>NC_086129.1:7459125-7818814 GCF_963921235.1 Mobula hypostoma | reverse complement strand
ACGGAATGTAAGGTGTTGTTCTTCCAACCTGAGTGTTCCTCCCCCACGTACCCCATCCGTTATTTGTAATAGTCTGGGTGAGCAGATTAATGGAGCAGGCGATGGCGTAGCAGGCGACGGAGTAGTGGGAGACAGAGTAGAAAGGCTTTGGCTTGAGAGGCTTCGGCATGCAGAGGCTGAGGACGAGCTTGCTCCCAGTGAGGTAAGGCCAGGTAAGTTCCTTTAATTACTCTAATTAACTTAGGAGTAGGTAATGGAGGCAGCAGTTAGGGCAGTCGAGTGCTCCGTTTGCAGTATGCGGGAAGTCAGGGCGAGCACAATTGTCCCTGATGACTACACCTGTAAAAGGTGCATCCAGCTGCAGCTCCTGACAAACCGAGTTGGGGCTGGATGAACTTCGGGTCGTTCATAGTCATAGTCATACTTTATTGATCCCGGGGGAAATTGGTTTTGGTTACAGTTGCACCATAAATAATAAATAGTAATAGAACCATAAATAGTGAAATAGTAAAATGTAAATTATGCCAGTAAGTAAGTCCAGGAGCAGCCTATTGGCTCAGGGTGTCTGACCCTCCAAGGGAGGAGTTGTAAAGTTTGATGGCCACAGGCAGGAATGACTTCCTATGACGCTCTGTGTTGCATCTCAGTGGAATGAGTCTCTGGCTGAATGTACTCCTGTGCCCAACCAGTACATTATGTAGTGGATGGGAGACATTGTCCAAGATGGCATGCAACTTAGAGAGCATCCTCTTTTCAGACACCACCGTCAGAGAGTCCAGTTCCATCCCCACAACATCACTGGCCTTACGAATGAGTTTGTTGATTCTGTTGGTGTGTGCTACCCTCAGCCTGTTGCCCCAGCACGCAACAGCAAACATGATAACACTGGCCACCACAGACTCGTAGAACATCCTCAGCATCATCCGGCAGATGTTAAAGGACCTCAGTCTCCTCAGGAAATAGAGACAGCTCTGACCCTTCTTGTAGACAGCCTCAGTGTTCTTAGACCAGTCCAGTTTATTGTCAATTTGTATCCCCAGGTATTTGTAATCCTCCACCATGTCCACACTGACCCCCTGGATGGAAACAGGGGTCACCGGTACCTTAGCTCTCCTCAGGTCTACCACCAGCTCCTTAGTCTTTTTCACATTAAGCTGCAGATAATTCTGCTCACACCATGTGACAAAGTTTCCTACCGTAGCCCTGTACTCAGCCTCATCTCCCTTGCTGATGCATGAGGCAGAGGTAGAAATAGACAGGAGTTTCAGGGAGATAGTCACCCCTAAAAGTCAGGAGGCAGGTAGCTGGGTGACTGTCAGGAGAGGAAAGGGGAATAGACAGAATGAGCAGAGCACCCCTGTGGCCGTTCCCATCAATAATAAGTATACCGTTTTGGATACTGTTGGTGGGGACGACCTACCAGGAACAAGTTGCAGTGGTCACGTCTCTGGCACCGAGACTGGACCCTCAGCTCAGAAGGGAAGGAGGGAAAAGAGGAGAGCAGTAGTGATAGGGGATTCAATAGTTAGGGGGACAGATAGGAGGTTCTGTGGCAGAGATCGAGAATCCCGGATGGTCTGTTGCCTCCCTGGTGCCAGGGTCCGCGATATCTCGGATCGAGTTCTCGGTATTCTCAGGAAGGAGGGTTAGCAACCAAATGTCGTGGTTCATGTAGGGACCAATGACATGGATAGGAAGAAGGAGGGGGTCCTGCAAAGAGAGTTTAGGGTGTTAGGTGCAAACTTGAAGGACAGGACCTCCAGGGTTGCAATCTCAGGATTGCTACCCGTGCCACGTGCTAGTGAGGCCAGAAATAGGAAGATAATGCAGTTAAATACGTGGCTAAGGAGTTGGTGCAGGAGGGAGGGCTTCATGTTTCTGGACAATTGGGCCTTGTTCCAGGGAAGATGGGACCTGTTTGGACGGGACGGGTTGCACCTGAACTGGAGGGGGACTAACATCCTTGCGGGAAAGATTGCTAGTGCTGTTCTGGGGGGTTTAAACTAGATTTGCAGGGGGAGGGGAACCAGAGTGTTAGAGCAGATAATGAGGTGGAGGAGGATAAAGGTCATGCGGGAACTGCAGGTATAGTACATGGAGTAAAGCCAGATATAACATATAGAGAGGCTTTGAGGAAAGAGAAGCAGAATAAAGGGTGTAAAGGCAGTAAGGTATAAGGGCTGAAATGTGTGTACCTCAATGCAAGAAGCATCAGGAACAAAGGTGATGAACTGAGAGCTTGGATGCATACATGGAATGATGATGTAGTGGCCAGTACAGAGACTTGGCTGGCACCAGGGCAGGAATGGATTCTCAATATTCCTGAATTTCAGTGCTTTAAAAGGGATAGAGAGGGGGGAGAAAGGGGAGAAGGGGTGACATTAGTGGTCAGGGATACTATTACAGCTACAGAAAGGGCGGGTAATGTAGCAGGATCCTCTTTTCAGTCAGTATGGGTAGAAGTCAGGAACAGGAAGGGAGCAGTTACTCTGTTGGGAGTATTCTATAGGCTCCCTGGTAGCAGCAGAGATACCGAGGAGCAGATTGGGAGGCAGATTTTGGAAAGGTGAAAAAATAACAGGGTTGTTATCACGGGTGAATTTAACTCCCCTAATATTGATTGGCACCTGATTAGTTCCAATGGTTTAGACGGGGCAGAGTTTGTTAAGTGTGTCCAGGATGGATTCCTGTCACAATATGTTGACAGGCCGACTAGGGGGAATGCCATACTAGATCTAGTATTAGGTAACGAACCAGGACAGGTCACAGATCTCTCAGTGGGTGAGCATCTGGGGGACAGTGACCACCGCTCCCTGGCCTTTAACATTATCATGGAAAAGGATAGAATCAGAGAGGACAGAAAATTTTTAATTGGAGAAGGGCAAATTATGAGGCTATAAGGCTAGAACTTGCGGGTGTGAATTGGGATGATGTTTTTGCAGGGAAATGTACTATGGACATGTGGTTGATGTTTTGGGATCTCTTGCTGGATGTTAGGGATAAATTTGTCCCGGTGAGGAAGATAAAAAATGGTAGGGTGAAGGAACCATGGGTGACAAGTGAGGTAGAAAATCTAGTCAGGTGGAAGAAGGCAGCATATGTGAGGTTTAGGAAGCAAGGATCAGATGGGTCGATTGAGGAATATAGGGTAGCAAAAAAGGAGCTTTAAAAGGGGCTGAGGAGAGCAAGAAGGGGGCATCAGAAGGCCTTGGCGAGTAGGGTAAAGGAAAACCCCAAGGCATTCTTCAATTATGTGAAGAACAAAATGATGACAGGAGTGAAGGTAGGACCGATTAGAGATAAAGGTGGGAAGATGTGCCTGGAGGCTGTGGAAGTGAGTGAAGTCCTCAATGAATACTTCTCTTCGCTATTCACCAATGAGAGGGAACTTGATGGTGAGGACAATATGAGTGAGATTGATGTTCTGGAGCATGTTGATATTAAGGGAGAGGAGGTGTTGGAATTGTTAAAATACATTGGGACGGATAAGCCCTCGGGGCCTGATGGAATATTCCCCAGGCTGCTCCACGAGGTGAGAGAAGAGATTGCTGAGCCTCTGGCTAGGATCTTCATGTCCTCGTTGTCCACGGAAATGGTACCGGAGGATTGGAGGGAGGCAAATGTTGTCCCCTTGTTCAAAAAAGGTAGTAGGGATAGTCTGGGTAATTATAGACCAGTGAGCCTTACATCTGTGGTGGGAAAGCTGTTGGAAAAGATTCTTAGAGATAGGATCTGTGAGCATTTAGAGAACCATGGTCTGATCAGGGACAGTCAGCATTGCTTTGTGAAGGGCAGATTGTGTCTAACAAGCCTGATAAGAGTTCTTTGAGGAGGTGACTAGGCATATAGATGAGGGTAGTGCAGTGGGTGTGATCTACATGGATTTTAGTAAGGCATTTGACAAGATTCCACATGGTAGGCTTATTCAGAAAGTCAGAAGGCATGGGATCCAGGGAAGTTTGGCCAGGTGGATTCAGAATTGGCTTGCCTGCAGAAAGCAGAGGGTGGTGGTGGAGGGAGTACATTCAGACTGGAGAGTTGTGACTAGTGGTGTCCTACAAGGCTCTGTTCTGGAACCTCTATTTTTCGTGATTTTTATTAACGACCTGGATGTAGGGGTAGAAGGGTGGGTTGGCAAGTTTGCAGACGACACAAAGGTTGGTGGTGTTGTGGATAGTGTAGAAGATTGTTGAAGACTGCAGTGAGACATTGATAGGATGCAGAAGTGGGCTGAGAAGTGGCAGATGGAGTTCAACCCGGAGAACTGTGAGGTGGTACACTTTGGAAGGACAAACTCCAAGGCAGAGTACAAAGTACATGGCAGGATACTTGGTAGTGTGGAGGAGCAGAGGGATCTGGGGGTACATATCTATAGATCCCAGAAAGTTGCCTCACAGGTAGGTAGGGTAGTTAAGAAAGCTTATGGGGTGTTAGCTTTCATAAGTCGAGGGACAGAGTTTAAGAATCACGGGGTAATGATGCAGCTCTATAAAACTCTGGTTAGGCCACACTTGGAGAACTGTGTCCAGTTCTGATCACCTCACTATAGGAAGGATGTGGAAGCATTGGAAAGAGTACAGAGGAGATTTACCAGAATGCTGCCTGGTTTACAGAGTATGCATTATGATCAGAGATTAAGGGAGCTAGGGCTTTACTCTTTGGAGAGAAGGAAGATGAGAGGAGACATGATAGAGGTATACAAGATATTAAGAGGAATAGATAGAGTGGACAGCCAGCGCCTCTTCTCCAGGGCACCACTGCTCAGTACAAGAGGACATGGCTTTAGGGTAAGGGGTGGGAAGTTCAAGGGGGATATTAGAGGAAGGTTTTTTACTCTGAGAGTGGTTGGTGCGTGGAATGCACTGCCTGAGTCAGTGGTGGAGGCAGATACACTGGTGAAGTTTAAGAGACTACTAGACAGGTATATGGAGGAATTTAAGGTGGGGGGGTTATATGGGAGGTAGGGTTTAAGGGTCGGCACAACATTGTGGGCCAAAGGGCCTGTACTGTGCTGCACTATTCTAGTGAATAGAACATAGAACACTATGTAATTAAAAAAAATTGAGTAATATAAAATCCACATTATAATAAGTATTTCTTGAAAGAGTTATAGCACCGTCTATTTTTGCTTCTGTATCTTATCAACACTTTTAAAGTTAGTCAAACCTTATGGCTGTTCTGGAGGGGGTGAGGGCTGTCTTCAGAAAACTCACAGTTTCTTCCTGCTATTCTTCTCTCGCCCTCCTCCTGTCCCCTGCTTTCTCGGTTCTCTTACTGTTTCCCAAGCAGATCGGGATAACTGCTCAGCCAGGGTTTCCCTCGGTTTGACTACACTGACAGGCAGCCCTCTGTTCCTCATGTCTGTAGTCGCCTCTTCCACTGTCTGATACAGTTGCATAGCATCTTCATAAAACACCTGGAGTTTAGCAGGGTACGGAGTTTGGAATCTAATCTTTCCTTGCTTTAATACTCGCTTTCCTGCAGAGTATTCTTTACGTTTCTGCAGGCCCGCCAGAGGGTAATCTTGATCGAAATATATTAATTTCCCATCCAAAAACACCCTCTTCTTACTCCAGGCCCTTCGTAGAATCTCTGCCTTGGTATTGTATCGAATGAATCCAATTACTATTGAGGGTGGCTTATCTTCTCTTGTCTTCAGTAGGCCTCCAGGCGAGCGCACGATGGGCCCTCTCAATTTCAAGCTCCATAGTGGAGGGAATCTTTCCTGCAGCAACTTTCCTACAAAATCCATCATAGACAAACCCTCCACTCCTTTGGGAACGTTGTTTATCCTGATATTTTTCCGTCGTGATCTTCCCTCCTGGTCAATCAGTTTACTTTCTTGTTGATCTAATATTCTTATCAACTTACTTCGTATCCGTTCCAGGTTGTGCACGCGATCTTCCATCTTCTCAATTTGTGTCTCTGCCACCACTATTTTTTGATTGACGTTGGCGAGCTCTGACTTGATATCGTTCAGTTGTTGTTTTATATCTTTTTGGAATCCCCGTATCTCTTCCAGAATTTTTATCATATTTGCTGCTCCGCCTGAACGAGGCCCATCGTCAGCCTCGCTAGCCCGCGTTCAGGTAGGAGAGCCGTGCACTGCCCCCCTCTCGTCCATAGGCTCCGCAGTGATGCTTTTTAAAATCTCCATTCTTTTTCCCCATTCGTGCCCCCCTTATCAATTCAGATGTTTTCGAAAGATCTTATATTTGATGGATTAACGGGGCAATATATGCATTTTTCCGGAGGGGCTGTTGATTTAAGCTGCCATTCTGGACAATGACGTCACCGGGACCGCTGTATGCCTTCTTAACCACAGAGTCAACCTGCGCAGCAGCTCTGAGTGTCCTATGGACTTGGACTCCGAGATCCCCCTGATCCTCCACACTGCCAAGAGTCTTACCATTAATACTATATTCTGCCATCATGTTTGACCTCCCAAAATGAACCACCTCACACTTATCTGGGTTGAACTCCGTCTGCCACTCCTCAACCCAGTTTTGCATCCTATCACTGTAACCTCTGACAGCCCTCCACACTATCCACAACACCCCCCAAACTTTGTGTCATCAGCAAATTCACTAGCCCAATCCTCCACTTCTCCTCCAGGTCATTTATAAAAATCACAAAGAAGGAGTAGGGGTCCCAGAACAGATTCCTGAGGTGCACCACTGGTCACCCACCTCCATGCAGAATGTGACCCGTATATAATTACTCTTTGCCTTCTGTGGGCAAACCAATTCTGGATCCACAAAGCAAGATCCCCTTGGATCCCATGCCTCCTTACTTTCTCAATAAGCCTTGCATGGGGGACCTTGTCAAATGCCTTGCTGAAATCCATATACACTACATCTACTGCTCTATCCTCATCAATGTGTTTAGTCACATCCTCAAAAAACTTCAGTCAGGCTTATAAGGCATGACCTGCCTTTGACAAAGCCATGTTGACTATTCCTAATCATAATATGCCTTTCCAAATGTTCATAAATCCTGCCTCTCAGGATCTTCTCCATCAACTTACCAACCACTAAAGTAAGACTCACTGGTCTATAATTTCCTGGACTATCTCTACTCCCTTTCTTGAATAAGGGAACAACATCTGCAACCCTCCAATCCTCCGGAACATCTCCCGTCCCCATTGATGATGCATAGATGATTGCCAGAGACTCGGAAACCTCCTCCCGTCTCCCACCAACACACATCAAAGTTGCTGGTGAACGTAGCAGGCCAGGCAGCATCTGTAGGAAGAGGTGCAGTCGACGTTTCAGGCCGAGACCCTTTGTCAGGACTAGTGTGGAAGGGTCTGGGATAGGGACACCAAGTACCTCCTCATGTGGAGAGAGTCACTTTCAGAGCTCGCCGGGAGAAGCGGCGAGAGGCAGAGTCAATAAAATGTGAGTACCTGGGATCCTCAGAAGGTCCAAATTGAGAGGCTTGGAAACGAATCCTAAAGCCAACTGGAGTAAGTTGGCGACGGAGGCACGTTCCAAGAAAGGATATATGGCTGTGATAGCGAGTCTGAGTCAAAGTGTGGTCGAAAAGTTGAAGAGCCGAAGAAATTACAGATGGGGAGCAGTGAGAGGTGGTTTCACTGAACTCCCGTCGAAGAGAGGATCTAAACTTCTTCGGTGTAGGCATCACCGGAAGAGGCTTCGCAGTAGTGAATTTAAACGCAAACAACAGGAATTCTGCAGATGCTGGAGATTCAAGCAACACACATCAAAGTTGCTGGTGAACGCAGCAGGCCAGGCAGCATCTGTAGGAAGAGGTGCAGTCGACGTTTCAGGCCGAGACCCTTCGTCAGGACTAGAAGGGTCCTGACGAAGGGTCTCGGCCTGAAACGTCGACTGCACCCGTCTCCCACTGTGGCCTGGGGTATATCACATCTGGTCCAGGTGACTTATTCAACTTGATCCTTTCTAAAAGTTCCAGCACATCCTTTTTCTTCATGTCTACATGCTCAAGCTTACAATTGCCAAGGTCCTTCTCCGTAGTGAATACTGAAGCAAATTATTGATGAAGAACCTCTGCTACCTCCTCCAGTTCCGTACTCTTTCCCACTGTCACACTTGATTGGTCCTATTCTCTCACGTCTTATCCTTTTGCTCGTCACATACTTGTAGAATGCCTTGGGGTTTTCCTTAATCCTGCTCACCAAGGCCTTCTCATGGTTCCTTTTGGCTCCACTAATTTCATTCTTAAATTCCTTCCTGCTAGCCTTGTAATTTTCTAGATCTCTATCATTACCTAGTTTTTTGAACCTTTCGTATAGTTTTTCTTTTCCTCTTGACTAGATTTTCAACAGCATTTGTACACCATGGTTCCTGTACCCTACCATTCTTTCCCTGTCTCAGTGGAATGTACCTATGCAAATATGCAAAGAATACCTATGCAGAATGCCACGCAAACATCTCCTGAACATTTTCCACATTTCTGCCATATATTTCCCTGAGAACATCTGTTCCCAATTTATGCTTCCAAGTTTCTGCCTGATAGCTTCATATTTCCCCTTACTCCAATTAAATGCTTTCTTAACTTGTCTGTTCCTATCCCTCTCCAATGCCATGATAAAGGAGATAGAATTGTGATCACTATCTCCAAAATGCTCTCCCACTGAGAGATCTGACACCTGACCAGGTTCATTTCAGAATACCAGATCAAATACAGCCTCTCTTCTTGTAGGCTTATCTACATACTGTGTCAAGAAACCTTCCTGAACACACCTAACAAACACCACCTCATCTAAACCCCTTGTTCTCGGGAGATGCCAATCAATATTGAGGAAATTAAAATCTCCCACCACAACAACCCTGTTATATTTACAGCTTCCCAGAATCTGTCTCCCTATCGGGTGGTCTATAAAAAACACCCAGTAGAGTTATTGATCCCTTCCTGTTCCTAACTTCCACCCACGTAGACAACCCCTCCATGTCTTCCTCCTTTTCTGCAGCCGTGACACTATCTCTGATCAGCAGTGCCACACCCCCACCTCTTTTGCCTCGCTCCCTGTCCTTTCTGAAATATCTAAAGCCTGGCACTCTAAGTAACCATTCCTGCCCCCAAGCCATCCAAGTCTTTGTAATGGCCACAACATCATAGCTCCAAGTACTGATCCATGCTTTAAGATTATCCGCTTTGTTCATGATACTCCTTGCATTAAAATAGACACATCTCAAACCATCGATCCTAGCGTGTCCCTTCTCTATCACCTGCCTATCCTCCCTCTCACACTTCCTACAAACTTTCTCTATTGCTGAGCCATCCTCCATCTCTTCAGTTCGGTTTCCACCCCCCAGCAATTCTAGCTTAAACTCTCCCCAATAGCCTTAGCAAACCTCCCCGCCAGGATATTGGTCCCCCTGGAATTCAAGTGCAACCCGTCCTTTTTGTTCAGGTCACTCCTGCCCCAAAAGAGACGAGAAATGATCCAGAAATCTGAATCGCTGTCCCCTGCTCCAATCCCTTAGCCACGCATTTATCCTCCACCTCACTCTATTCCTTTACCCACTGTTGCGTGGCACGGGCAGTAATTCCGAGATTACTACCTTTGAGGTTCTGCTTCTCAACTTCCTTCCTTACTCCCTGTAGTCTGTTTTCAGGACCTCCTCCCTTTTCCTACCTATGTCCTTGGTATCAATACGTACCACGACCTCTGGCTGTTCTCCTTCTCACTTCAGGATATTGTGAACGCGATCAGAAACATCCCAGACCCTGGTACCTGGGATGTGGATGTTGTTTATTTGGATTTTCATAAGGCCTTTGACAAATTCGTGATAAGTTTTTAAAAACTAACGGTAAAACTTAAAAAACCATAACAAAGAAAAGTTGAAACATGAAGGTAAGCGAGTCAATAATATAAAAGAGGATACAATAAGTTTATATATATAATAAAAGAGCTGAGAGTGGATATTGGACTGCTGGAAAATTACGCTAGAGTGGTTATAATGGGGGAGAAACTTAAGTATTTTGTGTCTGTCTTTACCGTGGAAGATTCTAGCAGAATGCTAGAAATGCAAGTGTCGGGGTCAGAAGTGAGTGTCATTGTTATTACCAAGAAGGTGCTTGGGAAGCTGAAAGTCTGAAAATAGATAAGTCACCTGGACCAGATGGACTGCACCTCAGGGTTCTGAAAGAGGTAGCTGAAGAGATTGTGGAGGCATTAGTAACCATCTTTCAAAAATCATTAGATTTGAGAATGGTTCTGAAGGACTGTAATTTTGTCAATGTCACACCATTTCTTTGAAGGGCGGGAGGCAGCAGTAGGGAAATATTAGGCCAGTTACCCTGACTTCAGTGCTTGGAAAGGTGTTGGAGTCTATTAGAAGGATGAGGTTTCAGTGTACTTGTAGACATGATAAAACAGGCAAAGTCAGCATGGTTTTTAAAAGGGGAAATCTTGCCTGGAATTCTTTGAGGCACTAACAGGCAGGACAGACAAAAGAGAGTCAGTGGATGTTGTACATTTGGATTTTCAGAAGGCCTTTGACAAGGTGCCACACATGAGGCTGCTTAACAAGATAAGAGCCCATGGTATTACAGGAAAGATTCTAACATGGATAAAACAGTGGCTGATTAGTAAGAGCAATGAGTGGGATTAAAGGGGGCCTTTTCTGGTTGAATGCTGGTTACAGTGTGCCACAGGGGTCAGTGTTGGGACCATTTCTTTTTACGTTATATGTCAATGATTTAAATGATGGAATTAAAGGCTTTGTGGCTGCAGATGATAGGTGGAGAGGCTGGTAGTGTTGAAGAAGCAGGGTGTCTGCAGAAGGACTGACTAGGAGAATGGGTAAAGAAATGGCAGATGAAATATAGTGCAGGAAGCCTATGCTCATGCACTTTGGCAGAAGCAATAAAGGCATGGACTCTTCTAAATGGGGAGAAAATTCAAAATCAGATACCTGTGACCCCTCATACAGGATTCCCTAAAGGTTAACTTGCAGGTTGAGTTGGTGGTAAGGAAGGCAAATGCAATGTCAGCATTCACTAGACAACCGGGTTGGGACAACGTTGGGACACCCTTTGAGAGAAAGGTAGAGCAGTCTGATATGATGTTCTTTGGAAATTAAAGAAGAAAAACTCAGTTTATTAAAGAAGAAAGACGCGTAGCAAGGCAAATATAGCTCCTCCTCGTTTAACGAAGGAGACCTTTGATGACAAAGTTTCTGGTTGATCTGCCACTCTTCAAGCAGTCGCACACATATTCATATACTTCTTTTTGCTCATTATTCAACAGGGTACCCTTTGCCGCATATTCTCGAGTTGATCTTTCCTTTTCTCCTCTGTATCTACCTCTCTCCTCCTTCTCTGCCTGTTTTTGTCATTCTGGAGATGCGCAGCCCTTTCATCCTTCATCTCTTCATCTCTTCTAACATTTGTTCTTTCTCTCTGATCCTGGAGTCATGCGACCCAGGCCTGATCCGATTCTTGTTCTCTCCTCCTTCTGTGCCTATTGTTGTCATTTTGGAGACGAGCACGCCTCTCCTCCTCTATCTCTTCTTCTGCCATCTTTTTTTGTCCTGACTCTTTGATCCTGGAGTCGTGCGGCCCTAGCCTCATCCGATTGTTGTTCTCTCCCTCTCCTTGCCACTTCCTGACAACGTTTGGCATCATCTCTTGACCATAATGTCCCCCTTCTCTTTCCACGCGGCATAATTAGGCTGTCCATTTTTTTTTACCCTAATGCTTGATAGAAGATACAAAGCAGTAACACTAAAGCCTCCAGGATGCTTAATTTTCTTGACAATGTGGTTGGTGTTCTCCTAAATGGATGTGATAGCCTTACCCTTTTGCTGCGGTTAGTGTCGATGCTGTGAGCATCGTGAGGAGCTGCTGAGGCTGGCCGTGCGCATACATCGTGGTGTCGGGTCACAGTTTCCATGGAAGGTGGAATCGGCTCTGTGAGCATTGTGAAGCACTGCTGAAGCTGGCCGTGTACATGCGTCGTGGTTTCCATGAAAGGTGGAATCGGCTCGGGTTGTGGAAAGCGGGGCCTGTTGACTGATGAGTGAGCAATTTTATATGAATGTATAACCCTGAACTTTGCATCCATTCTGTAAGTTAGAGCATTTTAAGTCGATGTAGTCAAAAAAAGTGCCACTGTAGTGCACCGTTTGGGCTAATTGGAGGTCACAAACAGACAATCAGAGCATGAAAATTTTAGTAGCATATGGATTTCAAGAGGACTGGAATACAAAAACAAGGATGTAACGTTGGCCATGTTGGAATAGCAGAGTGGACTCGATGGGCTGAATGGCCAAATTCTACTACTACATCTCATGGCCTTCCTCCAGGTGCATTTTCATCAATTTCTTATTTAACTGCAACATAATGTCCCTCCTGTTATACTTGATGCCTTGACTGATGAAGGCCTACATGCTAAACATTTTCTTTAGCATCCTGCATACATAAAACAAAGTGTTCATTAAGGATCTCCTCTCCCACATTCTACTTCAGTCATATTTCCTCTTCCATCCTTGATCAGTCCTATCCTCACGAGCTGTCCTCCTGTTCTTCATGTAGATGTAAAATGTAATAGGGTTCAGAATCAGGTTTCATATCACTAGCATGTGTATAAAATTTATACATAATATAAAATATACTAGAAAAATTAAGTCAGTCGTGCAAAAAGAGAGGAGAAAATAGTGAGGTAGTGTTCATTGTCCGTTCACTGAGGTGGCATCCATTACTAAAGACTTTTACCATCTGGGTCTTCATCTTGTTACTAACAACAGGGAAGTAGCACAAAAGCCTGAAAAATTCAGGAACAGGATGTTGCCGTGAATTGAGGGACTGAGATATAGAGAAAAGTTGAACTGGTTAGGACTTAATTCCCTGGAGCTTTGGAGATTGAGGGAGATTTGATAGAGATATGTAAAATTATGAAATGCATCATCATCATCATCATCAGGTGCCATGCCCAGTTTGAGCTTTGACTGCCATGGCCCACACACTCTTGTTTCAGGTCAAGTGGATGAATTCATTGGTATTCATTTCCAATTCTCTGGCTGTTGTCTCCATCATCATTTGTCTTTGTCTTCCTCTTGCTTTCTTCCCTTCAATCTTTCCCATAATTACCGTGCATTCTAACTCCTCTTTCCTCATCACATGTCCAATGAAGTCACGTTGCCTTTTCATGTTCTCATACATTATTTCTCTTTTTGTGTTTGCTCTGTTCATGACATCCTTGTTAGATATTCGTTTCGTCCATGATATTCTTTGCATCCTGCTCAAAAACCACATCTCTGCTGCTACAATTCGTTTCCTCATGTTACTTGATATTGTCCAACATTCTGAGCCATATAACATAACTAGATAAATGTAACATTTCAGTACTCTAAGGTGGGTTGTCATGCCTAGTTTAGTATTGGTCAGTATACTCTTCATTTTCGTAAAGGTGTCTTTTCTTCTATTCTTCTTTTGATGTCCAAGTCACATCTGCCATCTGATGTCACCCAGCTTCCTAAGTAGCAAAAGTTCTGTACTTGTTTTATGTCTTCCCCATTTATTCTCAGCCTGCAGATAGGATTTTCCTTCTTTTTCAATATCACCATATATTTTGTCTTTTTGCAATTGATAGATAGACCCATTTTTGCACTTCCGTCAACAATTATATCAATTAAGTTTTGTAGTTCTTCCTCCGTACTTGCAATTAACACAGTGTCATCTACATATCTGAAATTCACTGCCAACTTTGATTCCCAAGATGTCTCTTATTTTTTGTAATATTGTTTCACTGCACACATTAAATAAATCAGAGGAGAAAACACACCCTTGTCTAACGCCTCTCTTGATTTTCGTAAACTGACTCACTTCTCCATCTATTTTTACAGCGGCAGTTTGTTCCCAGTATAGACTTCTGATTAGGCGGAAGTCTTTCAAATCTAGATCTAGAGTTTTCTGTAATATTTCAAATAACTTATTGTGTTTCACTTTATCAAATGCTTTTGTGTAGTCGATAAACCAAACAAACAAATCTTTTTGCACTTGAATAGCTCGTTCTGATAGTATCCTTAACATCAATATTGCGTATCTTGTACCTTTGTCTTTCACAAAACCACATTGTTCTATACCTATTTCAGCTTGTATCTTACTTTTAGCTCTTGTCATCAAAATTCTTAGAAGTATCTTGGTGATATGACTCATTAAACTTATGGTCCTATGTAATTCACATTCTATTGCTCCAGCTTTCTTAGGAAGAGTGATAAATACTGATTTTTTCATCTCTTCTGGTATTATTCCAGTCTCATGAATGTCATTGATTAAATCAGTAAGTTTTTCAATTGCATAATCTTCAAGGGCAATAATTTGTTCTATTACTAATTCATCAGGACCTGCTGTCTTTCCTTTCTTCATCTTATTTATTGCATTACGAACTTCAGATTTAAAAATACTTGGACCTTCAATGTTTTTCTTAATTTCTAGTTTTTCGCCTCGATCGTCTTCAAACAATTCCTGAATATACTCAGTCCATCTGTTCATAATCTCATCTTTTTCCATGATAATGGTACCGTACTTTGCTTTCAAACATCCACATGAAGAACAGAGGAGCTTTCTCCCAGTGATATTCTTCATTTGTTGATGTAACCTTTTTGGATCAGTAATAGGGATTCTTTCTATTTGCTTACATTCCTGGTTTAACCATTCTTCTTTGGCTTTTTGACATAAACTTTTTACTTTTTTATCTAAGGACTTATATACACTCTTGATCTTTTCAATGACTTCAAGCTCCCTAGCCCTGGTCGTCTCATTTTCACTACGGATGTCCAGTACCTACACACCTCCAGCCCCCATCAGCCTTAAAGCTCTCTGCTTCTTTCTGGACACCAGACCCAACCTGTTCCCCTCCACCACCACTCTCCTCCCTCTGGCGGAACTGTTCCTCACCCTCAACAAATTCTCCTTTGGCTCCTCCCACTTCCTTCAAACTAAAAGGTGAAGCCATGAGCCTGCCTTTTCATCGGCTACGTGGAACAGTCTATGTTCCAAGCCTACACTGGTATCACGCCCCAACTCATCCTACACGACATCAATGACTGCATTAATGCTCCTTCCTGCACCAATGCTGAACTCATCCACTTCATCAACTTTGCCTACAACTTCCACCCTGCCCTCAAATTTATCTGGTCCATTTCCTACCCTTCCCTTCCCTTTCTTGATCTCTCCGTCTCTATCTCTGAATAAAGTTTATCTACTGATATCTTTTATAAACCTACTCATTTTCACAGCTACCTGAACTATACCTCTTCCCAGCCTGCCACTTGTAAAAATGCCATCCCCTTCTCTCAATTCCTCTGGCTCTGCCATATCAGCTCTCAGAATGAGGCTTTTCATTCCAGAACGAAGGAGATGTCCTCCTTCTTCAACAAAAGGAGCTTCCCTTCCTCCAACGTCAATGCTGCCTTCACCTCTCTTCCATTTCACGAATGTCTGTTCTCACCCCATCCTCATGCCACCCCACCAGGGATAGTGTTCCTCTTGTCCTCACCTACCATCCCACCAGCCTCCGCGTCCAGCACATACTCTCTGCAACTTCTGTCATCTCCAATGGGATCCCACCACCAAGCACATCTTTCCCTTCCCCCCACTTTCCGCTTTCAGCAGGGATCGCATCCTACATGACTCCCTTGTCCATTTGTCCCTCCCCACCGATCTCCCTCCTGGCACTTACCCTTGCAAGCGGAACAAGTGCCACACTTGCCCCCACACTCTCCCTCACTACCATTCAGGGCCCAAACAGTCCTTCCAGATGAGGCGACACTTCACCTGTGAGTCTGTTGGGGTCGACCACCTGTACATCGGTGAGCCCCAATGTGGACCGGGAGACCGCTTTGCTGAGCATCTACACTCCGTCTGCCTGAAAAAATGGGATCTCCCGGTGGCCACCAATTTCAATTCTACTTCCCATTCCCATTCAGTCACTTCAGTCACGGCCTCCTCTACTGCCACGATGTGGCCACACTCAGGCTGGAGGAGCAACACCTTATATTCCGTCCGGGTAGCCTCCAACCTGATAGAATGAACATTGATTTCTTGAACTTCTGCGAATTCCCCGCCCCCCCCCACCACCCTTCCCCTTCACCGTTTCCCATCCCCATTTCTCTCTCTCACCTCATCTCCTTACCTGCCCATCACCTTCCTCAGGTGCTCCTCTCCCTTCTCTTTCTTCCATGGCCTTCTGTCCTCTCCTATCAGATTCCCCCCTCTCCAGCCTTTTATCTCTTTCACCAATCGACATCCCAGCTCTTTACTTCACCCCCACCCCTTCTATCACCTATCACCTGCCACCTTGTACTTCTTCTTCTCCTCCCCCTACCTTCTTACTCTGACTTCTCATCTCATTCCCAGTCCTGATCAATGCCCTCGGCCCGAAACATGGACTGTTTTAGTTGTTCCTCTCGTGGCGCATTGGGCGGTAACCTTGCCGTTTCTTTCACATCTGTCTGTTTTTTCCCAGGCCATGTCGCCAGCTTGACGCTCAACCCAGCACGGATGGAAGGCGTGCAAGGAGCCGGTCGGACTCGAACCGCCACTCGGCTCGAAGTCTGGTGCGGATGCCACCACACCACCGGCCGGCACAGACGCTGCCTGACGTGCCGAGTTCCTCTAGCATTTTGTGAATGCCACAGAGATTACTATGGCCAGACTGTGTACTCCTCACGCTGAAATGGCTCCCTTCCCTGGCACTGTGGCAACGTTTTCAGATGTTTACAGTAAAATCTGTCCTTTATTTATAGAATAACCTTGTTTACTCCTCCGTCGCTCAATGCAACAGCTTCCCCAGTCTCTCTCCCTGCAGCTGAAGCCCTCGAACAAATCTCCTGCGCACCAACTCTGGGGTTTTGGCGTTCATCTCCAAGCGCAGGATCAGGAGAGGAGGCCAGAACGTTGGCGAATGAGGATGATGCAACCCTTCAACCGATCTTCTGGGGCAAATTCTGTGAAATTCTTGCCCTTGTTTCCTTCTCCAGCTGGGGAAGATCTGTCCCAGCTTGTCCTCCTTCTCCCCACCTCCCCCTCCTTCTTATCCTGGCCTCTTCTCCCTTCCTTTCCAGTCCTGACGAAGGGACTCGGCCGGAAGTGGCAACTCTTTATTTCCCTCCATAGATGCCCCTATCGTTCCCCCGGATGAATCATCCAATTGAGCATGGGGACAGGTTTATTTGTTCAGCCTAAACAGTTGTGAGCCACGGAATACACACTGAGCTCCCTACTCACATGAACACAAAATCTCCCGTTATAACGGGTGCTGCGGTCCCCCACTGGCTTTAACACAAGAGATCTTACTGACGCTGGAAATCCAGAGCAGTGCACACAAAATCCTGGAAGAGCTCAGCAGGTCAGGCAGCATCTGTGGAGAGGATTGAACAGTCGATGTTTTGGGCCGAGGCCCCTTCATCAGGTCTGGAAAGGAAAGGGGGGAATAAGAAGGTGTGGAGGGGAAAGAGTACAAGCTGGAAGGTGATAGGTGAAGCCAGGTGTGTGTGTGTGTGGGGGGTGGCGCAACAGAGGAGGAAATAAAGAGCTAGGAGGTGATAGGTGAAGCCAGGTGTGTGTGTGTGTGGGGGGGGGGGAACGGAGGATGAAATAAAGAGCTGGGAGGTGATAGGTGGGAAAGGTAAAGGGCTGAAGAAAAAGGAATCTGATAGGAGAGGAGAGAGGGCCATGGGAGAAAAGGAAGGAAGAGGGAAACCAGGGGAAGGTGATAGGCAGGTGAGGTGGAGAAAAGATGCCAGAGTGAAGAATTGAAGAAGAGGTAAGGGGGAGGGGAAAAATTACTGGAAGTTAGAGAAAACTAACTTCAGAGGCAGAGGGGAGATCTGATAGAGATGTAGAAGATTATGAGAGGCATGGAGAGTGTAGACAGACAGTATCTTTTTCCCAGGGTTGAAACGTCAAATAGTCATAGTCATAGTCATAGTCACACTTTATTGATCCTGGGGGAAATTGGATTTCGTTACAGTTGCACCATAAATAATAAATAGTAATAAAACCATAAATAGTTAAATAGTAATATGTAAATTGTGCCAGGAAATAAGTCCAGGACCAGCCGATTGGCTCAGGGTGTCTGACCCTCCAAGGGAGGAGTTGTAAAGTTTGATGGCCACAGGCAGGAATGACTTCCTATGATGCTCTGTGTTGCATCTCGGTGGAATGAGTCTCTGGCTGAATGTACTCCTGTGCCCATCCAGTACATTATGTAGTGGATAGGAGACATTGTCCAAGATGGAATGCAACTTGGACAACATCCTCTTTTCAGACACCACCGTGAGAGAGTCCAGTTCCATCCCCACAACATCACTGGCCTTACGAATGAGTTTGTTGATTCTGTTGGTGTCTGCTACCCTCAGCCTGCTGCCCCAGCACACAACAGCAAACATGATAGCACTAGCCACCACAGACTCATAGAACATCCTCAGCATCGTCCGGCAGATGTTAAAGGACCTCAGTCTCCTCAGGAAATAGAGACGGCTCTGACCCTTCTTGTAGACAGCCTCAGTGTTCTTTGACCAGTCCAGTTTATTGTCAATTCGTATCCCCAGGTATTTGTAATTCTCCACCATGTCCACACTGACCCCCTGGATGAAAACAGGGGTCACCGGTACCTTAGCTCTCCTCAGGTCTACCACCAGCTCCTTCGTCTTTTTCACATTAAGCTGCAGATAATTCTGCTCACACCATGTGACAAAGTTTCCTACCGTAGCCCTGTACTCAGCCTCACCTCCCTTGCTGATGCATTCAACTATGGCAGAGTCATCCGAAAACTTCTGAAGATGACAAGACTCTGTGCAGTAGTTGAAGTCCGAGGTGTAAATGGTGAAGAGAAAGGGAGACAAGACAGTCCCCTGTGGAGCCCCAGTGCTGCTGATCACTCTGTCGGACACACAGTGTTGCAAGCACAGGTACTGTGGTCTGCCAATCAGGTAATCAAGAATCCATGATACCAGGGAAGCATCCACCTGCATCACTGTCAGCTTCTCCCCCAGCAGAGCAGGGCGGATGGTGTTGAACGCACTGGAGAAGTCAAAAAACATGACCCTCACAGTGCTAGCTGGCTTGTCCAGGTGGGCATAGACACCGTTCAGCAGGTAGACGATGGCATCCTCAACTCCTAGTCGGGGCTGGTAGGCAAACTGGAGGGAATCTAAGTGTGGCCTGACCATAGGCCGGAGCAGCTCCAGAACAAGTCTCTCCAGGGTCTTCATGATGTGGGAGGTCAATGCCACCGGTCTGTGGTCATTGAGGCCGTTGGGGCGTGGCGTCTTCGGCACAGGGACGAGGCAGGACGTCTTCCACAGCACAGGAACCCTCCGGAGCCTCAGGCTCATGTTGAATACATGGTGAAGTACTCCACATAGCTGAGGGGCACAGGCTTTGAGCACCCTGGTACTGACACCATCCGGTCCTGCAGCCTTGCTTGGGTTGAGACGTTCCAGCTGTCTTCTCACCTGTTCAGCTGTGAAGCCACCGTGGTGGTTTCATGTGGGGAAGGGATATAGTCATGAGAGCAGGGTGGGGGACTGTGAGGAGCGGTAGGAGGGGAGAGTGGAACATGTGTTGATTGGGGGCCGACAACAGATGGCTCATGTGGGGGATGGGCAGGGGTCACAATGTCAAATCTGTTAAAGAACAGGTTAAGTTCATTGGCCCTGTCCACACTGCCTTCAGCTCCTCTGTTGCTAGTTTGCGGGAACCCAGTGATGGTCCTCCTACCCCTCCAGACCTCTCTCATGTTGTTCTGCTGGAGTTTCCATTCAAGCTTCCTCCTGTACCTGTCTTTAGCCTCCCTGATCCTGGCATGCCCTTAATACTAAAGGGCATGCACTTAAAGTAAGAGTGGGTAGCTTCAAAGGGGATGTGAGGGGTAATTTTTTTTCCACACAGAAGGTGGCGGGTCCCTGGAATGCACTGCCTCGGGTGGTAGTAGAGGCAGAAACGTTAGGGATTTTTTTGGAGATGTTTAGATAGGCCCCTGAGTGCGAGGAAAGTAGGGGGATATGGACGTTGGGTAGGCAGAGGCGACTGGCTTAATTGACCATTTCATTGTATCAGCACAACGCTGTGGGCCAAAAGGGCTTTAACAGTCTAAACGAAGCCTGCAATAGAGTAGCTCCTTAGCAGCTAGCCAGCTAGTTTAAATAACGTTAGCTATGCTAATGAACGAATCACACCTGTTAAACTCACCTCAACATGTCTTTTACAGTCAACCCACCATGGGCAATAGAAAAGTCACTGTTGCAAACAGTGCAGTGAGCAACACTGTCATTATTTTGACCCCTATTAGGCAGGGCTACACTTTAGGGTAGTCTGGGGTGATGTACGTTTTATATTTTCTTTTTCTGGAACACTCCGCCACTCTGACTTTTTTTGGAACTCTCTCGCTCGCGCTCTCCCGCTCGTGGCCACTCTCACTGGCGCTCGCTCTCGCGCTTGTTTTCTTGCTCTCTCTCGCGCGCTCTCTCTTGACAGTTGAAGGGAATCGCGCGGAGGCGGAGAGGCGAAGCAGCAGATCGGCTGCGGTTTCGGTCCGAATGGGGCCGAGGCCAGTCACCGACACCAGGCAAGGTTGGCCGGCCAGTTAGACTGCGCCACCGGCCGAGCTCCTGGCTCGGGAACCGAAAGGGCTCCCAATAATTCCGCCTCAGCTGGGACTCGCACTCCTCGCAGCCTCAAACGGGGGCCACGGTAACGGCAAGGCGCCATGACACCTCGGGGTGCTCCGAAGTTCTCCATCACCACATAGCTTTTTAAAGCTCTCGTAAGCTTTTCTTTTCTTCTTGACTAGATTGACAACAGGCTTTGTACGCCGCGGTTCCTGTTACCGACCGTCCTTTCCCGGTCTCATTGAAACGTCCCTCAGCACAACTCCACGCAAATATCCCCTCAACATTTGCCACATTTCTGCCGGACATCTCCCTGAGAATCTCTGTTCCCAAGTTATGCTTCCAAGTTGCTGCCTGATAGCCTCATATTCCCCCTTACTCCAATTAAACGTTTTCCTAACTTGCCTGTTGCTATCCCTCTCCAATGCTGTGGTAAAGGAGATCGGAATTGTGATCACAGGAGATAGAATTGTCCACACAGAAACATCAGATTGAACATCAAACCACAAACCACCCCAATCCCCTATCTCCCCCACACAAAAACCGCAGTAGAAGTGATTTGGACATTTCATTTATTCTCTTTGGTTAAGGAATTGGTGTTGGATAGGCTGTTGGGTCGGAAGGCTGATAATTCCCCGGGACCTGATGGTCTGCATCCCAGGGTACTTAAGGAGGTGGCTTTAGAAATCGTGGACACATTGGTAATCATTTTCCAATGTTCTATAGATTCAGGATCAGTTCCTGTGGATTGGAGGGTGGCTAATGTTGTGCCTCTCTTCAAGAAGGGAGGAAGAGAGAAAACAGGGAATTATAGACCGGTTAGCCTGACGTCGGTGGTGGGAAAGATGCTGGAGTCAATTATAAAAGATGAAATTACGACACATCTGGACAGCAGAAACAGGATTGGTCCAAGTCAGCATGGATTTACGAAGGGGAAATCGTGCTTGACTAATCCTCTGGAATTTTTTGAGGATGTAACTATGAAAATGGACAAGGGAGAGCCAGTGGATGTAGTGTACCTGGACTTTCAGAAAGCCTTTGATAAAGTCCCACATAGGAGATTAGTGGGCAAAATTAGGGCACATGGTATTGGGGGCAGAGTACTGACATGGATTGAAAATTGGCTGGCTGACAGAAAACAAAGAGTAGCGATTAATGGGTCCCTTTTGGAATGGCAGGCAGTGACCAGTGGGGTACCGCAGGGTTCAGTGCTGGGTCCTCAGCTGTTTACAATATACATTAATGATTTAGATGAGGGAATTAAAAGTAACATCAGCAAATTTGCCGATGACACAAAGCTGGGAGGCAGTGTGAAATGTGAGGAGGATGTTATGAGAATGCAGGGTGACTTGGACAGGCTGGGTGAGTGGGCAGATGCAGTTTAATGTGGATAAATGTGAGGTTATCCACTTTGGTGGTAAGAATGGGAAGGCAGATTATTATCTAAATGGAGTCAAGTTAGGAAAAGGGGAAGCACAACGAGATCTAGGTGTTCTTGTACATCAGTCACTGAAAGCAAGCGTGCAAGTACGGCAGGCAGTGAAGAAAGCTAATGGCATGCTGACCTTCATAACAAGGGGAATTGAGTATAAGAGCAAAGAGGTCCTTCTGCAGCTGTACAGGGCCCTGGTGAGAGCACACCTGGAGTACTGTGTGCAGTTTTGGTCTCCAAATTTGAGGAAGGACATTCTTGCTATTGAGGGAGTGCAGCGTAGGTTCACAAGGTTAATTCCCGGGATGGCGGGACTGTCATATGTCGAAAGATTGGAGCAACTGGGCTTGTATACACTGGAATTTAGAAGGCTGAGAGGGGATCTTATTGAAACATATAAGATTATTAAGGGATTGGACACGCTGGAGGTAGGAAGCATGTTACCGCTGATGGGTGAGTCCAGAACCAGAGGCCACAGTTTAAGAATAAGGAGTAGGCCATTTAGAACGGAGTTGAGGAAAAACTTTTTCACCCAGAGAGTGGTAGATATGTGTAATGCTTTGCCCCAGAAGGCAGTGGAGGCCAAGACTCTGGATGTTTTCAAGAAAGAGATGGATAGAGCTCTTAATGATAGCGGAATCAAAGGTTATGGGGATAAGGCAGGAACTGGATACTGATTGTGGATGATCAGCCATGATCACAGTGAATGGCGGTGCTGGCTCGAAGGGCCGAATGGCCTACTCCTGCACCTATTGTCTGTTGTTAATGAGTTGGGCAGTTGTTGGAATATAATTTTACTGCTAACAGATTTTACTGCCCCATTCCGGTGGATTTTCTGTTCATGGGAGTTATATGATTTTTCCATCTGTGTTCCAGCAGGTTGGGCACACTGTGAAATGTACACACTTTTTTTGTATCACAGCCTGAACATTGATCCTATCCCTGCTCAACTGTACCCCTGTTTTCTCTGCTCTTCCAGAGCAGACTCAATGGGCTGAATGGCTTAATTCTGCTGTTTACAGTCTGCAAACGTCTCGGGCACTTGTATATAGTTGGGGTGCCCGAGACTTCTACACGCAGTACTGTGTTTGTCAACGTGCACTGAGAGTGTACTTTTAAATCCGGTGGGAGCAAAGGGATGTTGGGAATTTTGCGTGTGGAATACCACCGTAGGGGTGTGGGGACAGGTGGCAGAGAAGGTGTGTCTGGCGGGGGTACCAACACACCCGGCCCTGAGACACCAGGCAAGGCCATTTGATTCCAAACAATTGGTTTACCGATCATTACAGAATGTCTCTCCGATGCTTCCCACTCCTACCCTTTTTCCAACCATGATTCCCCTCTCCCTGCCCCTCTTCCCACTCTCATTCCACAATGGAGACCCATATTGGAATCAGGTTTATCGTCACTCATATATGTCATGAAATTTGTTTTATTTTGTGTGACTACAGTGCAGTACAATATGTAAAATTACTATAGTATTCTGCAAATTTTTAAGCTCACTAGCTCTGTGTGTTGTAAGATCCGTTGTTCTCAATGTGAGAAACTCTGATTCCTAGTCCCAACTTTTTGACTGAATACATGGCGAATGGTTAATGTCAGGAGAATGTCAGGTTTTCATGAGATCCTGTCTGCCACCATTGTCCATCTTAAATGGTGGTCTGCTGCAGTGCTTCTGGCTGTTTTAAACAGTTTGCTCCCTGCAATTTCTTTTTCATTCCCTTTCATGTCATTTGTGTTTAAATTTCTTTCCCTGCACAGACTGAACCAAGTTGGACTCATTTTCTTTCATAATAAATGAGGGTCAGATTTGATTAATTTTTTTTTAAAAGAATCCCTGTGCTCAGATCCCTCTCTCACCTCCCCAGCTCTCATCCCTGGATGATGGAACTGCTGGCTTTGTGGCCAAGTTTGTGGACGATACAAAGACAGGTAGTGGGGGCCGGTGGTGTTGAGGAGGCAGGGAGGACTTGTACAGATTAGGAGAACGGACAAAGAAGTGGCAGATGGAATGCAGTGTCGGGAAATGTACAGACATGCACTTTGGTAGCATGGGCTATTTTCGAAACGGAGAAAATTTTAAAAACCCGATGTACAGAGGGACTTGGGGGTTCTCGCGCAGGATTCCCTGAAGGATAAGTTGCTGGATACGTCAGTGGGGAGGAAGGCAAATGCGATGTTAGCATTCACCTCGAGAAGACTAGAATACAAAAGCAAGGATGTGATGATGAGGCTTTATAGGGCACTGGTGAGGCCTCACTTCAAGTATTGTGAGCAATTTTGGGAGCCTTATCTGAGCAAAAATGTGCTGACATTAGAGAGGAGGTTCACGAGGATGATCCCAGGGATGGAAGGGTTAACGTGTGAGGAGCATTGGAATGCTCTGCTCTGGGCCTGTACTCGCCAGAGTTGAGATGGGAGGATCTGACTGAAACCCGTCAGATAGTGAAAGGCCTAGCTAGAGTGAACATGGTGGGCACGGCCTCAGAATAGAAGGTCCTCCCTTTAGAACAGAGAAGAGAAGGAATTTCTTTTGGCAGAGGGTGATGAATCTGTGGAATTCATTTCACAGAATCACGGTCTTTGACCATGATTGTTCTTGGTATATTTTTCCTCAGAAGTAATTTGCCACTACCGCCTTCCGGGTGGCGGGTGGAGATGTGTCCCTACCAAAGGAGGTGGAAGGCACTCCTTCCCTCCACTAGCCTGCAGGTCACCCTTGGGCAGGGTATAGCACCTGTTTCGTGCCCCCCCCCCCCACCCTCCCAGATCTAGGTCACATGAAGCCACAGGAGCAGGTGGTGGACGGTCATATGAGTAGCCAGTGCAGATCACAAGTCCTGGTTATGTGACCACTGACGCCAGGCAGACAATCTCTGAGGAGTATTGATAATGGCTGCGGTCTCCCATCTTGTAAATAGCAAGGGTGTCGAAAGATACAAGGAGGAGGCAGGGGAATGGGGTTGAGGGGGATAATACATTCTGAGGAGAGATTGAGTCGCCTGGGACTGGGACGGGAGTTCAGAAGAATGAGAAGAGATCTTATAGAAACATATAAAATTATGAAAGGGATAGATAAGATAGAGGCAGGAAAGTTGTTTCCACTGATAGGTGAGACTAGAACTAGGGGACATATCCTCAAGATTCGGGGGAGTAGATTTAGGACAGAGATGAGGAGAAACTGCTTTTCCCAGAGGGTGGTGAATCTGTAGAATTCTCTGCCCAGTGAAGCAGTGGAAGCTACCCCAGTAAATCTATTCAAGACAAGGTTGGATAGATTTTTGCAGAGCAGGGGAATTAAGGGTTATGGGGAAAAGTCGGGTTCGTAGAGATGAGTCCATGGCCAGATCAACCATGATCTTATTGAATGGTGGAGCAGGCTCGACAAGCCAGATGGCCTACTCCTGCTCCTGTTTCTTGGGTTCTTATCAGCTTCAATGGAATGGTGGAGGAGATTTGAATTTGAATTTAATTTGTGTCTATTTAAATCTTGCATTCATCCCACAACGTGAGGGAGTAAAAATCTTTGACTCTATCTCAGTGTACAGACATGTGAATTTAAAAGTCTAATAGTTTGAAGAAGTTTGGTTCCTAAGGTTGTCAAGCCGAGGAGTGGTAGTGGGGACAAGCTCCCACTACCTAAAGATGCTCCTTACGGCATGTGACTCAAATAGCCTCTGACAACCAAGTTCAACTCCTGGCCTTCTCGTGTGGCTTAGCCTCTAAGCCCAGCGGAACTGTTTCTACTGACAGGAGAAGGGGTGAAGGTGGGTCCTGGCGCCCTAAAACCAGTGCTTCAGGTAGATTGAGCTCATCAGCCTGGGAAAGCAGTCCATCTAAGAGAGGGAAAACTCTGATTTCAAACCTCTGCTGCCTTGCGGCCATACTCACTCACGGGAAAGGCTTCGGGAGTAAACCCTGAGGACAAATCCGGAGCTGGAGTCCCTAAGGCAATCCGACACTGCCTTCAACCTCATTCTGGCAACTCCTGCGATGACATCAGTGCCAAGTTGTATCAGTGCTTGCCCATCCCTTGCACAACATCGGTGTCGTGGAGAGGGGAGACTTGCTGCATGGGCAACTGCCGGTTTTCCATACAACCTTGCCCAGGCCTGCGCCCTGGAAACCTTCCAGGTGCGGATCCATAATCTCGCGAGACTAACGGATGCCACCACCAGTTTGAAGAAAGAAGCTGTCCCGTGGCCTATTGATCCTGGCTTTAATGCTGCGGTAATGAAGCAGCAGAAACAGTTTATGGCGGGGGTGGGGTGGTGACTGGTGTCCCCGATGATCTTCCTTTCTGCACCTGCTGCTCAATGTGTCCTCAATGGAGGGAAGTTCACATCCACAGATGTGCTGGGCTGTCCGTACCACTCTCTGCAGTGACCAACGATCAAAGTTGGTGCAGTTCCCGTACAGCCAGTCAGGATGCTCTCAGTGGTGCCCCTGTAGAAGGTCTTGAGGATCTGGGGACTCATGCAGAACCTCTTCAGTCGCCTGAGGTGAAAGAGACGCTGTTGTGCTTTTTTTTGCCACACAGCCGGTGTGTACAATCCAGGTGAGATCTTTGGTGATGTGTATACTGAGGAACGTGAAACTACTCGCCCTCCCAACTGCAGTCCCAAATGGCCTGATGCTGTTCCTACATCTGTGATCTTGCATCATAAAGGTGTTTTTTTCCCCCTATGAAGGAGATCTCAGACACTGTGGCTACATACACTTTGTTTCTCTCTCTGTTGCTCAGTCTGGCCACCATGAACAAAGAGTCATTGACTGGCACCTCTTCACTGTACTCCAACACCTTCACCCAAGTAATCTCTGTCAACGTAGAAAAGCAGTACACGAGAGACGTTGCTGTAAAATGCAATTCCACCTTGACCCCCAGGATCACACCCCATAAGAACGACTGGATTGGAATTTTCAAGGTAAGAATCCGCTCCCCTCCCCGCAAATACAAAATAGTAATCGGTTTATCGATTTAGAGATACAGCACGGGATAGGCCCTTCGAGCAGCCCCCACCGATTTTAAACCCGACCTCTCAACACACACAAAATGCTGGAGGAACTGCAGCACATCAGGCAGCACCCATGGAAAGGAGTAAAACTGGTGATGCTTTGGGCGGAGAGTCGTCTTCAGGACTGAGAAGGAAAGGGGACGATGCCTGAATAAAATGGTGGGGGTGGGAGGGAGGGGGGAGAGGCTAACTGGAAGGTACTAGGTGAAGCCAGGTGGGTGGGAAAGGTCAAGGGGGCTGGAGAAGGAAGAGTCTGACTGGAGGTGGAGAGTGGACCATTGGAGAAAGGGAAGGCAGGTGAGAAGAAGTGGAAGGTCAGAGCTGGGAATGGTGGTGGGGGGGGCGGGTGGGGGGTGAATTTTATTCACCGGAAGCAGAAATCGATGTTCATACCATCAGGTTGGAGGCTACCCAGTTGGAATATGAGTGTTGGGGCTCCCCCATCCTGAGGGTGGCCTCATCTTGGCACGAGAGAAGGCCATGGATCGACATGTGGGAATGGGAATTAGCTTATTAACCTACCTATCTTTGTTCTGTGTGAGGGATCTGGAGCACCAAGGGGAAACCCACAAGCACACAGGAAGACCACACAAACTTGCTGACTGAGGATACCGGATTTTAACACCAATCCCAACGCCCTGAGCTGTAATAGCCTCACGTGAACCACTACGCTACCATGGAGTCCCACCCCTTACTATTGTCACATGTACTGAGGGACATGTGGGTGGTGGGATGGAGATGAATCTCTACCAAAGGAGGTGTGAGGCGCTGCTTCCCTCTGCTGGCCTGCTGGTCACCCTTGGGCAAGGTGCAGCACCTGCGTAGCCCCCACCCCCCGATCAGGGTCACGTGAAAGCATGGGAGCAGGTGGTGGATGGTCGTATGAGCAGCTGGTGCAGATCACAAGTTCTGGTCATGTGACTACTGACGCCAGGCGGACAATCTCTGAATTCAGAGTATTGATAATGTGGCTGGGGTGAGGTCACCCGTCTTGTAAAGACACTGGCCATAAGAAGGCAATGCCAAACCACTTCTGTAAAAAAATTTGTCAAGAACAATCATGGTCATGGAAAGACCGTGATCGCCCACGTCATGCAACACGGCGCATGATGATGATGTCATGCGACGCGGCACATAACGAATGAACTAAGAGACAGTGAAAATCTTTGCTTCGCGTGTCCTCTGTAGAGATTATTTCATTCCAACACGACATTTGAGGGAAGACAATAACGGAATGCAGAATATATTACAATTACTCAGAAAGTGCAACGCCAGCAGATGATAAAGTGAATAGTTACAATGAGGTACATTGTGAGATTAAGAGTCTACGTTATCCTGTTAGGGGATCATTCAGTAGTCCTATAACAGCAGATTAAAAACTGAACTGGAACTGGGTGGCACTTTATCCATCTGTCTGATGGGAGGGGAGAGGATGGTATAATCTAGATTGACTAGAGTTGTTTTTTTTAACAAATGCTGCTTAACTACAGTACAGTGCAAAAGTCTTAGGTGTATATATATACTGTATATAGCTAGGGTGCCCAAGACTTTTGCACAGTACTGTATTTGTCAATGTGGAGTGGAGAGTGAGTTTGTAAATCCGATGGGAGTAAAGGTCGTTGGGAATGGCGAGAATGGAGCACTGCGGGAGGGGTGTGGGACAGGTGGCAGAGGAGGAGTGCCAGAGGCAGGTGCAAATACACCCAGCCCTGAGAGACCAGGCAAGGTCATCTGATTCCAAACAATCCATTTATTGATCATTACAGAATGTCCCTCTGGTGCTTCCTGCTCCCTCCCCTCTCCCTGTCTCTTTTCCCAACCATGATTCCCCTCTCCCTGCACCCTCCTTACTCTCAGTCCACAATAGACACCCACATCAGAATCAGGTTTATTGTCACTCACATATGTCATGAAATTTTATTCTTCATGGCAGCAGTACAGAATTGAGAACCACAGAGTAGGAGTTTGAAGGGATTTGGTATGTCAACAAATACATTCAAAAACTACCGTGGAGAGCATTCTGACACTGTCAGGTATGGGGGGGTGGAGGTGGGGGCTACTGCTCAGGACCGAAAGAAGCTGCAGTGGGTGGTAAATCTAGTCGGCTCCATCTTGGGTACTAGTCTACAAAGTACCCAAGGCATCTTGAAGGAGCAGTGTCTCAGAAAGGCAGCGTCCATTATTAAGGACTTCCAGCACCCAGGGCGTGCTCTTTTCTCACTGTTACTATCAGGTAGGAGGACAGAAGCCTGAAGGCACACACTCAGCGATTCAGGAACAGCTTCTTCCCCTCTGCCATTCGATTCCCAAATGGACATTGAACCCTTGGACACTACCTCGCTTTTTTAATATATATTATTCCTGTTTCTGCACAATTTTTAATCTATTCAACATGCATATACTGTAATTGATTTACTTATTTATTTATTTTTACTTTTTTTCTTCTACATTACGTGTTGCATTGAACGGTCGCTGCTAATTTAACAAATTACACGACACATGCTGGTGATAATAAACCTGATTCTGAGTGATACATAAATTTACTACAGTACTGTGTAAAAGTCTTGGGCACCCCATTATATACCTGAGACTTTTGCACAGTGCTTTATGTCTTATGGTTTTGTGAGCTGCCTGCACAGCTCTTTGGCTTTTAGCTATCCTTCCGTTTTGCCGCAGGTTGGACGGAGTACAGCTCGAGATTACCACACGTTTGTTTGGGCTCCTCTCCCGAAGGAGGCCGGTCAGGTGGAACGCCAGCAGTAAGTAACGTTCGAAGGTAAGGGGAGTTTGAAAGCTGCTGATGGACCCAGCTTGCTCGTAGAGTGTTGCCCAAAAGAGGGACCTCAGATGCTGCAAGTTGATTCAGTTCCTCAGTGAAGTTACTAATTGATTCTCGGAACGCAGGAGAAGTCCACAATTGATTAATGTCAAGTGTAAAGGAGAACAAAATAAATATTTCTCCAGATCTGATACAGGACAAAAAAAAAAGTTAACGAACACAATAAGATAAAGAACACTATAATTTAAAAAAGAACAGAATAAATATAAAAACATAAGATAGTTTATATACACAGATTGTTTGTATGTCCATAAGGTGACGCTGGGCACAGGAGTGTCTGTACAGAAGGTGACTCTGACCGAAAATGATAAAGTAGTGGTGGTGGGGGTGGATTAGTGGGTGGAGGTGCTGATCAGCCTTATTCCTTGGAAAAGTAACTTATTTTGAGTCTGGTGGTCTTGGCGTGGATGATACGCAGTCTTCTCCCTGATGGGAGTGGGACGAACAGTCCATGAGCAGGGTGGGTGGAATCCTTCATGATAGTACTGGCCTTTCTCCAGCACCTTTCTGTGTATATGTCCTTGGCGGTCGGCTAGTGCCAGTGATGCATTGGTTAGTTTTGACCGCCCTTTGTCCGCCTTAGTGCAGTTTCGCTACCGGGCAGCGATGCAGCTTGTTAGGGTGCCCCCTACTGGGCATCTGTAGAATGACATGAATATGGATGTGCATAGTCCAGCTCTCTTCAGCCTCCTCAGAAAGTAGAGTCGTTGGTGAGCTCTCTCAACTGTGTAGGATGTGTTCTAGGGCTATGAGAGGTTGTGTAGGATGTGTTCTAGGACCATGAGAGGTTGTGTAGGATGTGTTCTAGGACCATGAGAGGTTGTGTACGATGTGTTCTAGGTCCATGAGAGGTTGTGTACGATGTGTTCTAGGTCCATGAGAGGTTGTGTACGATGTGTTCTAGGTCCATGAGAGGTTGTGTAGGATGTGTTCTGGGTCCATGAGAGGTTGTGTAGAATGTGTCTAGGTCCATGAGAGGTTGTGTAGGATGTGTTCTAGGTCCATGTGAGGTTGTGCAGGATGTGTTCTAGGTCCATGAGAGGTTGTGTAGGATGTGTTCTGGGTCCGTGAGAGGTTGTGTAGGATGTGTTCCAGGTCCATGAGAGGTTGTGTAGGATGTGTTCTGGGTCCGTGAGAGGTTGTGTAGGATGTGTTCTAGGACCATGAGAGGTTGTGTAGGATGTGTTCTGGGTCCATGAGAGGTTGTGTAGGATGTGTTCTAGGTCCATGAGAGGTTGTGTAGGATGTGTTCTGGGTCCGTGACAGGTTGTGTAGGATGTGTTCTGGGTCCGTTAGAGGTTGTGTAGGATGTGTTCTAGGTCCATGAGAGGTTGTGCAGGATGTGCAATCCCAGGACTTTGAAACTTCCCGGAGTTTCCACTGCACTTCCGCTGAATACATACAGACAGGCATCTCAATAGTCAGAGGAAACATTTAAGAGTAAAGTTTGTTTCGCAAACTTTTCCTGGCACAGATCTTTAAATTATTTGATGCGCAAGGACTTGGAGTCGGTAGTTACGTGATTTAATAAATATAATCCACAAGTTTACTGGCTGGGTAAACTGCTCATGCCCTCCCCAACCACCCACCACCCGACAACAAGCTTGGGTTGGAGCTGATTGCAGCAGAAAATGTTACAAACGAGGGTCACACAGTTGTACAATTTGACCCGCCGATAACAATAACGAATTTCCTTATATACTGTGGGGCGGGGGTGGGGGTTATAAAAACCTGTATCAATGCAGAAGCAGAATAAAAATCAGAATCTGCTTCAATATAGCTGGCATATGTCGTGAAATATGGTATTTTACAGCCACATTGCAATACATTTTAATATATTGCAGTACAATAATAAGTTTTGTATTACAGTAGGAAATATTTACAGTATATAACCAAAGGAACAAAAAGAAAGTTGTAAAATTAGTCAGCTCCATCATGGCTACTAGCCTCCATAGTAGCCAAGACATCTTCAGGGAGCAGTGCCTCAGAAAGGTGGCGTCCATTATTATTAAGGGCCCCCATCCCCAGGGCATGCCCTCTTCTCATAACTACCATCAGAGAGGAGGTACAGGAGCCTGAAGAAACACACACTCAATGATATAGGAACAGCTTCTTCCCCTCTGCCATCCGATTTCAAAATGGACATTCAACCCACGAACTCTAAACTTTTTTTTGTAAAGATTCTCTTTTTTTGCACTACTTGTTTAAACTTAACTACTTAATATACTGTACATACACTTGCTGTAATTTGGTTGTTATTGCATTGTGCTGCTCCCCCAAAGTTAACAAATTTCACGGCATATGCCAGCGATGTTAAACCTGATTCTGATACAAAATTTAAAGAGTGCAAAATGAGAACAAAAAAAGAAAGCAGCGAGGTGGTGCTCATGGGTTCGGTGTCCATTCAGAAATCTGATGGCAGAGGGGAAGAAGCTGTTCCTGAATCGCTGAGTGTGTGCCTTCAGGCTCCTGTACCTCCTCCCTGATGGTAGCAATGAGAAGAGGGCATATTCTGAGTGATGGGGGGTCCTTAATAATGGATACTGTCTTTCTGAGGCATCACCTTTTGAAGATGTTCTTGATGCTGAGGGGGAGGGGGGGTAGGCCATTTCCTGTGTTGGAGCTGGCTGAGTTTGCAACCATCTGCAGTTTTTTCCAATCCTGTGCAGTAGCCCCTCCATACCAAACCAGTGATAATGCCAGTTAGAATGCTCTCCATTAGTAGTAGAGCTACAAGGACTTGATGTTTCAATCCCTATGGTAAGTTGGCACTCTTGATGTTGGCAGTAGGCTTGGAGTGGTGACAAGAAGGGAGGGTAGGTATGTCATCGGGGTCATCAGGTGGGCACCCTCCTTCTTTGACATTTTGTTGATAAGCCCACGACGTCTCCAGAAGGCTCAAAGGTACTACCTGGTGTCCCAGATACACCCCGCTCAGTTCCATACCCTCATGACTTCATCTTGCAGCCCAGTTGTTGTCTTTCCTTTTAATCCAAATCCAATTGCTGCTTTCTTCTGCTGCGTTTGACAAGGACTTGATTGCTTGTTGGAGGGAGTGACCCCTCACCCCCATCTTCTTCAATAGACTGGTCGTAGATGTGGCAACGAATCCCCTGCATCCCACTTCTACAGGGAAAATCTTGGTCTTCCAGCCATTCTGGGCAGCTTCAGTTGCCAGTTCAGAGTACTTGGTCTTTTTCCTCTCATGAGCTTCTTTAACACCATCTTCCCATGGTACTGTCAATTCCACAACATATGCCAGCTTGGCTGTTGTGGACCACAGGACCATGTCTGGCCGGAGTGTTGTAGCCACAATGTCTCGGGGAAACACAAGCTTTTTTTCCAAGTCCACGTCCATTTTCCAATCCCAAGCAACCTGCAGCATGCTTACATCTTTTGATGTTATACGGTGCCCTGGAGGTTGGCCTGCTGGTACAAATCGTGCGATGTGGACATTTCCTGCCAATGTTTGTGGGAGAGCATTTGTGGTGATTCGCCTCTGTTCCAAGATTGATGCCAGCTGTCTGAGAACTCGGTTATGCCGCCAGGTGTACTGCCCCTGGGTGAGGTTCGTGGTGCATCCTGTTAAAATGTGCCTTAGTGATCCAGGTGCTAGACAAAGAGAGACCATAAGACCATAAGACCATAAGACAAAGAAGCAGAAGTAGGCCATTTGGCCCATCAAGTCTGCTCCGCCATTTTATCATGAGCTGATCCATTTTCTCCTATTTAGTCCCACTCCCCTGCCTTCTCACCATAACCTTTGATGCCCTGGCTACTCAGATACCTATCAATCTCTGCCTTAAATACACCCAATGACTTGGCCTCCACTGCTGCCCGTGGCAACGAATTCCATAGATTCACCACCCTCTGACTAAAAAAATTTCTTCGCATTTCTGTTCTGAAAGGGCGCCCTTCAATCCTTAAGTCATGCCCTCTCGTACTAGACTCCCCCATCATGGGAAACAACTTTGCCACATCCACTCTGTCCATGCCTTTTAACATTCGAAATGTTTCTGTGAGGTCTCCCCTCATTCTTCTAAACTCCAAGGAATACAGTCCAAGAGCGGACAAATGTTCCTCATATGTTAACCCTCTCATTCCCGGAATCATTCTAGTGAATCTTCTCTGTACCCTCTCCAACGTCAGCACATCATTTCTTAAATAAAGAGACCAAAACTGCCCACAGTACTCCAAGTGAGGTCTCACCAGCGACTTATAGAGCCTCAACATCACATCCCTGCTCCTACACTCTATTCCTCTAGAAATGAATGCCAACATTGCATTCGCCTTCTTCACTACTGACTCAACCTGGAGGTTAACTTTAAGGGTATCCTTTACGAGGACTCCGAAGTCCCGTTGCATCTCAGAACTTTGAATTCTTTCCCTATTTAAATAATAGTCTGCCCGTTTATTTTTTCTGCCAAAGTGCATAACCATACATTTTCCAACATTGTACTTCATTTGCCACTTCTCTGCCCATTCTTCCAATCTATCCAAGTCTCTCTGCAGACTCTCCGTTTCCTCAGCACTGCCAGCCCCTCCACCTATCTTCGTATCGTCAGCAAACTTAGCCACAAACCCATAATCAAATTCCATAATCTAAATCGTTGATGTACAATGTAAAAAGAAGCGGCCCCAACACTGATCCCTGTGGAAAACCCACTGGTAGCCGGCAGCGAACCAGAATAGGATCCCTTTATTCCTACTCTCTGTTTCCTGCCAATCAGCCAACGCTCTATCCACGTATGTAACTTTCCCGTAATTCCATGGGCTCTTATCTTGTTAAGTAGCCTCATGTGTGGCACCTTGTCAAAGGCCTTCTGAAAATCCAAATGTACAACATCCACTGCATCTCCCTTGTCTAGCCTACTGATAATTTCCTCAAAAAATTGTAATAGGTTTGTCAGGCAGGATTTTCCTTTAAGGAATCCATGCTGAGTTCTGCCTATCTTGTCATCTGCCTCCAGGTACTCTGTAACCTCATCCTTGACAATTGACTCCAACAACTTCCCAACCACGGATGTCAAGCTAACAGGTCTATAATTTCCTTTTTGCTTCCTTGCCCCCTTCTTAAATAGCGGAGTGACATTTGCAATCTTCCAGTCCTCCGGAACCATGCCAGAATCTATCGACTTTTGAAAGATCATCGCTAATGCCTCCGCAATCTCCACAGCTACTTCCTTCAGAACACGAGGGTGCATTCCATCTGGTCCTGGAAATTTATCTACCTTTAGCCTATTCAGCTTCCTGAGTACTTTCTCTGTCGTAATTGTGACTGCGCACACTTCTCTTCCCTGCCACCCTTGAGTGTCCGGTGTACTGCTGTCTTCCTCAGTGAAGACTCATGCAAAATACTTGTTCAGTTCCTCTGCCATCTCCTCATCTCCCATTACAATTTCTCCAGCATCATTTTCTATCGGTCCTATATCTACTCTCACCTGTCTTTTACTCTTTATATACTTGAAAAAGCTTTTAGTATCTTCGATATTATTTGCTAGCTTCCTTTCATAGTTAATCTTTTCTCTCTTAATGACCTTCTTGGTTTCCTTTTGTAAGGTTTTAAAAACTTCCCAATCCTCTCTATTCCCACGAATTTTTGCTTCCCTCTCTTTTGCTTTAACTTTGGCTTTGACTTCTCTTGTCAACCACGGTTGCATCCTTTTTCCACTCGAAAATTTCTTCTTTTTTGTGTTACGTACCCCGTAACTGGGTTGCCAAACCAGCAGAAATGGATCACTCAGTTGGAGTCTGGAGTACTAGAACTAAGAAAGTTTTATTAAAGAAACAAGCAACACATTAATCGAAAGGATAATAAATGCAATAGTTCAGCGATGATAAACGCACATGTGCACAGAATTAAGATAACAGCATCAATCAAGCTCTATCGTCGTCTAGGGGTAAATGACCAATTTCAAAATGACTCAAAGTTCAGTCCAGTTAGTAGTTCTGTTCGCAGTAATCGTTGCCATGGCGGTGGACAACGTGGGGGAAGAGAGAGATAGAATAGGAACAACTCATCATTCAGAACGGCTTCACTCACAGACCAGCGAGATGGCTCACAGACCAGCGAGATGGCTCACAAACAGCTTTTGGGGGGGTCCTTGGTGATGTCACCTGAGGTCACCGACTGTGACCCCTCCTCCAGATGCGGTCGATCCTCTGCAGTGAACCCGGCACCCAGGCAAGGGCGGACACACACCGGGTTCCCGCTGATCGTACCTTTCCACCCTTGTCGTTGTCTGGCACTTCTCACCCACTCGTGAGAGGCGCACCGCTTCCAGGGTCTCGTTACCTCGGGTGGCGTGTGTGTCCCTGTCTTAGCGAACCTGTCCCTTTTTTATCCCCCTGCTGGGGCATCGCCTGTCCATCACTTCAAACAGTTCAAGGTTCAAAGAGGGGAGCCGCTCCAGACAGCTCTCTCTCCCACATTCCTTCATTACACATCTCCAGACGCTGCTCCATTGTTCCTTATCTCTCCTTCCCCTGAGGGCAGGTGGCAGACCAACTGCTGATGCCACTGATGCTAGCCCAGGCCAGCAAACATCTTAATTTTATGTGTATTCTCGTAACACTTCCCCCCTTTAAGGATTTTTACCGGGAGGTAAAAATTACAAACATGACTACATTATCCGATACATACACAATATACATCTTTAACAGTTATTTAGCTAATACAGAGAATTTGAAGCTGTCAACACCTTGACAGACAGTCATCACATTTTCTGTTCCTTTTACACGTGTTATTAATAATCCCTTAGATCAGGCTCCAACTCAGCAAACTTCATAGTGGCCAAAAACACTGATGAATTGCGACCAATGTAACCTCTCATTTGGTTTTGTCCCGGACCACAATAACAAGGGTCGTCCCATTCCGACTCAGTTTTCTCTCGCAAGGGCTTAGTAGGAGGGGGACGGGTATTGACCGCAGAGTTATTGCAAAACTTCCTGCAGTACCCCACCATCTCCAAGAGCCTTCTGAGGGCCCTCTTGTCTGTCGGGGTTGGGAGGTCAGCGATAGCCTGCACTGTAGCTTGCATCACTGCCAGCTGCCCCTGTGTCACCACAATTCCCAGGTAAGTGACCTTCGTGTGGCCGAATTCATTTTTTTCAAGGTTCACTATCAAGCTGGCTTCAGACAGCCGTATTAAATTGCGAATACACACCTCTGTGTTCATCAGCCCTTTAGTCACTGAATTACTCAAAAAATATGGGTGTTGTTTACTTGGCTGCCCTATTGTAACCACAATCACCCAACGTCCCAGTTCTTTGCATTTCCTCGGGACAATCAAACACATGGGTGCGAGTCGTTTAATTACTCCTTCGGGGATTAAGGGAGAGACCTTATCAGTAGACCTGGCCAAAACAATAGCCTTCTCCCATCTGACCGATCCCATCCTAATCTTTTCAAAATGGTTTTTTCCTCTTAGCAGGGGGCCCCTAGCTTCATTGATTTCCACGCTAACACCGACTAGGTTTGTTAGCATATCAAAAGCCAGTGACCGTCTCAGTTCGCGTCGGTCATGATCAATAACCTTTTTCCCCCTGGGCAGCCGGTAAATCTCTTTCATGATTCCACCAACTGTTTCCTCCAGCACCGCAAAATGTCCACCGGGGGGTACCTCGTGGGCCATGTTAAAAACCTCATCCCCATAACTCTTTTGCACCACCCCCCACTCCTCATCTGCGGATGCTGTACTTGATTTCCCTTTCTTCCTTAGCACTTCCTCATCCGCACAATAGCCTACTAGTTCCCTTGTCAAGGCTGTGTCAGAGAGGGCTGTCTCGGCAAAAACCATCAGCCCCTCGTCTCGCTCCTGCGTCTGCACAAATTCTTTCCTGGCTACTGCTACGTCCGTCCCAGCTCCCTCACTACCTCTTATCTCACTACACCCTGTCTCATACAAGGTTGGCAGAAATGTTTCAGCCAAATTCACTATCGCGGGCGGGGCCTCCATGCTGGCAGGCTGACCCGTCAATCTCACAACTGGGAACACGATTCCTCCGGCGATGTCATTACCGAGCAAGACTTCCACGTCTTTCATCGGTAATTCGGACCTCACCCCGATCGTGACTAGTCCAGAGACCAGGTTGCTCTGTAAATGTATCTGGTGCAAAGGAACTGACTCTGTCCCTTCCCCAACACCTTTGACCTCTACCTCCCCAGTCTGGGTCTCTGAGCTAAACTCTAATACACTCTTCAGTATTAGTGACTGACACGCTCCCGTGTCTCTCCAGATCCGCACTGGAACTGGTTTTAACCTCTTTTTCACTGACACCAGTCCGGCCGAGATAAACCTCTCGCGCCCTTCCTGGACTTTTTCAGACCTGTCCTTCCCTAGCGGTTCGCTTAACAGCTCAATACAGCCATTCAAAATTTCCGCTTTTCCTTTCCCCGTCTCCTTCCTTGGGGCAAAGCACCTGGACGCAAAGTGTCCGACTTTCCCACAATTATAACAGACGACCCCAGGAGACTTCCTACCAGACTGCTCCCGGTCTACCTTATCCTTTTCACTAGTCCCCGGCTTACTTTCTGACTTTTCCGGCGGACTCTCCCCTCCGTCCTGACTACCCTTCTGGTAGCCTTTACTCGGGGAAAACTTCATTTTATGCGTCAACGCATACTCATCCGCTAACTTAGCAGTTGCGGCTAACGTGGCTGCCTCTTTCTCATCGAGGTAGGGTCTCATACCCTCAGGGACACAACCTTTAAATTGCTCAATCAGGATCAACTGTAGCAGTCTGTCATAATCCCCCTCTACCCCCTTTGAGGCGCACCAACGCTCACAATATGTTTGCATCTCGCGAGCAAACTCTAAATACGTGCGGTCCCACCGCTTCCTCGCATTCCGGAACCTCTGCCGGTATGCCTCCGGGACCAACTCATAAATCCTGAGGATGGCCTCCTTCACCACCTCATACTTCTGGGCATCTTCCGCGGATAAAGCGGAGTAAGCTTGTTGGGCTTTCCCTTTCAGTACACTCTGAAGTAAAACAACCCACTTATCCCTCGGCCAGTCCTGACTTATAGCTACTTTTTCGAAGTGGAGAAAGTACCGATCCACATCGGTATCGTCAAATGGGGGAACCAGCCTAACCTCCTGGGTCGCCCGGAACCCTCCACCTTGGTTCGGCACGAGCCCCTGCTCGGCCCTTATCTTTAACTTCTCCAGCTCGAATTCCCTTTCCCTCTGTTTCTCCTCTCTCTCCAACTGTCTGTCCCTCTCTCTCTCTTCTCTCTCCAACTGTCTTTCTCTCTCTTGCCTTTCTACCTCTTTCTCTCTCTCTTGCCTTTCTACCTCTTTCTCTCTCTCTTGCCTTTCTAACTCTTTCTCTCTCTCCCGCCTTTCTAACTCTCTCTCTTTCTCCTGCCTTTCTAACTCTCTCTCTTTCTCCCGCCTTTCTAACTCTCTCTCTTTCTCCCGCCTTTCTAACTCTCTCTCTTTCTCCTGCCTTTCTAACTGCTTCTCTTCGTGTTCTAACTGCCGTACCCGGAACTCGTGCTCGAGTCTCAGTTTTTCAAGCTGTACCTGTACCGCGTCTCCAGCAGGTTTTTCAATAGACACCACCCCCAGCTCACCTTGGGGAAACACACCTTTAGATACATAGTGCTCTACAATAGCTCTGTGTATCTCCTCTCTCCTCATTGTCGACTTCACCTTAGCAAGATTCACCCGTTTGGCCACAGCTATCAATTCCGATTTCCTGGCATCCTCTAATGCCTCCAAGGTCGGCGCCTTTATAAATTCCTCAACCTCCATTTCTGCTGTTTGTTTTTTCTTTCTTTCGGGAATTTTAACCCAATCAATTTACTCCGTCCCAAATTTAGCGTTCAAAATCGCGGACGAGAACCCCACTTATGTTACGTACCCCGTAACTGGGTTGCCAAACCAGCAGAAATGGATCACTCAGTTGGAGTCTGGAGTACTAGAACTAAGAAAGTTTTATTAAAGAAACAAGCAACACATTAATCGAAAGGATAATAAATGCAATAGTTCAGCGATGATAAACGCACATGTGCACAGAATTAAGATAACAGCATCAATCAAGCTCTATCGTTGTCTAGGGGTAAATGACCAATTTCAAAATGACTCAAAGTTCAGTCCAGTTAGTAGTTCAGTTCGCAGTAATCGTTGCCATGGCGGTGGACAACGTGGGGGAAGAGAGAGATAGAATAGGAACAACTCATCATTCAGAACGGCTTCACTCACAGACCAGCGAGATGGCTCACAGACCAGCGAGATGGCTCACAAACAGCTTTTGGGCGGGTCCTTGGTGATGACACCTGAGGTCACCGACTGTGACCCCTCCTCCAGATGCGGTCGATCCTCTGCAGTGAACCCGGCACCCAGGCAAGGGCGGACACACACCGGGTTCCCGCTGATCGTACCTTTCCACCCTTGTCGTTGTCTGGCACTTCTCACCCACTCGTGAGAGGCGCACCGCTTCCAGGGTCTCGTTACCTCGGGTGGCGTGTGTGTCCCTGTCTTAGCGAACCTGTCCCTTTTTATCCCCCTGCTGGGGCATCGCCTGTCCATCACTTCAAACAGTTCAAGGTTCAAAGAGGGGAGCCGCTCCAGACAGCTCTCTCTCCCACATTCCTTCATTACACATCTCCAGACGCTGCTCTATTGTTCCTTATCTCTCCTTCCCCTGAGGGCAGGTGGCAGACCAACTGCTGATGCCACTGATGCTAGCCCAGGCCAGCAAACATCTTAATTTTGACTTCTCTTGTCAACCACGGTTGCATCCTTTTTCCACTCGAAAATTTCTTCTTTTTTGGAATATACCTGTCTTGCACGTTCCTCATTTCTCGCATAAACTCCAGCCACTGCTGCTCTGCTGTCTTTCCCGGCAGTGTCTCTTTCCAGTCAACTTTGACCAGTTCCTCTCTCATGCCACTGTAATTTCCTTTACTCCACTGAAATACCGACACATCAGATTTCAGCTTCTCTTTTTCTAATTTCACAGTGAACTCAATCATGTTATGATCACTGCCTCCTAAGGGTTCCTTCACCTCAATCTCTCCAATCACCTCTGGTTCATTACACAATACCCAATCCAGTACAGCCGATCCCCTAGTAGGCTCAACAACAAGCTGTTCTAAAAAGCCATCTTGCAGACATTCTACAAATTCTCTCTCTTGAGATCCAGTGCTGACCTGATTTTCCCAATCTACTCGCATGTTAAAATCCCCCACAATTATCATAACACTGCCCTTCTGACAAGCCTTTTCTATTTCCAGTTGTAATTTGTAGTCCACATCACTGCAGCTGTTTGGAGGTCTATAAATAACTGCCATCAGGGTCCTTTTACCCCTATTTCTTAGCTCAACCCATAAAGATTCTGCACCTTCCGATCCTATATCACCTCTTTCTAATGATTTAATATTATTTCTTACCAATAAAGCCACGCCTCTCCCTCTGCGTACCTTCCTATTCTTCCGATACACCGTGTATCCTTGGATGTTCAGCTCCCAGAGACATGCATCCTTTAGCCAGGTTTCAGTGATGGCCACAATATCATACCTGCCAATTTGTCGCTGTACAACAAGATCATCCACCTTATTCCTTATGCTGCGTGCATTTAAGTACAACACCTTAAGACCAGTATTTGATACTTTTTGCTTTGATTTCACTGCAACTTTATTGCACTGCAACTCATCCCAATGGCTACAAATTTGCCCCATCACCTGCCTGTCTTTCCTGACATCTTTACTGCTCACTATCTTAGATTTATTTCTGTTTTCCCCTTCCTCCGCTCTATCATTCCGGTTCCCATCCCCCTGCTAAATTAGTTTAAACCCTCCCTAACAGCTCTATTAAACTTTCCCGCCAGGATATTGGTCCCCTTTGGGTTCAGGTGTAACCTGTCCTTTTTGAACAGGTCATACTTCCCCCAGAAGAGATCCCAATTATCCAAGAATCTGAAGCCCTGCCCCCTGTACCAGTCTCTCAGCCACGCATTCATCTGCCTGATCCGACTACTCTTGCCCTCGCTAGCATGTGGCACAGGTAGCAATCCCGAGATTACTACCCTGGAGGTTCTGCTTCTCAACTTCCTTCCTAACTCCTGGAAAACTCTCTTCAGGACCTCCTCCTTTGTCCTATCTATGTCATTGGTACCAACATGTACCAAGACAACTGGCTGCTCACCCTCCCCCTTTAGAATATTCAGGACCCGATCCGAGACATCCTGTACCCTGGCACCTGGGAGGCAGCACACCATGCGGGTATCTCTGTCAGGCTCACAGAATCTCCTGTCTGTTCCCTTGACTATGGAATCCCCCACGACTACTGCATTTCTCTTCTCCCTCCTTCTCTCCTGCACAACAGCGCCAGGCTCAGTGCCAGAGACCCGGTCACCTTGGGCGTCGACTGTCTGTCAGGTCATCCCCCTCAACAGCATCCAGAACAAGATATTTGTTGCTGAGGGGGACAGCCACAGGTGTGATCTCCACTATCTGGGCATTTCCCTTCCCTCTCTTGACAGTGACCCAGTTTTCTGACCCCTGTAGCCTAGGGATACTACCTCACTGTAGCTCCTGTCTATCACCTCTTCACTTTCCCTGATAAGCAGTAGGTCATCAAGCTGCAGCTCCAGATCCCTAACACGGTCTCTGAGGAGCTGCAACTCGGTGTACCTGGCGCAGATGCGGCCATCAGGGAGGCTGAAAGTCTCCCAGGATTCCCATATCTGACACCCTGAACAAAGCACTAACCCTGCAGGCATGATATCTAATTCTACAGGAATGAAACAGGAAAAATAAGTGTACTCACCTACTTACCTTGCCAAACAGACGAACTTTTTAAATCGTTAGCTTGTACTGTTAACTGTGAGAGCCCTGCTGTTCCTGTCTGTCCGGGCCGATTCGCGAAAGGGGTGGGGGGGGGAAGGAAAAAAAAGAGTTGGCGCTTCGCTCTCGCCTCTTCCCGTTTACCGCCGAAGCCCGTTGAAGCCAAAGCCCTACACTCTGCTTTCACTCACTCCGCTGCCCGCTGATTAGGGTGGTCTCCTTTTTAAACTCTCCGCGCGGTCCTGCTGACGTCACGCGCCTGCGTAGTCTCGCCCTTCTTGCACTCGAAGAAGTTTAAAAAAAAACTGCCTTCCTTTAGAATTCAGCTTCCATGACGCTCTGTAGTCCCGATCCAAAGGAGAGCCGTTGGTAGCAAACCTGCCTATTTAAACTCTCCGCGCGGTTCTGCTGATGTCACGTGCCTGCACAGTCTCGCCCTTCTTGCACTCGAAGAAGTTTTAAAAAAAAACTGCCTTCCTTCAGAATTCAGCTCCCACAACGCTCTGTAGTCCTGATCCAAGGTCTTATTGATGCGAGCTATGTACATGATGGTATCCTTTTTGAGTTGTTCAAACTGCTCAGTGTCCTTGAGTTTAGCATTATACCATCTGCTCAAGCTCTTCATTGGCATTTCTGAAACATGGTAGATCTGTAGAAATTTGCGTAATATTGACCACCATAATTACATCACGTTACAACATTAAGACCATAAGATATAGGAGCAGAATTAAGACAAGTCTGCTCCATCATTCCATCATGGCTGACTTGTTATCCCTCTCAACCCCACTCCCCTGTCTTCGCCCCATAACCTCTGACAGGATTATTATAATGTTTGAATTGTAAGATTAATGGAGAAATGTATTGATAAAGATAAAGGTTAAAGATTAGCTTTGCTTTGTCACACATACATCAGAATGTCAAAGCAGTGACATGCATCACTATTGCATCAAATTAGTGAGGATTGGACCAGGGTCACCACGCTTTTGATGCCAACTTAGCGTACCCACGAGGGTAAACCCACATATAGCTGCAGGGACGGGCAACATACCTGGACAGGTGCTGAGTGATTGAACAGAGGTCTTAACAGAAACCTTCAATATCGCTTTGAAACAGTCCACTGCTCCTGCAGGGCCTCAAGACACCCATCATCATTCCAGTGCCCAAGAGAGTGATGGTACCTGGCCTAAACGATTATACTTCAGTGACACTGACCTTAACAATTGCGAGGTGATTTGAGTGGCTGGTAAACCCATCTTCCAGCTACATTGGCCCCTCCCCAGTTCATCTACCGCTCAGACCAGTCCACTGATAATGCCACAGCCTGGACCTTCCACTCCTTCCTGTCCCATCTAGAAAACGATGCCTCATAGGCCAGGATGTTGTTCGTCAGCTTCAGCTCAGCACTTAGCATGATCATCCCTGAACTGCCCTCTCTGTCTCTCTCTCTCTCTCTCTCTCTCTCTCTCTCTCTCTCTCTCTCTCTCGATAAACCCCAGTCAGCCAAGTTGGTAGCAACACCTCAAGTTCCATCACGTTAGTCCATGCCAAACTATTAATCTGCCTAGTCCAGTCGACCAGCACCTGGACCGTAACCATCCATAGTCCTCCCATCCAAACTTGTCTTCAATATTGCAATCGAACCCAATTTTACCACTTCCGCTGACAGCTCATTCCACACTCATACCACCCTCTGAGTGAAGAAGATTCCTCTCAGGTTCCCCTTGAACACTTCACCTTTCACCCTTAACCTATGACCTCTAGTTCAGTGCCACCCAACCTCAGTGGGAAAAGCCTACCTGCCTTTACACTATGGATACCTCTCATCATTTTGTATACTTCAATCAAGTTTCCCCTCCACCACCTACGCCCCAGGGAATGAAGTCCCAACCAATTCAGCCTTTTCCTATAACTCATGTCCTCCAGTCCCTGTATTCGTGGTTGGCATTAGGCCAAAGGGACCGATGGCTCTATGACTATGACTTGGGCTTCTTGACACAGGCCCTGGTCAATTCAAATTCTCAACTTGCCTATGTGTGGTTTAGAACATAGATCATCGAACACCACAGCACAGTGCATTCCTTTTGACCCACGATGTTGTACCAACCTTTAACCTACTTTAAGATCAATCTAACCCTTCTCTCCTACTTAACCCTCTATCTTTTGATCATCATGTGCCCACCTCAGCGTTTGTTGAATGCCCCTAATGTATCTGCCTTTAGCACCACCCATGACAGGGCATTCCATGCACCCAATACTCTCTGCCTGTACCATCCCCTCTATACTTCCCTCCAATCGCCTTGAAATTATGCCTCCTGGCATTTGCCATTTCTGCCTGGGAAGAAAACTCTGGCTGTCCAATTGATCTGTGCTTCTTATCGTCTTATACACTTCCATCAAGTCACCCCTCATCCTCCTTCGCTCCAAAGAGAAAAGCCTCAGCTGGCAAAACCTATCTTCACCAGACATGCCATCTAGTTCAGACAGCATCCTGGTAAATCTCCTCTGCACCTTACCTAAAGCTTCCACATCCTTCCTGTAATCAGGTGACTGGAACTGAACACAATACTCCCAAGCGTAGTCTAACTAGGGTTTTGTTAGAGCTGCAACATTACCTCGCGCCTCTTGAACTCAATCCCCTGCCTATCAAAGGTGAACACACCATACGCCTTCTTAACCACCTTAACAACTTACTTGGGAACTTCAAGAGATCTATGGACCTGGATCCCAAGAACCCTCTGTTTCTCCACGCTGCTAAGAATACTGCCATTAACTTTGTAATCTGCCTTCAAATTCTAGGCCTTGGACCTGCTGTTGATCAAGGCCTTGGACTTCTTGTTGATAGAGGCCTTGGGCTTCAAATTCGGCCGTCAAAATCAACCACTGCAGAAAGACTGTTTTTACTTACATTGGTTATATTTCCTTTGGATGAAATGGACACAGGCTGGGCCCGACTCTGAGGCTTCTGACGGAGGCTGGTCCAGGGACTGTGTCTGAAGTTGTTCTCCAGCCTCCTGTGGAACGACATCCCAGATTTGTGAGTCACCATGGCCTTGTGCCTCTTTAGCCCAGTTTTGGGCCTCATCGAGAAGCTGATGTTGGGCCTCTGCTTGGCCCTGATGACAGACTTCTTTATGAGCCTGGTCACAAGCCCCTCCTTGAGTGTGGTCGTCGAACTCTGTCTCGGGCTGATCGTGGACTTCCTAAAGGGGTTGTTCTTGGCCCTCCTTTTGGATCAGCCCCTGGGCTGGTAACTGTCCTTGGTCTTGGGCCTCTCGCAGGCTCTGGTCTTGGACCTCTACTCGAGCCTGAACACAAGCCTTTGTTTTAGACGGGTGACAGGTCTCTGGGTGGAATTGATGGAGATCTTCCTGATGAACCTTGTCCAGAGACCCTGACAAAATCCGAGGGCTGGTTTCGGATGAAGCCTGGCTCTGACTCTCTTCCTGGACTGCTCGGGCCCCAGAGTGAACTTCCAGCTCGGCTTGGAACTTTTGCACAGTGGCCTCCGGTTGGTTCACTGCCTCACTCCCAACATTTCCCTCTTGTGCTTCAGCAGGGATCTCTGATGGAACCTCTGTCTGCTCCTGCTTCTGGCCTGGTTCTTTCTGCTCTGCTTGGGATTGGTTCTGGAGCAGCGAGCAGTGTTCTGTGCCATCGGCGTTCTGTTCAGAAACCTGCTCTATGGCAACCAGCTCTGGCTCAACATCTGCTCTGCCTGGAGACAATTCACAGCTTTGGCCCACATTCTTCTCCTCCCAGCTGCCTGCTCGTTGGCTTGGGCTGGGGACAATTTCTAGCACTTGGCTGGTCTGAAGGAGACAGAAGAAAAAAAACTTTGAAAACAGCTGGCATTTTAAAACACTCAGTAAAAAACAATCTTGGCAGCCAGTGTCAGATGAACTTCCTGAACTTGCGACGCTCAGAATACCATTCAGTTTCGTCTCAAAGACTCAGAGAGGCGTGCAGAAGAATCCATGACAATGGCACCAGTGACAAGAACACGATGTAGTGAAAGATTTATTTCCATGATATAGAATAACATGACACTAATAATGCCATTCCTGATACTGGAACAGGTCAGTGAGCAGCTGGCCCAGGGAGAGGGGATCATTTAATGTGGTGAGACGTGAAAAGCCCCAGTGCTACTCCCCTTTGAGAGAGGTGATAAAAGCAGATTTATTAGAGGCAATCAATTAATGGAGAGTGGGTCAAGAGAAACTGCTTTCAGTGGCAGGAGGGTCGATAACTGGAGGAAACAGATTTAGGATAATTCTTAAGTTACCATAAATCTCTTCCCTTTGGTTACTGAGATTCCAGTTCCTGGGTTTCTGCTCAGGCCTCTTGTTCAGACTGGACTCAGCCTAGGCCTAGGTCAGAGGGGCAATGAAGTAATTTCTTTTTAACATAGCCAGTTGTGATTTAGAATTCACTGTCTTAATGGGCAATAACAAAAGTCACAGTAAGAACTTTCTAAAGAGATAGAGATATTTCCCTTCCAGTTTGTACTCCTCCCCCACCACCTTATTCTGGCTTCTTTCCCCTTCCTTTCCAGTCCTAATGAAGGGCCTCAGCCCAAAATGTCTTCATTCCTCTCCACAGATGTAGCCCAGCCTGCTGAGTTCCTCCAGCATTTTGTATGCGTTATTTTAGATATTTCCCTAAAGGGTAAACGCCACAGGGGAGCTGGACTATAATGTGTGGTTAAAGGTGCCGTTGGGTGGTGAGGTGGAGATACATCTCTACCAAAGGAGGTGTAAGGTGCTCCTTCCCTCCACTAGCCTGCAGGTCACCCTTGGGCAAGGAATAGCACCTGCTTAGCCCTCCCGATCAGGGTCACATGAAACCACGGAAGCAGGTGGTGGTTGGTCGTACGAACAGCCGGTGCATATCACAAGTCCTGGTTATACGACCACTGACGCCAGGCAGACAGTCTCTGAAGAGTATTGATAACGTCTAGGGTCACCCGTCTTGTAAAGACACTGGCCCAGAAGAGGTTTGCCATCGCCCACAGGGGCAAAGACCATGATTGCCCACATCATACGGCATGACACATAATGATGATGGTGAAAGGTGTAGGAAAGTAAAATATCCTTTAAACAGAGAGAGCGAGAGAGAGAGAGAGAGAGATCACAGAATGTTACTGTACAGGAAGAGCTGGGGGGGGTGAGTCACAGAAGTTAGCTGTGAGTAATGTAGATAATGGCAAAGACAAATGGAATTCTACACACAAAATACTGGAGGAACTCAGCAAGTCTATGGAAATGAATAAACAGTTGACGTTTCCAGACCAAGACCCTTCATCGGGACTGGAAAGGGAAGCGGGGAGAAGCCAGAATAAAAAAGGTGGGGAGAAGGGAAGGAGGACATGCTGGAAGATTATGTGTGGAACCAGGTGGGTGGGGGAGCGGGATGAGGTAAGAAGCTGGAAGGTGATAGGTGGAAAAGGTAAAAGGGCTGGAGAAGGAGGAATCTGATAGGAGAGGATAGTGGACCACAGGAGAAAGGGAAGGAGAAGGGGTACCGGGGAGGTGATAGGCAGATGTGGAGAAGAGGCCAGAATGGGGAATTGAAGAAGAGGGAAGGAGGAGGGAAAAAATTACTGGTAGTTGGGAAAATAGAAGTTCATGCCATCACTGAAAAGCTCTACACATTTTAAGCTTGTTTCCCACAGCCAGATTTGTTTGTCCTCAAAGAATTATAATTTACAAGGTATTGGGGCAGATTTCACCACCACAGCAGACAGCAGACAGGTGAGAAAGGTCCCAGTGGTACAGGGGAGAGAGTAGGTTTGGGATTCTTCAGTGTTATAGCCAGACACCAGGAAGCCAAGTTATCATGGCACAGGTACACCAGGTAATGATATCTCCAGCAACAGGGCATCTAACTGCTTACCCCTGACATTCAATGCCCCAACAGTTGTTAAGACCCAACTGTCAATGTCCTGGAGGGGCCATCATTGTCCAGAGTCTTAGCAGGACAGCTCACATAAATACTGTGGCTACCAGAGCAGATTGGATGTTGAGGACTCAATGAGGACCTTCCCATCTTAAGCCTCTTCCCTTCCTAATTCCCTTTCTCCCATGGTCCACTCTCCTCTCCCATCAGATTCCTCCTTCTTCAGCCCTTTAATTCTTCCACCCCTACCAGGGGATCCCAACCTTTTACTTGCCATGGACAAGTACAATAAAGCAAGGGGTCTCAGAGTGAATGTGGAGAGGACGTTTCCTGTGGTAGGGGAGTCTAAGACCAGAGGACAGCCTCATAATAGCGAGGTGTCCTTTTAGAGATGAATAGGAAGATGAGAAGAAAGTTCTTTAGCCAGAGAGTGGTGAATCTGTGGCATTTATTGCCACAGTCAGCTGTGAAGGCCGAGTATTTTTGTATATTTAAGGCAGAGGTTGGTCACGGCAGGAAGGGATAAAGGGAGAAGGCAGAAGATTGGGGCTGAGAGGGAAAATGGATCAGCCATGATGAAATGCAGAGCAGACTAATGGCCTAATTCTGCTCCCATATCTTGTGATTTTATGATATTGGGAACCCCTGACCTAAACACTTTTAGCTTCTAACTTACGTGGTCTCACCTATCACCTGCCAGCTTGTACTCCTTCCCTCCATGCTCCCACCACCTCCCAGTCTTATTCTGGCTTCTTCCCAGTTCCTTTCCAGTCCTGATGAGGGGGTCTCGGTTTGAAACATCGACTCCTTATTCCTCACCAGAGTTGCTGCCTGACCTGCTGAGTTCCTCCAGCACTTGGTGTGTGTGTTGTGGGTTGGAAGCTAAATATATTTGACCCTGATGGACTGCCAAAGGCTGAGAGAGACACAGCCTCCACCTACTGGCTGTTTATTAATACGTAAACCAGTACGGGAAAAAAAGAATTGAGGTCAGCATAGAGCAGACATGATCATATTGCACGGCAGGGCAGGCTTCTGACCACCAAGTCCAGCTCCTGGCCTTCACGTCTGGCTGAACTACTAAGACTGGCAGAACCATTTCTACTGACAGGAGAAGGCGCCTAGGTGGGTTACTGACGCCTTAAAACCAGTCGCTTTGGGCTGATGATCTCTGCCGTTCCCTTGCATTCATCAGCTGCATGGAGAGAGCTAGCCTGCTGTGTGGGCAACAACTTGCTCTCTGTGTTGTACTTCCCTGTCTTGCACATCATGTAGACAGCAAGGACACAACATCCATGGTCCATTCCAACCAATGGAGCACCTCCAAGTCTAGCTCATTAACAGACTCCTTCAGCGGACTGGAGGACAGTCTCCATATGAAAGACCGGAAGAACACAAGACATTGGAGCAGTTAGGCCTTTCAGCCTATCGAGTCTGCTCCGCCGTTTCATCATGGCTGATCCATTTCCCTTTAACCTTTGACACCCTATCTAATTAGTTGGTGATGTGTTGCCTGAGCTGCCTATTCAAATATCCAATACCAGTCCACCCTTTCTGAGATAAGGGGCCCAAAAATGCACACAAGACTCCAGGTGAGGTCTCACTACTGCCTTATAAAGCCTCAGCATTATATCCTTACATGCAGAAAGACTGGAATCCTCTCTCTCTCGTTCATGTTGACACCAAGCTGTCTGGCCAGAGCAAACATCTGCCAACAGGTTTGGTTACTAACTTGAAACCCAGCTCACGTTCCCAACCTCCAAATCAAAGCCCTGCTTGGGCTGAAGGCTAAAGCAGTGAAAAGACCCATTGGCGTGACCCTCAGATGTTCCTTCAAAGATATCCCTGCAGCTGAGGGCAGGAGTCCTTTAATAGAACATACAACAGTATAGTACAGGAACAGGCCCTTCGGCCCTCAATGTTGTGCCAGACCAATTAAATTAATAATCAAATAGCTAACTAAACTCATCTCTCCTGCCTACAAAATGTCCATATCCTCCCATCTTCCTCACATTCATGTGCTTATCTAAACGTCTCTTAAAAATCTCTAATGTATCTATCTCTATCACCACCGCAGGCACCCACCACTCTCTGTGTAAGAGATTCGCTCTCATATCTCTGAAATTACCCTCACACACTTCCTCCTCTCCTTGGACACCCTGCTCTGGTTCTCTGCCGCTCTGGATCTTCTCATCTCGAATTGCCGACGGGACATCAACCGTCTCGACTTCATCACTCCTTCATTCCTCCACTGAACGCACTGTCCTCTACTCTCCCCGCACCAATCCCAACCTGACCATCAAACTGGCAGGCAAATGGGATGCTGTTGTAGTGTGGCCCACTGACCTCTATTCTGCTGAGGCCAGGCAGTGACCCTCAGACACCTCCTCATACCTACCCCTCGAGGAGGACCCCACTCCATACCATCAGAAAACTGTCTCCGACACATCACTGACTTCATCCACTCTGGAGAACTCCCAACCATTGTTACCAAACTCATAGTTCCCTTACCCTGCACTGCTCGCTTCTACCTCCGACCAAAGATCCACAGATTGGACTCTCCAGGTAGGCCTATTGTCTCTGCCTGCTCCTGCCCCACTGAACTCATGTTCTCATATCTCGATTCCATTCTATGCCCTACAAAAAAGCTGCCTGATATTCAGGAGAACATAGATGGGCCCCCGAGACCAGAACAGCACCTTATACACAGCGGAAATTTCTCATCAGTTAAGCCTTGGAGTGAGACCATAAGCACCAGACCACCACCTCCTACATAAGAACATAAGAAATACGAGCAGGAGTCAGCCATCTGGCCCATCGAGCCTGCTCCGCCTTTTAATAAAATCATGGCTGATCTGGCCATGGACTCATCTCCACCTACCTGCCTTTTCCTTAGAACCCTTAATTCCCCTACTGTGCAAAAATCTATCCAACCTTGTCTTAAATATATTTACTGAGGTAGCTTCCACTGCTTCATTGGGCAGAGAATTCCACAGATTCACCACTCTCTGGGAAAAGCAGTTCCTCCTCATCTCTGTCCTAAATCTGCTCCCCCGAATCTTGAGGCTATGTCCCCTAGTTCTAGACTCACTTAACCAGTGGAAACAACTTTTTTGCCTCTATCTTAACTATCTCTTTCATAATTTTGTATGTTTCCATACGATCTCCACTCATTCTTCTGAATTCCAGCGAGTATAGTCCCAGGCTACTCAATCTCTCCTCATAGTCTAAACCCCTCATCTCTGGAATCAACCTGGTGAACCTCCTCTGTACCGCCTCCAAAGCCAGTATATCCTTCCTCAAGTATGGAGACCAGAACTGCACACAGTACTCCAGGTGCAGCCTCACCAGTACCCTGTACAGTTGCAGCATAACCTCCCTGCTCTTAAATGCAATCCCTCTAGCAAAGAAGGCCAACATGCCATTTGCTTTCTTGATAGCCTGCTGCACCTGCAAACCAACCTTTTGTGATTCATGCCCAAGTACTCCCAAGTCCCTCTGCACAGCAGTATGCTGGAAATTTTTACCATTTAAATAATAATCTGCTCTTCCGTTTTTCCTTCCAAAGTGGATGACCTCACATTTACCAACATTGTACTCCATCTGCCAGACCCTTGCCCACTCACTTAACCTATCTATACGTATCTCTCTGTATCTTCTGCACAATTTACTTTTCCACTCAATTTGGTATCATCAGCAAACATATATTAACGATCTCAAAGAGGGGACCGAGTGTAGTGTATCTGTCATGAACAGTTGCAGGCCCAGCACCGACCCGTATGGCACCACCGCTCACCACTGATTGCCAACCAGAGCAACACCCATGTATCCCAACTCTGCTTTCTTTCAGTTAACCAATCCTGTATCCATGCTAATACATCACCCCAACTCTTTGCATCCTTATCTTATGGATAAGTCTTTTATGCAGCACCTTATCAAACACCTTCCAGAAATCCAAGTAAATAATGTCCATCTGTTCCCCTCTATGCACTGCGCTTGTTATATCCTGAAAGAACTCCAGTAAGTTTGTCAAACAGGATCTGCCCTTGCTGAATCCATGCTGCATCTGCCTGATGGATCCAATTCTTGCCAGATGCCCCGCTATTTCTTCTTTAATGATAGCTTTCAAGCATTTTCCCAACTACAGATGTTAAACTAACTGACCTGTAGTTACCTGCTTTTGCCTACATCATTTTTTGAACAGTGGCGTGACATTCGCCATCTTCTGATCCACCAGAACCAGCCCAGGGTCCAGAGAATTTTAGTGAATTATCACCAAAGCCTCTACCATGACTTCTGCCATCTCTTTCAGTACTCTGGGATGCATTCCATCAGGAAAAGAGGACTCAAGTTTGCTCAGCACTACCTCTTTAATGATAGCTATTGTATCGAGGTCCTCACCTCCCATCACTTCCATAACATCTCTCTTTGGCATGTTAAACATGTCCTTCACCGTGAAGACCAACACAAAATAGTCATTCAAAGCTTCTGCTATTTCCTCGTTACCCAATATCAATTCCCACTTCTCATCCTCCAAGGAACCTACGTTCATTTTAGCCACCCTCTTCCACTTTATATAATTATAAAAACTTCTACTATCCATTTTTATATTTTGTGCCAGTTTATTTTCTTTCTTTATTCCCTTTCTTTATTACTTGCTTGATGGTTCTTTGTTGCTTTTTAAAGTTTTCCCAGTCTTCCAGTTTCCCACTACTCTTGGAGGCTTTCTATTCACAAACTTTTAGTTTGACGCCTTCTTTAATTTCCTTAGTTATCTAAGACTGGCTGTACCCAACCTTACTGTCTTTGCTTTTAACTGGAATATACTTTTATTGAGCACCGTGAAAAATCCCTTTGAAAGTCTTCCACTGCTCTTCAATAGTCCCACCATATAGCCTGTGTTCCCAGACTACACTAGTCAAATCCTTCCTCATCCCATTGTAGTCTCCATTGTTTAGACATAATACACTGGTTTTAGATCAAACTTTTGCATCCTCCATTTGTATGGGAAACTAAATCACATTCTGATCAATCTTTCCAAGAGGATCCCTAACTACAAGATCACTAGTTTTACCTTTCTCATTGCACAGGACCAGATCTAAGATAACACATTCTCTTGTAGGTTAAGTAACATGCTGTTCAAGAAAGCCATCATTTATGCATTCTATGAAGTCCTCCTCAAGACTGTCTCAATCAACTTGATTCACCCAATCTACGTGCAAGTTAGTCTCCCATGATAACTGCTGTTCCATTCTTACATGCCTGAGATATTTCTCTGTTTATTGCCTGTGCCACTGTAATGTTATTATTCGGTGGCCGATCAACAACTCCCACCAGTGATTTTTTTTTCCCAAGAGAAACTGTTACAGTAGTGTAGGTGAGGGTGGTGGTGTGCTCTTTGACATAGGAATGGAAGTGTACCTGACCTTGCACTCAACGTCAGTGAGACCAAAGAACTGATTGCAGACCTCAAAGAGTAAAACGAGGGATCACACGTCAATCCTCACAGAGGGATCAGAAGTGGAGAGGGTGAGTGATTTCAAGTTCCTGGGTGTCAACATCTCTGAGGACCTATCTTGGGCCCAACATATTGATGCGGTTACAAAGAAGGCACAACATTGGATATATATCATGAGGAGGCTGATGTGATTTAGTATGTCTGCAAAGACACTCGAAAATCTCTACAGATGTACCATGGAGAGCATTCTAATCGGCTACATCACCATCTGGTATGGTGGGGGGGAGGGGCGGTGGGCACTGCACAGGACCGAAAGGAGCTACAGAAAGTTGTGAACTCAGTCAGCTCCATTATGAGCACTAACCTCCCCAGCATCCAGGGCATCTTCAAGGAGCAATGCCTCAAAAAGACGGCATCCATCATTAAGGACCCCCGTCGCCCACAGCATGCCCTCTTCTCATTTCAAACGTCAGGGAGGAGGTACAGGAACCTGAAGGCACAAACTCAACGATTCAGGAACAGCTCCTTCCCCTCAGCCATCAGGTTTCTGAATGGACAATGAAACCATGAACTTTTGCTCACTACTTTTCTCCCCCTCTTTTGGCTCTACTTAATTAATTTAGCTATTATCTATATACTGCCATTGCCTTTTGGTGCCACAGTAAGAGCCTTAATTAAGTGCCAGTCTGGCTGGACTTTTCTCAACCATTCATGTCCAAAAAGTGCTGGCCCTCCACTTTTCAATACGTAACTGCTGTGTTTGGCCTCCATACGTCACATTCACCTTCGTAAGACCATAAGAGAAAGGAGCAGAATTGGGCCATTCAGCCCATCGAGTCCACTCCACCATTTCATCATGGCTGATCCCGGATGCCATTCAACCCCATACACCTGCCCTCTCACCATATCCCCTGATTCCCTGACCAATCAGGAATCTATCAACTTCCGCTTTAAATATACCCACACACTTGGCCTCCAACACAGTCTGTGGCAGAGCATTCCACAGATTCACACTTTGGCTAAAAAAAAATTCCTCTTTACTTCTGTTCTAAAAGGTTGCCTCTCAATTTTGATGCCATGCCCTGTACCTCTGGATACTTCCATTAGAGGAACCATCCTCTCCACATCCACCCTATCGAGTCCTTTCAACATTCAGTAGGTTTGAATGAGATCCCCATGCATTCTTCTAAATTCCAGTGAGTACAGGCCCAAAGCTGCCAAACACTCCTCATGTATTAACTCAGACAACAGGAATTCTGCAGATGCTGGAAATTCAAGCAACACACATCAAAGTTGCTGGTGAACGCAGCAGGCCAGGCAGCATCTCTAGGAAGAGGTGCAGTCGACGTTTCAGGCCGAGACCCTTCGTCAGGACTAAGGGTCTCGGCCTGAAACGTCGACTGCACCTCTTCCTAGAGATGCTGCCTGGCCTGCTGCGTTCACCAGCAACTTTGATGTGTGTTGCTCATGTATTAACTCCTTCATTCCCAGACTCATCCTCATGAACCTCCTCTGGACTCTCTCCAGTGACAATACGTCCTTACTGAGATAAGGGACTCAAAACTGTTGACAACACCCCAGGTGCAGCCTGACTATTGTCTTATAAAGCCTCAGAATTATCTCCTTGTTTTTATATTCTATTCCCCTTGAAATAAATGCCAACATTGCATTTGCCTTCTTTACCTCCCGCTCAATCTGTGAAGTAACATTTTGGGAGTATTGCACAAGGACTCCCAAGTTCTTTTGCACCTCTGATTTTTTTTTTGGAAGTTCAAAAATTTGTTTTATTTAGCAAGGAGCCAAACCAATGACTAGAGATCAATACGCTTCACGTAGGTACATGTTCTTCAACTACGATTTCCTCTGTTTATGCCTCTGCTTCCTCCCATTGAAAGGTTCATACCTCTTCGGCTAATGAATTGTCGTCCTCAAGCTGCAATTCGCCCCATCTGTGGATAAAGTCGTACTCTTCTCAGAAGTTTAAGTTGTGTGATGGCAGCATCAGCTGAACTAGGAGGAGGATCCTGGCCAGTGGATGGAATATCAGCTTCGTCTGAAGGCTGGGCAGATTCTTCCTCCTGATGTCCTTCAATTTCTAACATAACATCTGAATTAAGCCCTTCTTGGTCTGCTCCTTCAATAAACACTTCATCACCATCATCACCACCTCCAGATTCAACTGTGCTGGACAGATTGCTCGTGGATGTTGCAAACATAGGAACAGACTGGGAGGCATGCTCAGTTATATCTGTTTGTGGTCCCTCACTGAGAACAGTCACTGGTGCATGAACTTGCAGCGGTGTGGTCGGTACACTGCGGCCTCCAGATTCATCTTCGTGAACAGCAGCAAGATAAATTGGTGTCTCATACATTCTTAAACCTCCTTGTGATGCCAATTGCCCAAGATCAGATGGACTTGAACTAGTTTGATTCATATCTTCAGGTGGTCCAAACCTAAATCGAGGGACTCCTGCAACCTGGGGAGAAGGAATGGCTTCTGCAAACCCATTTGATCGGTGGGACACAACAAGTGTCGGTGTACTGGGCACCATTCTGTCATCTTCATCAACAAAATGTTGCTGCACCCCTCCAATGCCTGGAGTAAGCTGAATTCCCCCTCGACTTGATGAAGGTTGCCTCGCTGGTGGAAATCTCTGTGCAGGTGGTCCCAGTTCTGGGGCTGGAGGTTGTATTGTAAGTCTTGGCGGAAGAGGATGTGGTGGTCTCCTTGGTGAGTGTCGAGCTCGTGAAGCTAGTCTTTCAACAACTGCCTGTTGCTGTCTTGGAGCTGTCCGATCGTGTCCAGGTGGCTTGTGGCTGTGTTCCGCCTGTGAGGGTGCCAAAGGCGTCTCGCAGCTGGGCTGCCTTCGCCGTTCCCATCTGGGGGTACCGTCCAGCCTCATGAATGGCGCAGTTGATGCCTCCGGCTTGGACATCAGCAGCAGCAGGGTGAGCCGTGAACCCTCCCCACAGTCGCAGTTTCCGTTTCACCTTGGCAGTGCAGTCCGCTCTAGCCAGTAGTTGCCGCACGCCTCAGCCCCTCCGAACACTTTCAGGTGGTCGGAGCTGACGTGACTGTGAAGGGGACACTGGATCGGTCACCCCTCTTATGCCCGATTACGGTCCAGCCACTGCCAGGTTTGATTTGTTTTGGGTGTCCGTTCTGACACGCGATGGCCGGGCCGAAGAACAGAATCTGGCAGTGATGATGGTGATGGTAAAGAATGAATCTGTCTGCGACACTGAATGGGAGCAAAGCCAAAGAACCGAAGCAGTACGAGAACATGAATCACCATCTCCCGGCCGACCGCCAGCGGAGCGCCTGTCCGAAACGTCCGTGCGCTTCCGCTTCCATGGCTCCGGACATCACGTGTCAGAACGGAGGCCCGAAAAGGGCATCGCAGCACTCCCATCCATTCTCTCCTCACACATTCCCTACCTTTCTAAAGTAAATACGACCAGCTACATTTGTAACAAAATCACCGTGGAGGAACATTACTTCTCCAAGCAGCAGAAAGTTCATTTCATTTTAACACGAACGAACTACAAAAGGAATTATATTCTTTGGGAAAACTTTAATGGGAAAAGTAGACACTGTACATCAGAATCTTTTTATCAAAATAAACTTTATTCACAATATAAATGACAAGAATAAACCGTGCATTACCTTTTCATTGTTTTATTCACAGTCAATGTGTTATGGAGTGTCAATTCCATTCCTTAAAACCAACAGGATTGTTGCCGCTTGTGACCTGCTGGGGTGGTTCACTATTACATTAACTGTGGGGCTTCCTCACCCAACCTGGCCCCTCTCTTTCCTGCAGTGAATGAACCCTACACTGTGGTCCTTCCCCACCGAGCCCTTGCAGTGGCTGCACCAGGTTTCAGTGTGTCCCTCAGCACGTAGCCTGGAATGTGCCAGTTGGCAGCATTCCTCCAGGGCCATCCCCGTGTGTTGGTAGACTAACGTTTTGGGCGGACCAAGATGGGAAATGGTGGCAACACTCAGACCATAAAATGCGGAGGGCATTTGGCCCCTCGTGCCTGACCTCCTTCAATAAACTCTTGGCTACTCTGACCTGACCTCAGCTCCTCTTTCCTTCCTGCTGGGTATAACCCTTCATTCTCCTACAGATCATAAATCCACTTCCCTCGCCCTGGGATGCAGAGAGAGTTCACCTGCTTTGTCCAGTTCCACCAGCCTCCCATCACCGCTACCTTGTACTGCAGTACTCGGGCAATCCGTTCAGATTTCAGGACGCCACCTTCGACGAGTTCAGAGTTCGAGGCCTCGTGCTCGGTGATCAGCAGGTCCTTGGGGGTCAAGGATCAGGATCGAGTCAGAAGTCCGGAAGCTGGTCGGAGGCCCAAGTCTGAATATATCACTGAGATCACCAGGGAAGTCAAAGCCCAATATCTGCGAGCCCGAATCCGAGACTCAGTCTGCTGGAAGATAGCCTGTCATGATGTATGTGTGAGGGCGGGAGGGAGAGAGGGTTGGGGCTTGTTTGCTGCTGCTGTTTTGTTGCTTGTTGTGTTACGTGTTGTTCTGCCGAGCATTGTGGGTTTGATATGTTGTCGTTGGCATGTGTGGCGACACTTGCAGGCTGCCCCCAGCACATCCTTAGTTGTTGCTTGTGAATGCAAACGGCATGTTTCACTGTATGCTTTCACGTACATGTGACAAATAAACTTGTATCTTGAATCTTGAGCCACTGCATTCTTCCAGCATTTTGTACTTTGTCCAGATTCCAGCACCTGCAGTCTGGTTTGCCTTTGTGAGAGGGCGTAGTAGTGGACTAATCTGGCAAATGGAAATGGTAGATGAGAGGGCATTTTTCAGCAACAATCATAAATCTGTAAAGAAAGGCAAAAGCAGTCTAGAGCGTAAGATGTACTCTGGTTTACAACTGGTTTTATCCACCCTAGGATACAAGTTACTTGAAGGTGTGCGAGTGATTGAAGGAGCAGCGAGAACAACTATAAACCAATAAAAGAAGCAATTCCCAAAACAAAATCCAGGGAGGTAGAGGAGCATACAGAGTAGGCTGAACCGAAGAGAGGGTGGCTTACAACAAATACTGAGAGCTCCACAGGGGGAAGAATTGGTCCAACGAGAAACTGAAGACATTGCCATTGTGTGGAGGCAGGAGATGTGTACTGTTCTAAGTCAGGTGCTCCCAACCTTCCTTATGCTATGGAGGCTTCCCATTGAGAGGTCCATGGACCCCAGGTTGGGAACTGCTGAAGACTTGACATCTACCTTTGCAGAAGTTAATGCTAATACCAATGCCACCCTATCTCTATCCCCTACAATTTTATATACTTTAGTCATCTTCCCTCTTAGGTCCTAAATCCCCCACCACCAGGTTCAAGAACAACTACTTTCCTTAAAATATTCAGTTATCGACCCAACTGGTTAAAACCCTAATCACTTCAGTTTAGCGACACTATGAGCACTTTGCTCTCAATCTGAGCTTTATTTTGTTCTAGATGTGCTTTCTTGTAAAAAACTGTGTATGATTGATGTGAATACAGCTCATCTGATGCCCTGTGTCTGTGATGCTGCAGCAAGCGTTTCATTGCGCCTGTGTTCATACATGTACCTGTGTGTGTGAGACAATGAACTCGACTTTGACTTTGATGCTCCAGCTGAATGTTCTGGGCATACGCAGGATGTTCTGCTGTGGTGGAGTGCAGCCCTGTCCTCTCGTTCCAGGTGGAGAAAGTCCTGAGTAGGGTCCCCATTGAGCAGAGATGCATTAGGCAATGGTCGGCCAGAATGTGTTTGGAGTACTGAGAAGAGGAAAGTAATGTTCCAGCTGGGATGTAGCCTGAATGGTGGTGAAGCAGAGATGGCAGGACTTAGCCTCCGTGCAGTCCTTGGTGAGGTGTCCCTCCACCTTGCAGTTTCTACACACCACGACCTTATACTGGGCTGCGATGTGCCCCGCCTTACCGCAGTTCCGGCACACCTTGGGTTGCCTGGCGTAAACCAGGAAGCCCCGGTTCCCTCCAATTGTGAACGCTGACGATAGGTGGATGACACAGCCACTGGTGTCCACCCTCAGCTTCACCCTGACCTGCCTTTTACTTGTCCATACTCCCGGACTGTCCTTGACGTTCTCACACTTGCCCACGCTCTCCACATATCACGCTGGGAATATGAGGATGCCAACGACTGGTACATAGGGGTTGAATATTTGTACCATAACTGTTCAAGAGGGGCTGCGGTTTTAGTAGCGACAGCGGCACCTCGCTCCCCTTCTCACTGAAGGAGTCATGTAACTTCTGCCACCCCGCGGCATGCCCGAAGGTGACGTCGTCGTAACCGGCGAAATCCTGGACACAGTAAAGATCGTCCACCTTGAAGCCACGGCAATCTGGTAGCACCTTGTGAATGAAGGTCTCCCTACTGAAATTGTTGCCTTCTTTCAAATCTCAAACGCTTAGTCTGACCGTTTCCTTGACCCCAGCCCCACGAATCGAAGCGCTGGTCTCTCCAGCCTTCCTCTTCTCTGATGCGCTTGTCGCTCCAGCCATCCTTCCATCCATCGCCGCTGCACAGGGAGAAAGGGCCAGATTTCAGAGCCAATGCCCTCCACATTCCACCCCGTGTCAGCCCGAGGCTGCTCCCCTGCCAACGCTCTCTGTGTGCTGAAAAGACCACCGGTGATTAGAGCGTTCCGGTAAAGAACGCTTGATCTTCGCTCTTCATCACCGTCTCTCCCCTGCCAGGTTTGCTCCTGGAAGTTTTCTTCTTGGCGCCGGATATCACGTGTCAGAATGGATATCCAGAAAAAAACTACACAGAGTGATGTGACAAGGATTCAGTGTCCATCATCAGAGACACCCCCATAGATTACAACTACACAAGTTGGTAGACCGCCGAACGGGGTGGACTCGGAGCGAGAGTCCGAAGGGCAGCGATGATCGGAGGAAGTCGCTGTTGAATGATCAACTTATCCGTGAGTTCCAACTTTACGCAACAGACTGTTTAATAAGATTGGGCCCTTGTTTTCTTTTTTTTTCATTTCTTTCCTAACCGTATAGTCTTGGCGGAACAGGATTTTGGCGAATGTGGGGATGACTTGCAGTGGACTGCAAGCTTGAGAATGTAGATATTAAGAAAGAGGATGTGCTGGAGCTTCAGGAAAGCGTCAAATTGAATAAGTCACCGGGACCAGACGGGATGTACCCCAAGCGAATGTGGGAAGCAAGGGTGGAGATTGCTGAACCTCTGGCAATGATTTTTGCATTATCAGTGAGGACAGGAGAGGCTCCGGGGGATTGGAGAGTTGCGGATGTTGCTCCCTTATTCAAGAAAGGGAGTAGAGATATCTTAGGAAATTATAGGCCAGTGATTCTTACTTCAGTGGTTGGTAAGTTGATGGAGAAGATCCTGAGAGGCAGGATTTGTGAACATTTGGAGAGGCATAATATGATTAGGAATAGTCAGCATGGCTCTGTCAAAAACAGGTCGTGCCTTATGAGCCTGATTGAATTTTTTGAGGATGTGACTAAGCACATTGAAGAAGGTAGAGCCATAGTTGTAGTGTATATGGATTTTAGCAAGCCATTTGGTAAGATACCCCAAGCAAGGCTTATTGAGAAAGTAAGGAGGCATGGGATCCAAGGGGACGTTGCTTTGTGTATCCAGAACTGGCTTTCCCACAGAAGGCAAAGAGTGGTTGTAGACGGGTCATATTTTGCATGGAGGCCGGTGACCAGTGGTGTGCCTCAGGGATCTGTTCTGGGACCCCTACTCTTTGTGATTTTTATAAATGATCTGGATGAGGAAGTGGAGGGATGGGTTAGTAAATTTGCTGACGACACAAAGGTTGGGTGTGTTGTGGATGGTGTGGAGAGCTGTCAGAAGTTACAACAGAACATTGATAGGATGCAAAACTGGGCTGAGAAATGGCAGATGGAGTTCAACCCAGATAAGTGTGAGATGGTTCATTTTGGTAGGTCAAATATGATGGCAGAATATAGCATTAATGGCAAGACTCTTGGCGGTGTGGAGGATCAGAGGGGTCTTGGGGTCCGAGTCCATAGAACACTCAAAGCTGCTATGCAGGTTGACTCTGTGGTTACGAAGGTATACGGTGCATTGGCCTTCATCAATGGTGGGATTGAGTTTAAGAGCCGAGAGATAATGTTGCAGCTCCTTAGGACCCTGCTCAGACCCCACTTGGAGTACTGCCCAATTCTGGTCACCTCACTATAGGAAGGATGTGGAAACAATAGAAAGGGTGTAGAGGAGATTTACAAGGATGTTGCCTGGATTGGAGGGCATGCCTTGTGTGAATAGATTGAGTGAACTCAGCCTTTTCTCCTTGGAGCGACCGAGGATGAGTGGTGGCTGATAGAAGTGTACAAGATAATCAGAAGCATTGATTGTGTGGATAGTCAGAGGCTTTTCCCCAGGGCTGAACTGGCTAGCATGAGAGGGCATAGTTTTAAGGTGCTTGGAAGCAGGTACAGAGGAGATGGCAGGGGTAAGTTTTTCTATGCAGAGAGTGGTGAGTGCATGGAATGGGCTGCTGGCAGAGGTGGTGGAGGCGGAAACAAAACGGTCTTTTAAGAGATTCCTGGGTAGGTACGTGGAGCTTAGAAAAATAGAGGGCTATGGGTAACCCTAGGTAATTTCTACGGTAGGGACATGTTCGGCACAGCTTTGTGGGCTGAAGGGCCTGTATTGTGTTGTAGATTTTCTCTGTTTCTATGTGTCAGTGTTCCTATCGCTGTCTCTCCCTCCCTCAACCATACAGGTAAAATATCATCAACACGTTATCTACGGGGGAGGCAAAAGAACTGATGCAACATGACAGTGGTTTGCAAGCTTTAAATATATTTAATACGTTTTGGAAAGAGATACAGTTACAAAAAGCATGAGGTTAAGGACTAAACTTTCCACTCAGTAGATTAGTAAGTTATAAAATGATTTCTTCTCAAACTTAAGCAGCGTCGTATCATGTCCAAGGCGAAAGAGGCTGGAGCGTAAGTGGACAGGGGCATCAGTGCACTGCAGAGGCGTTGCATTGCCTAGAAATGGCTGAAGCGGTTTTTCTGCAGATCATTGCCAACGTGGACTATTACCGCCTGCAAGATGAAAAGTGAAAGTTTACTTTGAACTTTGAAAAATTTTCTATCAAAGTATGTACAGTACTGTGCCAAATTCTTAGGGACAGACACACACACACACACAAACATATATATAAATAGCATGCCAAAGACTTTTGTACAGTACTGTAGTAATTTTATGGATTACACTGTACTGTTGCTGCAAAAAAATACAAATTTCATTATGTATGTGAGTGATGATCAACCTGATTCTGATGTGGATCTGTATTGTGGACTGGGAGAGGGGGAATCATGGTTGGGAATAGGGGAAGGGAGAGGCAGTGAGTGGGAAAAGGGGAAGGGAGAGACATCTGTAATGATCAATAAACCAAATGTTTGGAATTAAATGACCTTGCCTGGTGTCTCAGGGCTGGGTGTGTCTGCAACCATGCCATCCAAGTGCACTGGCACTCCTCCTCTGCCACCTGTCCCACACTCCTCCCGCAGTGCTCCACCCTCGCCATTCCCAACATTCTTTGCTCCTGCCAGATTTACAAACTCGCACTCCGCTCCATGCTGACAAATACAGTGCCGTGTGCAAAAGTCTCAGGCACCCTAGCTGGATAGATATGTAATGTTCGGCTCGATCAACTCACGTCCGTCTAGGGGAACTGCTGTAGGCCCTACCAAACTGTGTACTCACGTTTGCGTAGATGCTACATAATGCACCCCGATACAAGCCCACACCGTAAAATACCAGACAATACACAATGTACAGTTAAGTGATTGCACTTTGTAACTCTTTTTGGTGGTGTGGTTAGTGGACACAAAAAAACAAAGGTGCCACTCAGTAAATTTGTCAGTTTTATGCACCAAACTAAATTGTTGGAGCTCACACCTCCCCGATCCGTCCACGAACGACCTCCGAACCTCCAACAACCTCTGAACCGTTGAATTCCGGTATCCACTATCCAAGGCCTGCTGACCGCTCCTGCACTCGTCCGTCCTCTTCACTCGCCTTGAGCAGGTACACAAATTGGGTATGACATATATATGTGCTGTACTTTTCTATGACTCTGTAAAGCTCCTTTCCCACTCTGCCACTCACCTCTCCACTCATACATTCAGACAGGCCGCCAGTCCTTAGCCCCAAAACCTTATGTTTCTATCCTGCATCCCAGATAAAACAACCCTCTAGAAATCGTGGATGCATTGATAATTATTTTTCAATGTTCTATAGATTCAGGATCAGTTCCTGAGGACTGGAGGGTAGCTAATGTTATCCCACATTTTAAGAAAGGAGGGAGAGAGAAAACAGGGAATTATAGACCAGTTAGCCTGACATCAGTGGTGGGAAAGATGCTGGAGTCAATTATAAAGGATGAAATAGCAGCATATTTGGATAGCAGTAATAGGATCAGTCTGAGTGATCATGCTTGCCTAATCTTCTGGAATTTTTTGAGGATGTGACTATGAAAATAGACAAGGGAGAGCCAGAGGATGCAGTGTACCTGGACTTTCAGAAAGCCTTTGATAAGGTCCCACATCGGAGATTAGTGGGCAAAATCAGAGCACATGATATTGGGGGTAGGGTTCTGACAGGGATAGAAGATTGGTTGGCAGACAGAAAACAAAGAGTAGGGATTAACGGGTCCCTTTCAGAATGGCAGACGGTGACTAGTGGGGTACCGCAAGGCTCGGTGCTGGGACCGCAGCTATTTACAATATACATTAATGATTTAGATGAAGGGATTAAAAGTAACATCAGAAAATTTGCAGATGACACAAAGCTGGGTGGCAGTGTGAAATGTGCTGAGGATGTTGAGATAATGCAGGATGACCTGGACAGGTTGAGTGAGCGGGCAGATGCATGGCAGATGCAGTTTAATGTGGATAAATGTGAGGTTATCCACTTTGGTGGCAAGAACAGGAAGGCAGATTACTATTTGAATGGTGTCAAGTTAGGAAAAAAGGAAGTAGAACAAGATCTAGGTGTCCTTGTTCATCAGTCACTGAAAGTAAGCATGCAGGTACAGCAGGCAATGAAGAAAGCTAATGGCATGTTGGCCTTCATAGCAAGGGGAGTTGAGCATAGGAGCAAAGAGGTCCTTCTGCAGTTGTACAGGGCCCTGGTGAGACCACACCTGGAGTATTGTGTCCAGTTTTGGTCCTCCAAATTTGAGGAAGGACATTATTGCTATTGAGGGAGTGCAGCGGAGGTTCACAAGGTTAATTCCCGGGATGGCGGGACTATCATATGTTGAAATATTGGAGCAACTGGGCTTGTATACACTGGAATTTATAAGGACGTAGGGGGATCTGATTGAAACGTATAAGATTATTAAGGGATTGGACACGCTAGAGGCAGGAAACATGTTTCCGACATTGGGGGAGTACAGAAGCAGAGGCCACAATTTGAGAATGAGGGGTAGGCCATTTAGAACGGAGTTGAGGAAAAACTTTTTCACCCAGAGAGTTGTGGATCTGTGAAATGCTCTGCCTCAGAAGGCAGTGGAGGCCAATTCTCTGGATACTTTCAAGAAAGAGTTAGATAGAGGAGATATGCGGAGAAGGCAGGAATGGGGTACTGATTGTGGATGATCAAGTGGATGGCCACTTTTCAACATAATTGTATAAGGGCTAAGAGAGTTGTAAGAGTGAGCCTGAAGGCTTTGTGTGTCAATGCAAGGAGCATTTGTAACAAGGTGGATGAATTAAAAGTGCAGATTGTTATTATTGAATATGATATAGTTGGGACCACAGAGACATGGCTCCAGGGTGACCAAGGATGGGAGCTCAACATTCAGGGATATTCAATATTCAGGAGGGATAGACATGAAAGGAAAGGAGGTGGGGTAGCATTGCTGGTGAGAGAGGAGAGTAAAGCAATAGAAAGGAAGGACATTAGCCGGGAGGATGTGGAATCAATATGGGTAGAGCTGTATAACACTAAGGGGCAGAAAACACTGGTGGGAGTTGTGTACAGGCCACCTAACAGTAGTAGTGAGGTTGGGGATGGTATTAAACAGGAAATTAGAAATGTGTGCAATAAAGGAACAGCAGTTATAATGGGTGAATTCAATCTACATATAGATTGGGTGAACCAAATTGGTAAGGGTGCTGAGGAAGAGGATTTCTTGGAATGTATGCGGGATGGTTTTTTGAACCAACATGTCGAGGAACCAACTACAGAGCAGGCTATTCTAGACTGGGTATTGAGCAATGAGGAAGGGTTAATTAGCAATCTTGTTGTGAGAGGCCCCTTGGGTAAGAGTGACCATAATATGGTGGAATTCTTCATTAATATGGAGAGTGACATAGTTAATTCAGAAACAAAGGTCCTGAACTTAAAGAAGGGTAACTTTGAAGGTATGAGACGTGAATTAGCTAAGATAGACTGGCAAATGACATTTAAAGGATTGACGGTGGATATGCAATGGCAATTATTTAAAGATCGCATGGATGAACTACAACAATTGTTCATCCCAGTTTGGCAAAAGAATAAATCAAGGAAGGTAGTGCACCTGTGGCTGACAAGGGAAATTAGGGATAGTATCAATTCCAAAGAAGAAGCATACAAATTAACCAGAAAAAGTGGCTCACCTGAGGACTAGGAGAAATTCAGAGTCCAGCAGAGGAGGACAAAGGGCTTAATTAGGAAGGGGAAAAAGATTATGAGAGAAAACTGACAGAGAACATAAAAACTGACTGTAAATGCTTTTATAGATATGTGAAAAGAAAAAGATTGGTTAAGACAAATGTAGGTCCCCTACAGGCAGAAACAGGTGAATTGATTATGGGGAGCAAGGACATGGCAGACCAATTGAATAACTACTTTGGTTCTGTCTTCACTAAGGAGGACATAAATAATCTTCCAGAAATAGTTGGGGACCGAGGGTCCAGTGAGATGGAGGAACTGAGGGAAATACATGTTAGTAGGGAAGTGGTGTTAGGTAAATTGAAGGGATTGAAGGCAGATAAATCCCCAGGGCCAGATGGTCTGCATCCCAGAGTGCTGAAGGAAGTAGCCCAAGAAATAGTGGATGCATTAGTGATAATTTTTCAAAACTCTTTAAATTCTGGATTAGTTCCTGAGGATTAGAGGGTGGCTAATGTAACTCCACTTTTTGAAAAAGGACGGAGAGAGAAACCGGGGAATTATAGACCGGTTAGCCTAACATCGGTGGTGGGGAAAATGCTAGAGTCAGTTATCAAAGATGTGATAACAGCACATTTGGAAAGCGGTGAAATCATCGGACAAAGTCAGCATGGATTTGTGAAAGGAAAATCATGTCTGACGAATCTCATAGAATTTTTTGAGGATGTAACTGGTAGAGTGGATAGGGGAGAACCAGTGGATGTGGTATATTTGGATTTTCAAAAGGCTTTTGACAAGGTCCCACACAGGAGATTAGTGTGCAAACTTAAAGCACACGGTATTTGGGGGTAAGGTATTGATGTGGAGAGAGAATTGGTTGGCAGACAGGAAGCAAAGAGTGGGAATAAACGGGACCTTTTAAGAATGGCAGGCAGTGACTAGTGGGGTACCGCAAGGCTCAGTGCTGGGACCCCAGTTGTTTACAATATATATTAATGACTTAGATGAGGGAATTAAATGCAGCAGCTCCAAGTTTGTGGATGACACGAAGCTGGGCGGCAGGGTTAGCTGTGAGGAGGGTGCTAAGGGGATGCAGGGTGACTTGGATAGGTTAGGTGAGTGGGCAAATTCATGGCAGATGCAAGTTAATGTGGATAAATGTGAGGTTATCCACTTTGGTGGCAAGAAGAGGAAAACAGATTATTATCTGAATGATGGCCGATTCGGAAGAGGGGAGGTGCAGTGAGACCTGGGTGTTCTTATACACCAGTCATTGAAAGTGGGCATGCGGGTACAGCAGGCGGTGAAAAAGGCGAATGGTATGCTGGCATTCATAGCAAAAGGATTCGAGTACAGAAGCAGGGAGGTACTTACTGCAGTTGTACAAGGCCTTGGTGAGACCACACCTGGAGTATTGTGTGCAGTTTTGGTCCCCTAATCTGAGGAAAGACATCCTTGCCATAGAGGGAGTACAAAGAAGGTTCAGCAGATTGATTCCTGGGATGGCAGGACTTTCATATGATGAAAGACTGGATCAACTAGGCTTATACTCGTTGGAATTTAGAAGATTGAGGGGGGATCTTATTGAAACGTATAAAATCCTAAAGGGATTGGACAGGCTAGATGCAGGAAGATGGTTCCCGATGTTGGGGAAGTCCAGAACGAGGGGTCACAGTTTGAGGATAAAGGGGAAGCCTTTTCGGACTGAGATGAGGAAAAACTTCTTCACACAGAGAGTGGTGAATCTGTGGAATTCTCTGCCACAGGAGACAGTTAAGGCCAGTTCATTGGCTATATCTAAGAGGGAGTTAGATATGGCCCTTGTGGCTAAAGGGATCAGAGGGTATGGAGGGAAGGCTGGTACAGGGTTCTGAGTTGGATGATCAGCCATGATCACAGTGAATGGCAGTGCTGGCTCGAAGGGCCGAATAGCCTACTCCTGCACCTATTGTCTATTGTCTATAACCCAAACTTGTCCAGCCTTTATAAACTTCCCTCAGCCTCCTGCACTACAGATAAAATAACCCAATTGGAGAGGAGAAGATGGCGCGACACAGCGCGCAGCGGCCACTCCGGTGATGAATATCTGTTATCTGTCAAGTAGGGTGCCGTGCACAATTCTGATTTGATGGAGGCAGATGTGAGAGCACGGAGGAACATCTGGTGAAACTTTTGAAATGCCTGTTTTGCTGCCTCTGCTACTGTGTGATCTGAAATCTCCAGAGGGGAAGGCCCCGAATCCTCGGCTTTGCTCATTGCTCGGCGGCCGGGGCGGGGTCGAAGCTCTTGGCAGAGATGTTGCTCAGTGTCGGTCGGCTGGTCGGAGGCTCGAAGTTTTCGGACGGACTCAGAGTCGGCTGTGGTCAGGTGCTTCCAGGGTGCTGCATCAGCAAGTTTGCGGCGCTGGAGGCTCATGGTAGGGAGAGTTTCTCCCTTCTACTGTCTGCGTGAGATGTTGGGGCTATCGGGACTTTGAGACTTTTCTTAACCATGCCCATGGTCTGCTCTTTATCAAATTACGGTATTGCTTTGTACTGTTGTAACTATATGTTATAATTATATGGTTTGTGTCCGTTTTAGTCTTGGTCTGTCCTGTGTTTCTGTGATATGATACTGGAGGAACATTGTATCATTTCTTAATGCATGCATTTCTAAATGACAATAAACGTGGACTGAGTGTCCTCATAATCTAATCTCTTAATCTAATCTTGTCCAACGTTTGTAAACTTTCCTCGGCCTCCTGCACTCCCAAGAAAAATATCCCAATCTTGTCCAACCTCAATGTAGAGACCTCTCAGTCAGGCAGCATCCTGGCCAACCTTTTCTGCATCCTCTCTGAAGTGAGTCTCAGACCAAAGGGCACAGCCTCAAAATAGAGAGACGTGCATTTTCAACGGATATGAGAAAGAATTTCTCAGCTAGTCTTTTTTTTTAATATAATTTTTATTGAGTTTTCAAAAAGAATACATGAAAAGATAAAATCTACCCTCCCCCCTCCCCTTAACCCTCCCCCCCATATATATAGTCCTACCTAAAAAGAAAAAAAAGAGAGAAAAAAGAAAAGAAGAGAAAAAAGAAAAGAACCGCCTGGATGTTGGAAGGTTTCCACATGCTCCATGGGATTCAAAATAAATTTGGTATAATTATTCGTTACTTTCCCCAAGGGACCAAGGTCTTTATCGGAGCACTTAAATATGCCATCCTATCTTTTGTAAATAAGGGCGCCAAATATTCAAAAATGTTACATATTTATCTCTTAAATTATAAGTAATTTTTTCGAGTGGAATAGAACTAGCCATTTCATTATTCCAACGATCCATACTTAAATACGAATCAGAATTCCAAGTAACTGCTATAGTCTTAGCTACTGCCAATGCAATTTTTATAAATTCTTTCTGATATTTATTCAATTTAAGTTTCAGTTTTATCCCTTCAATATCACCTAATAGAAATAATACAGGGTTATGTGGAAGTTGAGTTCCAGTAATTTGTTCCAATAAGACTCTTAAATTTATCCAAAAGGGTTGAATTTTAAAACAAGACCAAGTAGAATGTAAATAAGTACCAATTTCTTGATTACACCGAAAGCATCTTGACATTTTACCTTTCCAAAGAAATTTTCTCACACATTTATTTAACTCTTGAAAAAATTTCTGTGGCAATTGTATTGGTAATGTTTGAAACAAATACTGTAATCTAGGAAATATATTCATTTTTACAACATTGACTCTACCTACTAATGTTATTGGTAGTATCATCCATTTGTCAAAATCTTCTTGAATTTTTTTCAACAGTGGTAAATAATTAAATTTATATAAATTCTTTACATCATTATCAAGTCTTATACCTAAATACTTTATACCATTTACCGGCCATCTAAATTGGGTTACTAATCGACATTGACGATAGTCTCCTTTAGTAAGAGGTAAAATTTCACTTTTATCCCAATTTATTTTGTAACCTGATACCTTCCCATATTCATCCAATCTAGAAGATAGTTTATGTAACGAATGTTGTGGGTTTGTTAAATAGATCAAAACATCATCGGCAAAAAGATTAATTTTATATTCCTCCTGATTAACTCTAAAACCCATAATATCTGGATCAATTCTGATTAGTTCTGCTAATGGCTCTATCGCCAGTACAAATAAAGCAGGTGATAATGGACAACCTTGTCTAGTTGACCTTTTTAACTGAAATGGTGTTGAAATTTGAGAATTTGTCACTACTTTAGCTTTAGGGTTAGATTTAAAGTTTTAATCCAATTTATAAAAGATGTTTCTAACCCATATTTTTCTAATACTTTAAATAAAAAATCCCATTCTAATCTATCAAATGCTTTTTCTGCATCCAAAGCTACTACTATACTCTTCTCATCCCTTTTTTGTGCCAAATGAATTATACTGAGTAGCCAGGTTACATTATCTGCCAATTGTCTATTTTTAATAAATCCTGTTTGATCCATATGTATTAATTTTGGTAAATATTTAGATAATCTATTTGATAAAATTTTTGCTATTATTTTATAATCCGTATTCAATAAAGAAATAGGCCTGTATGATGTTGGTTTCATAGGGTCTCTGTCTTTTTTTGGCAATACTATTACAATCGCTGTTGAAAAAGATTCTGGAAGTTTATGTATTTTTTCTGCTTGACGTATTAGTTCCATAAAAAGAGGAAATAATAAATCTTTAAATTTTTTTTATAAAATTCAGGTGGAAAACCATCTTCTCCTGGAGATTTATTACTTTGGAGTGATCCTAAAGCTTCTTCAACTTCTTTTAATGTAAAAGGCATATCTAATCCCTTCTGTTCTTCCAAATTCAATTTTGGAAGAGAAATTTGTGATAAAAACCTTTCGATCTCATTAACATCATTTTGGGATTCTGATTGATATAATTCAGAATAGAAATTTTTAAAAGATTCATTTATTTCAAGAGGTTTATAAGATATTTTATTTGCCCTTGTTCTAATTGCATTTATTGTTTTGGAAGCTTGTTCTGTTTTCAACTGCCAGGCAAGAATTTTATGTGCTCTCTCACCTAACTCATAATACCTTTGTTTAGTTCTTATAATTGCTTTTTCCGTTCTATATGTCTGAAGCGTATTATATTGTAACTTCTTATTAACAAGTTGTCTTCGTTTTGCTTCTGACATATATCTTTGAGATTCTTTTTCTATTTTTGTAATCTCTTTTTCCAATTGATCTAGTTCTGCCATATATTCTTTCTTAATTTTAGACGTATAACTTATTATCTGGCCCCTAAAGTATGCTTTCATCGCATCCCATAATATAAATTTATCATCCACTGAATGAAAATCTGTATCCAAAAAAAAATGAATCTGCTTTTTCATAAAATCACAGAAATCTTGACGTTTTAATAATGTTGAATTAAATCTCCATCTATAAGCCACTTCTTCCTTATCAGCCATTATTATTGTCATTAATAAAGGGGAATGATCTGATAATATTCTTGCTTTATATTCCATATTTTTCACTCTGTGTTGAATATACATTGATAATAGAAACAAATCTATCCTTGAGTAAGTTTTATGTGTATGGGAGTAGAACGAATAGTCTCTTTCTTTAGGATTGATTCTTCTCCATATATCAATCAAATTTAAATCCTTCATCAATGATAAAGTTAAATTTACTACCTTCGATTTTATAACAGCCTTGGTTGATCTATCTAAGACTGGGTCTAAGCAAAAATTAAAGTCTCCTCCAATTAATATTTTTTCATGTGCATCCGCCAAATTCAGAAAAGCTTCTTGTATGAATTTTGCATCATTTTCGTTTGGTGCATAAATATTCATAAAAGTCCATAATTCAGAAAAAAGTTGACAATGTATAATCACATATCTCCCCGCAGAATCAGTTATTACATTTTGTATTCTAATTGGTAACATTTTATTGATCAAAATTGCTACTCCCCTCGCTTTTGAATTAAATGAAGCCGCAACAACACTTCCCACCCAATCTCTCTTTAGTTTCTGATGTTCTGTTTCTGTTAGGTGCGTTTCCTGTAAAAAAGCTAAATCTATCTTCATTTTTTTAATATGTGTTAAGATTCTTTTTCTTTTCACTGGTCCATTAAGCCCATTAACATTAAAACTCAAAAAATTCAATAAATTAGTCATTATTCTTAACAAAGTTACTCCAATCTAAAACATTACTTATCTTCTCAACTGTCATAGTTCCTTGGGGAATCTCTTTAAACTTCACCATGTTGCTATGTGTTTCCCTCCCAACCTTCCAGGCAAAAAGAAAAGAAAAGATAGAAAGAATACGAAAAAAGAAAAAACAAAATACCCCCCCACTAATGTTGTGAATGAAAAGATACACAACACTACCCCGCTCCATTTTACGGGTCGTGGCAAAAGCCACGCTTGCACACATGATTAGCGTAGCAATCGATCAGTGCTTCTTCCAGCTCCCCCGCAACAAAAAAAAATTATATATATATATAGGCAAAATTAATGTTACTATTCCCAACTAATATTCCTCCAGTTTTAACCTTTCTTACCCCCCTCGTATAATTAATGATATATTTATACATTCATCCAGCTTCAAAAATCCAACAAGTCCATTCTTTAACCCAGTCTTCATCTTCAATCTATCTCGCTGCTCTGGATTTGTTCTTGTATCTGGTGAATATTCAGAGAATCTCGCAAACTGCTCTGCTTTCTGGTAGTCATCAAAAAATATTTTTTCTCCACCAGGCAAAAAAATCTTCAAGGTTGCAGGGTAACGCAGTATAAATTGATAACCATGATCCCATAGGGTTTTTTCACTGGATTAAATTTCTTCCTTCTCTTCAAAAGTTCATAATTTATATCAGGGTAGAAAAAAACTTTGATCCCTTTAATTATCAATGGCCCTTTTCTATCCTTAGCAGCTCGAGCAGCTGCCTGTAGAATCCTTTCCTTGTCTTGAAATCTTAAGAATTTTATTAAAATCGATCGTGGATATTGGTCATCTTTTGGTTTTGGTCTTAGAGCTCTATGTGCCTGCTCAATTTCAATTGGTCGAACCTCCTCTTCCATTTGCAAAACATCCGGGATCCATTTTTGAAAAAATTCTATTGGATTTTCTCCCTCCGTACCTTCTTTAAGACCAACAATTTTAATATTATTACGTCTACTGAAATTTTCCAACATGTCCACTTTCTCCAAGAGTCGATTTCTTTCCGAGTTCCAGACAAGCAAATCATTTTCTGTTTTTTCCACTCTATCATTCATATGCCCCATTGCTCTTTCCATCTTTTGAAGCTTCTTATCCATTTTGTCCTGTCTTTCCATAACTTTATTATAGCACATCTTCGTATCTCTAAGCTCTTCTCTTACTTTTCTTAGTTCAGCCGTTAATTGCAATATAGCCTCTCTTATGTCTCTATCATCTCCTTTACTTCCAATCGCTTCCAATTCTTCCTCCTCTTCTTCATCTGTATTCTCTGCAGAATCCAATTCTGACTCTGAGTCATTTTCAATTGCAGTGGCTGACGGTTCTTGTAGTTTGCGTTGTGTCGATTTGCGCATGCGCTCTTCTTTGCACATGCGCATTTCGGGTGCCTTCTTCGAAGAACCCGTTACCACCGCCATTGCTCCCTGTTCTACCGAAGGAGATCCAACCTGAGTCCAAGGCTCCATCGTTGCAGTAGGCCCTGTTTCCTTCCCCTCTCGCAGCTGCTTCGCAACAGCAGACTTCTTTTGTTGCGGTTTAGGAGGCATATCGTAAAGTAGTCTTACAAAGTTTATAAATAGTTTTCAGAAAATATTTATTAACTTCATTTTGTTTAAACGGTACTTTACTAATTTGTTGCGGGACAGCTGGATTTACACGTCTCAATCCCACGTCATCACGTGACGCCCCCCTCAGCTAGTCTTGTAGGGATTCCCATTCTGTGGTCGGCGGATCCGTTGGTTAATGGTAGGGGTCAATGGTATAAAATAGGTTGGTAACTCCCAAGCTACAGCTAGAGTGGTGAATCAGTGGAGTTTGTTGCCACAGACAGCTGTGGAGGCTAAGCCCCTGTCTATGGTCTAGTTACCCGTCCTCAAAATCCAACCAAATGTCCCCACACCTGTGTAAGTCAGTCCCTGGACCACTTTCTCCCCTATAGGAGAATCGTGGGAGAGTTCAAGACCTCAGAGTACAAGGACGTCCCCTTAGAACAGAGATGAGGAGGAATTTCTTTGGCCAGAAGGTGGTGATCATGTGGAATTCATTGCCACAGATGCCTGTGGAGGACAAACCACTGGCGGAGGCTGATAAGTTCTTGATTAGTCAGAGCGTCAAAGGGTATCGGGAGAAAGCTGGAGAGTGGGATAGATCAGCCATGATGGAATGGCGGAGCAGACTCGATGAGCCAAATGCCCTAATTCTGCTCCTGTGTTCTTATGGTCCTGCAGTCTTAGCCTCCATATCCTTCCTGCAATAGGGTGACCAGACTGCAACAACACCCGAAATGGAGGCTGACTAAAGCTTTATACAGCTGTGAAATGTCGTCTTTACTCGGGTACTGAGTGTACAACCAAGAAGGCAAAGACTTCTCTATACCCTCTTGACCACCCTACCTATCTGCATGGCCATTTGCAGGGAGTTATGAACTTGGACCCCTAGCTTTCCTTTCTACATCACAGATCCATTCCCTCTGTACATTGTTCAGCACTCCTTCATTCACTGCTTTTAGTCAGGAGACATGGCTGAATTATACTTGCTGCTGATTGCGGAGACTTATTTTAAATTAACTCTCTTTTGTTGCTGTCAATTTAACTGGAGGCCACAAGTCCCACCAGGCCATCTCTTTGCCCAGCAAGTCTCACCACGCCATCCCTGTACCTAACAAGTCCCACCACACCTTCTCTTTGCCAATCGAGTTCCACCGCACCATCTCGTTGCCAAACAAGTCCCACCACACCATCTCGTTGCCAAACAAGTCCCACCACACCATCTCTTTGCCCAACAAGTGCCACCACACCTTCTCTTTGCCTAAAAAGTCCCACCACACCTTCTCTTTGCCTAACAAGTCCCACCACACCATCTCTTTGCCTCACAAGTCTCACCTTGCCATCTCTTTTCCTAATTTGTTGACTATTGAATGAGAACTTGCCTTTGACACCATAATTTTTTAAGCATGTGAGGGATGCAGTCCTTATAACAATCATGTGGGTACTTTTGCCTTCGGGCGATGATGGGAGATTGGTCAGCCATATCTTATATGCTCCATCCACATCACCGGAGAGCTGTACGATACAGACGTGAGAGGGGAGGGGAGGCGGCAGTGGCAGGGAGGCAGTAGAGGGGGGAGTGGGAGAGAGGACTCAGAGGGGGGAGTGGGAGGGGTGTTGGGGGGAGTGAAAGGGGGGATTGGGAGGTGTGTGTTGGAGGGCACGCATGGGGGATTGGGAGCGGGGGAGTGCAAGAGCAGAGTGGCAGGGGAGTGGGAGGCGTATTGGGAGAGGAGAGTGGGGGTGAGTGGGAAGAGGAAGCAACAGAGGAAGTGACAGGGTGAGTGGGAGGGGGCAAGGGTGGGGACATGGGAGGAGAGACTGGTAATGGTCATTTAATATCTCTTTCCATTAGGTGTTAACTTAATGGACCCTTGCAACTTGGGTGTATGTTCAACAAAGATTGCTAAGATGAGATATGTTGAGGTTTTTTTTTTAAAACATATCTCATCTTCAGACCAATGTGCATTAATGGAAGAGTTTATAGAAAGTCCACGCCAGGCAAAATCCTCCCCACCATTCAGTACACTTAACTGCCACAAGAAGACAGCGTCCAACATCAAGGGGCCCCAACATCTACACCCATGCTCTCTGCTCATTGGACAAAGAGGTCCAAGCAGCCTGGGGTCCCACACCATCAGGTTCAGGAACAGTAATTACCCCTCAACCATCAGCATGGATACCTTCGCTCACCTCCACCCTCAACTCATTCTACAACCCTATGGACTCTTTTCCAACTTGGCATAATCCATCTTCTTTTGTGCATTGGTTGTTTGTCAGTCTTTGTTATTTATAGTCTTTCACAAATTCTATTGTACTTGCAAGAAAACAAATTTCAAGGTCATATCGTATATGTACCTTGATAATAAATTTACTTTGAACTTTAACCTTTGATGTAATAGAGATGGGAAAGTGGTGCTAAGTGTCATTGACGCAGTTCAAAGTACATTTATTATCAAAGTAGGTATACGACATCCAATCCTGAGAATCGTCTCCTTACAGGCAGCCACAGAACAACGAAACATAAAAGAACCCATTAAAAAAGTGAAGACTGCCAGACTCCCAATGGGCAGAAACAAAATTAAATCGTGCCAACGATAAAAGTAAGCAAATAACTTTCAGAACTGAAGTTGACAGAAGTGAGTTCACTGACACGAAGCCAGTCGTCACTGCAGCCTGTTCGTTGCAGGCCACGGCCTCAGTTCAGCACACTGCTCAGTAAACATTGGCGAGCAGCGAGCTGAATACCAGCCTGTTCGTCACCTCCTGACCTTTTCAAACTGGCCCGGCACTTAAATCGTACAAATCTCAGGTCGTTCCTCGCTCTCGGGACCTGGGCTCTGCCGGTTCGATGCACTCTCGGCTCTGTGCCTGAGACCACATAACACTGTATGTTTCGATGTACTGTACATGTGACAAGTAAGGCTAATCTTTAATCTTTGAATAATTTATACACACACACACTTTATGGTTCAGAGACCATACAGATTTTGGTTCACAATGCTGTCGCTTGCTTCTACTGTTTGCATGATCTGTGTTTTTTCTCTTTCTCCGCGCATCGGGTGTTGGCCTTTAGTTTCAATTGGGTTCTTTTGGATTTCTTCCTTTGCAACTGCTGACAAGCAAGGAGATCTCAGGGTTGTATAATTTACATATTCTTTGATAATAAGTATACTTTGAAACTTCGAAACACACACACGCATGAACAGAGCCCCACTCCATTTCAAAGTGGTCTTTAAACACCAGGTTTTTGGGAAGATATTGTAATCTTCTGGGTATTGCCTTAGCATTCGATTTAAGTTCCTGGCCAGCAAATCCTTCCTACAGATTTCCATAGAAAATAGAAACTACAGCACAGAAACAGGCCTTTTGGCCCTTCTTGGCTGTGCCGAACCATTTTCTGCCTAGTCCCACTGACCTGCACACGGACCATATCCCTCCATACACCTCCCATCCATGTATCTCTCCAATTTATTCTTAAATGTTAAAAAAGAACCCGCATTTACCACCTCATCTGGCAGCTCATTCCATACTCCCACCACTCTCTGTGTGAAGAAGCCCCACCTAATGTTCCCTTTAAACTTTTCTCCCCTCACCCTTAACCCATGTCCTCTGGTTTTTTTCTCCCCTTGCCTCAGTGGAAAAAGCCTGCTTGCATTCACTCTATCTAAACGCATCATAATTTTATATACCTCTATCAAATCTCCCCTCATTCTTCTACGCTCCAGGGAATAAAGTCCTAACCTATTCAACTTTCTCTGTAACTGAGTTTCTCAAGTCCTGGCAACATCCTTGTAAACCTTCTCTGCACTCTTTCAACCTTATTTACATCCTTCCTGTAATTTGGTGACCAAAACTGAATACAATACTCCAGATTCGGCCTCACCAATGCCTTATACAACCTCATCATAACATTCCAGCTCTTATACTCAATACTTTGATTAATAAAGGCCAATGTACCAAAAGCTCTCTTTATGACCCTATCTACCTGTGACGCCACTTTTAAGGAATTTTGTATCTGTATTCCCAGATCCCTCTGTTCCACTGCACTCCTCAGTGCCTTACCATTAACCCTGTATGTTCTACCTTGGTTTGCCCTTCCAATGTGCAATACCTCACACTTATCTGTATTAAACTCCATCTGCCATTTTTCAGCCCATTTTTCCAGCTGGTCCAAGTCCTTCTGCAGGCTCTGAAAACCTTCCTCACTGTCTACTACACCTCCAATCTTTGTATCATCAGCAAATTTGCTGATCCAATTTACCATATTATCATCCAGATCATTGATATAGATGACAAATAACAATGGACCCAGCACTGATCCCTGTGGCACACCACTAGTCACAGGCCTCCACTCGCAGAAGCAATTCTCTACTACCAATCTTTGGCTTCTTCCATTGAGCCAATGTCAAATCCAATTTACCACCTCTCCATGTATACCTAGCGACTGAATTTTCCTAACTAACCTCCCATGCGGGACCTTGTCAAAGGCCTTACTGAAGTCCATGTAGACAATATCCACTGCCTTCCCTTCATCCACTTTCCTGGTAACCTCCTCGAAAAACTCCAATAGATTGGTCAAACATGACCTACCACGCACAAAGCCATGTTGACTCTCCCTAATAAGTCCCTGTCAATCCAAATGCTTGTAGATTCTGTCTCTTAGTACTCCCTCCAATAACTTACCTACCACCGACGTTAAACTTACCGGCCTATAATTTCCTGGATTACTTTTCGATCCTTTTTTAACAACGGAACAACATGAGCTACTCTCCAATCCTCTGGCACCTCACCTGTAGACAGCGACATTTTAAATATTTCTGCCAGGGCCCCTGCAATTTCAACACTAGTCTCCTTCAAGGTCCGAGGGAACACCCTGTCAGGTCCCAGGGATTTATCCACTTTAATTTTCCTCAAGACAGCAAGGACCTCCTCCTTTTCGATCTGTACAGTTTCCATGATCTCACTACTTGTTTCCCTTAATTCCATAGACTTCATGCCAGTTTCCTTAGTAAATACAGATGCAAAAAACCTATTTAAGATCTCCCCCATTTCCTTTGGTTCCGCACATAGCCGACCACTCTGATCTTCAAGAGGACCAATTTTATCCCTTACAATCCTTTTGCTCTTAATATACCTGTAAAAGCTCTTTGGATTATTTCGTTCACCCCAGAAAGTAATTCATTTTCTGTGTGAGGAAAAGAATTATCAATCCACGCAGATGGTATACCAGTATGACGTGGCATACGTTCAGTGACCATTTTACTAGGTGCTCCTGATCCTTAATATAAAATATCTCATCAGCCAACCATGTGACAGAAACTCAATGCATAAAAGCATGCAGACGTGGTCAAGAAGTTCAGTCATTGTTCAGACCAAACATCAGAATAGAGGGGGAAGAATTTGTGATCTAAGTGACTTTGACCATGGAATGATTGCCGGTGACAGACGGGGTGGTTTGAGTATATCAGAAATGCTGACCTCCTGCGATTTTCATGCACATACCAAGATACAGTGAAAAGCTTGTCTTGCCTACTGTTCACACAGATCAGTACACTGAGGTAGAACAGTGTAAAATAATCAAAGTACGGAATAAAGTGTAAAAGCTACCCAGAAAATGCAGCGCAGGTAAATGACAAAATGTAAGATCATAATGAGGTAGAGTACTGTGCAAAAGTCTTAGGAGCACATCTATATATCAAGGGTGCACAGTGATTTTATGTATTGCACTGTACTGCTGCCACAAAAAAAACTAATTCCATGACATGTGTGAGTGATGATAAACCTGATTCTGATACGGGTCTCCATTGTGGACTGAGTGGGAAGTGGGGCAGGGAGAGGGGAATGAATGGTGGGAAAAGGGAAAGGGAGAGGGAGGCACCAGAGAGACATTCTGTAATGATCAGTAAACCAATTTTTGGAATCAAGTGACCTTGCCTGGAGTCTCAGGGCTGGGTGTGTCTGCACCCCCCCCACCCTTGGCACTCCTTCTCTGCCACGTGTCCCACACTCCTCCTGGAGTGCTCCACCCTCGCCATTCCCAAAATCCTTTGTTCCTGCCAGAGTTACAAACTTGCTCTCCACTCCACGATGAGAAATACAGTACTGTGTGCAAAAGTCTTAGGCACATCATAACCATTATGTCTCCTGACCGTGATTGTTCTCAGCAAATGTTATCTACAGAAGTGGTTTACCATCACCTTCTTCTGGGTATTGTCTTTACCAGATGGATTCTCAATATTCCTGGATTTCAGTGCTTTAAAAGGGATACAGAGGGGGGAAAAGGGGAGGAGGTGTGGCATTACTGGTCAGGGATACTATTACAGCTACAGAAAGGGCGGGTAATGTAGCAGGATCCTCTTTTGAGTCTGTATGGCTGGAAGTCAGGAACACGAAGGGAGTAGTTACTCTGTTGGGAGTATTCTATAGGCCCCTTGGTATCAGCAGAAATACCGAGGAGCAGATTGGGAGGCAGATTTTGGAAAGGTGCAAAAATAACAGGGTTGTTATCATGGGTGACTTTAACTTCCCTAATATTGATTGGCACCTGATTAGTTCCAATGGTTTAGATGGGGCAGCGTTTGTTAAGTATGGCCAGGACGGATTCCTGTCACAGTATATTGACAGGCTGAGTAGAGGAATGCCATACTAGATCTAGTATTAGGTAACGAACTAGGTCAGGTCACAGATCTCTCAGTGGATGAGCACCTGGAGGACAGTGACCACCACTCCCTGGCCTTTGACATTATCATGGAGAAGGATAGAATCAGAGACGACAGGAAAAATTTTAATTGGGGAAGGGCAAATTATGAGGCTATAAGGCTAGAACTTGCGGGTGTGAATTGGGATGATGATTTTGCAGGGAAATGTATTATGGACATGTGGTCAATGTTTACGGATCTCTTGCCGGATATTAGGGATAAATTTGTCCCGGTGAGGAAGATAAAGAATGATCAGCTGAAGGAACCATGGATGACAAGTGAGGTGGAAAATCTAGTCAGGTGGAAGAAGGCAGCATACATGGTCTAGGAAGCAAGGATCAGATGGGTCTATTGAGGAATATAGGGTAGCAAGGAAGGAGCTTAAGAAGGGGCTGAGGAGAGCAAGAAGGAGGCATGAGAAGGCTTTGGCGAGTAGGGTAAAGGAAAAACTCAAGGCACTCTTTAATTACTGTGAAGAACAAAATGATGACAGGAATGAAGGCAGGACCGATTAGAGACAAAGGTGGGAAGACGTGCCTGGAGGTTGTGGAAGTGAGTGAGGTCATCAATTAATACTTCTCTTCGGTATTCACCAATGAGAGGGAACTTGATGAAGGTGAGGACAATATGAGTTGCCTCACAGGTAGATAGGGTAGTTAAGAAAGCTTATGGGGTGTTAGCTTTCATAAGTCGAGGGACAGAGTTTAAGAGTTGGGAGGTAATGATGCAGCCGAAGGGCCTGTACTGTAAGGTAAGGGGTGGGAAGTTCAAGGGGGATATTAGAGGAAGGTTTTTTACTCAGAGAGTGGTTGGTGCGTGGAATGCACTGCCTGAGTCAGTGGTGGAGGCAGATACACCAGTGAAATTTAAGAGACTGCTCGACAGGTATATGGAGGAATTTAAGGTGGAGGGTTATATGGGAGGTAAGGTTTAAGGGTCGGCACAACATTGTGGGCTGAAGGGCCTGTGTGCTGTATTATTCTATGTTCTATGGTTGACCCCCCCTGTCAATACTCTTCAGAGATTGTCTGCCTGACGTCAGTGGTCGTATCACCAGGACTTTTGATCTGCACCGGCTGCTCATACGACCATCCACCAGCTGCCCCCATGGCTTCACGTGACCCTGATCAGTGGGGGGGGGTCTAACCAGGTGCTACACCTTGCCCAAGGCTGACATGCAGGCTAGCGGAGGGACGGAGTGCCTTGTACCTACAGCATCAATATAATGAAATTTAAAAGCTGAGTGGGGTTTCACATGGGTGCAGGTTCTGGGGGTGGGGGTGGGGGCGGAATGGGAGCTTCTCATTGGCTCTTCCGTGGGCCAATTACCTGGTACCACTTTAATGCCATGGCTTCATCCCGTGACAGGAAATAGTCCGTCCAGAGCAATGTCCATTGCTCATCTTCGTCGACCTCTCTCAACCCAAAGAGTGCGGCTGCATGGCGAACTGCGAAAGAAACAATGCCAGTTCAGTCTGTGACTGTGGTCTGGAGACCAATAGATTGCCGCCGTCGCAGGAGGAAGGAGGAAGGTGGGGGACCGGAGAATGGAGAAACACCGGAGCAACAAATGCAGGAATGGGGAGGGTCGTCATAAACACGAGAGGCTCTGCAGAAGCTGGAAACCCAGAACAACACATGCAAACTGTCAGAGGAACACAGCAGGTCAGGCAGCATCTAAGGTATTGAATACACAGTCGATGGTTCAAGCCGAGAACCCTTTTCAGTCCTCATGTAGGGTGCAGGTGAATCCGAGAGATTCTTACTCTCCAGACACTATATTTCAGATTTCCTGCAAACTGCAGACTCACATTTCAAGGACATTTTACAACTCAATTTCCCTGCTTTTCTCTATTACACAACTTGCATTCTTTTGCACATGGCTTGTTTGGCAATCTTTGTTTACGTGGAGTTTTTATTGTAAATTCCATTGCAGAAAGCATGGCAGCACCTCTACTTCCTTGAGAACCTGTGGAGATTCAGTGTGACCTCTAAAACTTTGACAAACTTCTATAGGTGTGTGGTGGAGAGTATATTGACAGGCAGCACCACAGCCTGGGAGGGAAACACCAATGCCCTTGAATGGAAAATCCTACAAAAAGTAGTGGATGCTGCCCAGTCCATCACAGGTAAAGTCCTCCTGACCATTCGGCACATCTACATGAAACATTGTCACAGGAAATTAGCATCCATCATCTGACTCCCACCCTCATTGCTGCCAACAGGAAGGTGGTACAGGAGCCTCAGGGCTCACACCACCAGGTTCAGGAACAGTTATTACCCCACAATCATCAGGAAGGTGGTACAGGAGCCTCAGGACCAACACCACCAGGTTCAGGAACAGTTATTACCCCACAACCATCAGGAAGGTGGTACAGGAGCCTCAGGACCCACTTCAGCAGGTTCAGGAACAGTTATTACCCCTCAGCCATCAGGGAGGAGGTACAGGAGCCTCAGGACCCACACCACCAGGTTCAGGAACAGTTATTACCCCACAACCATCAGGAAGGTGGTACAGGCTCTTGAACCAAAGGGGTTAACTTCACTCAATTTCACTTGCTCCATCACTGAAATGTTCCCACAACTTGTGGACTCACTTTCAAGGACTCCTCATCTCATGTTCTCGATATTTATTGCTTATTTATTGTTTAATGTTTCTTTCTTTTCAGATCTGCACAGCTTGTTGCCTTTCGCACTGGGGCTGAACCCCAAGTCGTTGCGGTCTTTCATTGATTCTGTTCGGGTTTTTATTCCATAGATTTATTGAAAATGAATCTCAGGGTTGTAGATGGAAACACATACCTACTTTGATAATAAATTTTACTTTGACTTTGACTTCGTCGACACCATGATTGATTAACTAATCACCTACTTAATGTGAACATTTTGAATAGAGTCAGGCAGATTTGCAGAATCACATGATTACAATGGTAGCACGTCCCAACTAGCAGAACCTTTTCTGTTACAGCATTGACGCATGGCACCCTGAATATACAACTAAACAGAGGTTTAAGTGATGAAACAGATCTGTCCTGAACTGGGCCTTAAGAGGCAGGGATATATCTTTCACAAAGTGCCGATACCAATCTGATGCCTTCCCCCTATATAGTTTCAGCTGGGCAGAGTCAGAATGTCCCGCACACAATGGTCGGTTTCACCAATCACAAAGTATTAGTGAGCCCTAATGAAGGGTCTCGGCCTGAAACTTACTTTACCTTCTGCAATGAAGGTCCTCCGTCTCTGACGATGTTCAGGACTCCCTTCATCACGTCGGTGGCTTCTCTCCGTTTTCACTACTGTCAGCCATGCAAGCCCCGGGTGGAGACTCAGGAGTACCGTCAGCACTCAGACGTAGAAGGAATCTTCACTACTGTTTCCGTAACAACTCTGAGCTGAACCCCTGAATCCAGAGGACTGCTGGACCACTCTTAGTCTGACCTCTACCCTTTGACCTGTTTGGCGTGGGCGATCCTACCAAGAGCCAAAGCACAAAGCCCGACCCCAGCCAGCAAAGCTCTCTGGGTCATTGAGGCATGCAAGCCTTCAAACCACAACAAGGCTGTGGAGGTCAGCCCGTAATGTTGGCTCTTTATCCAGCTCTCTAATCTGCTGAGTTGCTCCATTTTGCTTGTGTTACTCTGGATTTCTAGCATTTGTCAGTTGGAAATTGAGCTGCTTCACCATTATTTGCTGTGTCGTATGACATCATCATTATGTGCCGCGTCATATGCCGTCACCATTATGTACCGCGTCGTGTGACGTGGGCGATCACAGTTTTTCCATGACCATGATTGTTCTTGGCAAGTATTTCTACAGAAGTGGTCTGTCACTGCCACCTGTGAGTCTGTTGGGGCCGACTACCTGGTGCTCCAGGTGTGGCCTCCTGTATATCGGTGAGCTCCAATGTGGACCGGGAGACTGCTTCACTGAGCATCTACACTCCGTCTGCCTGAAAAAATGGGATCTCCCGGTGGCCACCAATTTCAATTCTACTTCCCATTCCTATTCAGTCACTTCAGTCACGGCCTCCTCTACTGCCACGATGTGGCCACACTCAGGCTGGAGGAGCAACGCCTTATATTCCGTCCGGGTAGCCTACGACCTGATAGAATGAACATTGATTTCTTGAACTTCTGCGAATTCCCCACCCCCCACCACCACCCTTCCCCTTCACCGTTTCCCATCCCCATTTCTCTCTCTCACCTCATCTCCTTACCTGCCCATCACCTTCCTCAGGTGCTCCTCTCCCTTCTCTTTCTTCCATGGCCTTCTGTCCTCTCCTATCAGATTCCCCCCTCTCCAGCCTTTTATCTCTTTCACCAATCGACATCCCAGCTCTTTACTTCACCCCCACCCCTTCTATCACCTATCACCTGCCACCTTGTACTTCTTCTTCTCCTCCCCCTACCTTCTTACTCTGACTTCTCATCTCATTCCCAGTCCTGATCAATGCCCTCGGCCCGAAACATGGACTGTTTTAGTTGTTCCTCTCGTGGCGCATTGGGCGGTAACCTTGCCGTTTCTTTCACATCTGTCTGTTTTTTCCCAGGCCATGTCGCCAGCTTGACGCTCAACCCAGCACGGATGGAAGGCGTGCAAGGAGCCGGCCGGACTCGAACCGCCACTCAGCTCGAAGTCCGGTGCGGATGCCACCACACCACCGGCCGGCACAGACGCTGCCTGACGTGCTGAGTTCCTCTAGCATTTAGTGAATGCCGCAGAGATTACTATGGCCAGACTGTGTACTCATCACGCTGAAATGGCTCCCTTCCCTGGCACTGTGGCAATGTTTTCAGATGTTTACAGTAAAATCTGTCCTTTATTTATAGAATAACCTGGCCTCTTCTCCCTTCCTTTCCAGTCCTGATGAAGGGTCTCGGCCGGAAGTGGGAGTTCTCCCAGTGTGAGTCTGAAACAACTCTTTCCAGATTTAAGCCATGTTTGACAGTCGCACTGCCAAACCCTCAGTACCTGTAACTAATGTTCCTTCTCTGTTACTGGGGCAACCTTGTCCAATCTTTCTGCCCGTTCACTCATGTCGATTTCATCGCCGATCTTTGGGCGATCCTCATTGGTCCGTTTGGTGTCTGGTGCCATGGGACAGCAGCCGTTCTGGTGCCCCTTCAGGCTGCGTAGGTGTTTGTAGCTCTTGGAGCAGAGGTGACACCTGTGTGGCCTCTCTCCGGTGTTGTGTACGCACACACGTGCAGCTTGATGTGAATGAGTTGGGTGAACTTGGCTGAGCATTGCTTGCAGTGATATGGCCGCTCTCCGGTGTGCAGGCGAAGGTGGGTCTTCAAGTTACTGGTGCTAATGAAATGCTTGTGACACACCACCCGAGCAAAAGAAGGAAAGATAAGTCAAGCACTGGAAGAAAAGCAAAACTGTGCCACATTAAAATGAGTTTCATTCCTGTCCCACGGGGTATGTGGGTTAAAATGGAGACGAATGTCTATGTTACGCAATCCTACTCTACTTTTTCTCTAAATGTTGTATGTTATGGCCTGTATTTCATTCACATTCTTTCCTTTCCTCACAACCACCGCCACCCCCAAATCAGTTCTGCTTTGCAGAATGAGCCACGGGCTCTTCAGATGCCATCTATGATCTGAAGCCTCATTCAACTGAACCAGCCCTTTGGGGGTCTCCATAGTGAGAAGTGCCAACCAAGACAGTTCTGCACAGAAGAAGCATGTCATGTGAACAATCTAATAGTACACCAGAGAACTCTGGGTTTGATGCAGATTTGTCAGTAATTTGTAAAATATTCCAGGTGTGAAGGCCAGGTGAGCTCTCTGCCTGTGCACCCAGGTTCCAATTGATGGAACCCATGACATTGGCCTTCGCCTGTCAGAGCCTGTTTGTAAAATCTCAGGATCAGTTCATTGGAAAAATTCCAAGGTACTGTCTGCACTGGTGCCAGACTGGACTCAATAAATATGGCCAGTTAGGCTCCGACTAATTTTGTCTGGATCACTACAAGGCAGCCTATCAGAAGCAGAAGGACAAATATCCACTCTCCCTTCAGTTGGAGTGTCCCTGATGATGGATGCTGCTTTCCTACAACAGTGTTTCATGTTGATGTGCTCAATAGTTGGAAGGCCTTTACCCGTGATGGACTGGGCTGTATCTACTTCTTTTTGTGGGATTTTCTGTTCAAGGGATTGGTGTTTGCATACCGGAATGAGATGCAGCCAGTCAATCTACTCCCCACTGCATATCCATAGAGGTTTGTCAAAGTCACCTCACCTGTGGAAGCAGTGATGGTATTCAACTGTGGGGTATGTCAATATTGTCTGTGCTGCTTTTTACAATTAATGTCAGGAACCATGGCTGACTTTCTTTTAATCACCTCAGTTTATTTCCCAAGTTGCCTTGCATGCACTCTCTTACCTGACACTGGTGAGGCTTTTCCCCAGTATGTACAAGGTAATGTTTCTTGAGATGTGAACGTCTTACTGCAAGTGTGGCAGGAAAAAGGTCTCTCTCCAGTGTGGATCCTCAAATGAATCTGCAAGGAAAGGAATGGAGTTAGATCATAGTCTGCTGGAGGCTGGGTCCTATGTGCCATTAAAATTGCATTGGTAATCGGAACACTAGATACTAACTCTCTTTAACGGGAGTTGAGTCATTCATTTAAAATTTCCTTTATGTCTCACACACACGAGATAGGCTGAAGAGCTTCTTTCAGTTCTGTAGTGTGTTATGACTCCAGATAACACAAAAGTGTATGGCCACTTTCGCAGATTTCAGGTTTTTGAAAATTAACTTTTATTTATCTGCAAATTGTTTGAACAAGCATACAAACACCAAATTCTGACCAATAATGATGAAATCATTGATTTGGTGCAAGAAGCATGTTGGGTTAAATATAGAGCAACTTCACTCATAGTTTTATTGAAACACACCAAATAATTCAGCATCAAATTAAACTCAGTGTTTCAGATTACCCTGAGCTCCCATTCTTTGTCATGTTTTCTTATGTGGTTTGAGCAGGGTCACAGACCAATTGCCCATCATTCCTCTGTGTCTGTAACCATTGTCTCTTCTGATACATCAGTGAGCTGAACCCTTAACTTTGCTTCTCTCTCCTCTACTTGACCCTCAGATAATTTCCACAACTTTCTCCTCAGGTTACAGTTCTGTGTTTAATATTTCAGTAATGCTTGTGTGCTACTGTAAATATATTGTTTGATTAAGCATCCCTTGTTGTTTGAATAATTAATTCTGGGATATATGTAAAAGGGCGTGATTGGCATCATGCCACCACATCAAACATGAGATTCTCGCTTAAAGTAAAAGCAAACACACATGAGTTATCTCCCAGCTCCCTTGTTTGCCTTTCAATTCGTTTCAATGTTTTGAATTTACAAAACATAACAATATTTAGTATTTTATCGTTTATATTCTGAGTTACCAGCAACCTGGTCACAACAATTTATGGGAGGACATAAACAAATGCAAGGGCTTGCATTTCTACCCTTCGTACCTGTGCAGATAGAAGAAAGCCCTTAACTCAGAGTGGAGTCATAGGGACACTGTCATGATGGCGTTTTCTCACAGGCTTTCTTATTTTTACGAGGCCGAGTTGCTTGCTTGACGTTAAACCCAGCACGGATGGAAAGTCTGCAAGGGAGCCGGCTGGAGTTAACTTGGGAGCCTTCGCTCCGAAGTCCGGCGCTGATGCCACTACGCCAACAGCCGACAACCTTTTGTGCCTGTACATCATTCAATAACTTCATGGCAATCTTTTACCTCCGAACGGAGTTGGTCTTCCAGCCTTCCGAGCCGCACCACCCAGCATTCCCCCAATTCAATCCTAGCCTGAGCATGGGACAATTTACAATGACCAATTAGCTGACTAACCAGTGTGTCTTTGGACTGTGGGAGGAAACTGGAGCCCCCAGAGGAAATCCATGCTGTTACGTACAAACTCCTTACAGACAGTGGCAGGAATTGAATCTGGGTCGCTGTCGCCTTTGAATACCGAAAGGTGTTAACCCCTTTCCCCCTCATTCTCCAACTCACCCACCCTCTGCCCTATCAGTAGTGCCAATCCCTCTGCCAACCTTCTTTAGTTACTTCTTCGATAACTATTTGGAACTAATACACAGTTTTATAGTACAGTGAAAGTATTTATAGTGTTCTAATCTGTTCTGTATTTCATTTGCATACAAACTTTGCTATTCAGTTAAAAGGTAGTTTCTGTTTTTAACCATTCCATGAAACTCTGGCGAATTAGGGCAGCCATTTAATTGGGCCAAAATTATGTTGGACACCACTGTGTTTTTATTACTTTTTATAAGATGAACTAATCCAAGACTCAAGTTGTGTTTTAATGATTTGTACTTCTCAACAAACTCATGCATTTTTTGAAGTTTGTGGTGGGTCGTCCCTACTTACAGACATAAAAGTTGACAGTAGTTAAACTAATGGTTTATCACCTTTCTCATTTCTCATTGGCTGAACATTCACACACACTGCCCACGTGATGTAATTGTGCAGCACTGATTGGTTTATTCTTTTCTCAGGGATTTCTGTGATATGGATGACACATGGTGATGGATTTTTCAGAGTGACATCTTTGCTTCTTTCCTTTTCTTTTATCTTCAGCTTCTGATTGTTTTTCATTCACCTTAGCTTCATTTCTCAGCTCTTTATTTAGTTTCCATAGTATTTGTATGTTTGTCTGTACTTTAAAATAAACAATAAGAATTTCAGACTGCCCACCATTCTCAACTCCTGGAAGAATCTTCAGGAGAATAAAATTAACAAATCTAACGATGTACTGGTCCTGATGTGGCCCAACTAACCGGAATCCTCTGTAGTATTATTATTATAATAATTATTATTCATTTTTTTCTTTCTTTTTGCATTTGCATAGTTTGGTGTCTTTTTCACTAGTTATTTATCTGTCCTGTCGGACGCAGTCTTTCTTTGCTTGTATTTGCTGTGAATGCCTGCAAGAAAATGAATCCCCACGTTGAATATCGTGACATATATCAGAATCAGAATCAGGTTTATTATCACCGGCATGTGACGTGAAATTTGTTAACTTAGCAGCGGCAGTTCAATGCAATACATAATCTAGCAGAGAGAGAAAAAAAATGACAAATAAAATAAAAAATAATAAACAAGTAAATCAATTACGTATATTGAATAGATTTTAAAATATGTGCAAAAACAGAAATACTGTATATTAAAAAAGGTGAGGTAGTATCCAAAGCTTCAGTGTCCATTTAGGAATCGGATGGCAGAGGGGAAGAAGCTGTTCCTGAATCGCTCAGTGTGTACCTTCAGGCTTCTGTATCTCCTACCTGATGGTAACAGTGAGAAAAGGGCATGCCCTGGGTGCTGGAGGTCCTTAATAATGGACGCTGCCTTTCTGAGACACCGCTCCCTAAAGATGTCCTGGGTACTTTGTAGGCTAGTGCCCAAGATGGAGCTGAATAGATTCACAACCTTCTGCAGCTTCTTTCAGTCCTGTGCAGTAGCCCCTCCATACCAGACAGTGATGCAGCCTGTCAGAATGCTCTCCACGGTACAACTATAGAAGTTTTTGAGTGTATTTGTTGACATGCCAAATCTCTTCAAACTCCTCTACACTGATATGTTGGGACCAGGTTAGATCCTCAGAGATCTCGACACTGAGGAAATTGAAGCTGCTCACTCTCTCCACTTCTGATCCCTTTTTAAGGATTGGTATTTGCTCCTTCATCTTACCATTCCTGAAGTCCATAATCTGCTCTTTTGTCTTACTGACGTTGAGTGCCAGGTTGATGCTGCAGCACCATTCTACTAGTTGGCATATCTCACTCCTGTACTCCCTGTCATCTCCGCCTGAGGTTCCACCAACAATGGTTGTGTCGTCAGCAAATTTATAGATGGTATTTGAGCTGTGCCCAGCAAACACAGTCATGTGTATACAGAGAGTAGAGCCATGAGCTAAGTACACACCCCTGAGGTGCGCCAGTGTTGACCGTCAGTGAGGAGGAGATATTATCCCCAAAACACACAGACTGTGGTCTTCCAGTTAGGAAACTGAGGATCCAGTCGCAGAGGGGGGTACAGAGGCCCAGGTTCTGCACTTCTCATTGAGGATTGTTGGAATGATGGTATTAAATGCTGAGCTACAGTCGATGAACAGCATCCTGACATATAGTAGGTGTTTGTGTTTTCTCAGTGGTCTAAAGCCCTGTGGGGAACCATTGAGATTGCGTTTGCCGTTGACCAGTTGTGGAGATGGGCAAATTGCAATGGGTCCAGGTCCTTGCTGAGACAAGAGTTCAGTCTAGTCATAACCAACCTCTCAAAGCATTTCATCACTGTCGATGTGAGTGCTCTGGGTGATAGTCATTAAGGCAGTCCACATTATTCTTCTTAGGCACTGGTATAATTGTTGCTTTTTTGAAGCTAGTTGGAACTTCTGCCCGTAGCAGTGAGAGGTTGAAAATGTCCTTGAATTCTCCCGCTGGTTGGTTGGCACAGGTTTTCAAGCCTTACCTGGTACTCCATTGGGATCTTCTGCCTTGCGAGGATTCACTCTCTTTAAAGACAGTCTAACATTGGCCTCTGAGACGGAGATCACAGGGTCATCAGGTGCAGCAGGGATCTTCACAGCTGTAGTTGTGTTCTCCCTTTCAAAGCATGCATAGAAGGCATTGAGTTCATCTGGTAGTGAAGCATCACTGCCATTCATACTATTGGGTTTTGTTTTGTAGGAAGTAATGTCTTGCAGACCCTGCCAGAGTTGCCGTCCATTTGATATCACCTCCAACCTTGTTCAAAATTGTCTCTTCGCCCTTGAAATAGCCCTCTGCAAATCATAACTGGTTTTCTGGTACCGGCCTGTGTTGCCAGACTTGAGTGCCACAGATCTCGCCTTCAGCAGATGACGTACCTCCTGGTTCATCCACGGCTTTTGGTTTGGGAATGTACAGTAAGTCTTTGTAGGCACACACTCATCCACACAGGTTTTAATGAAGTCAGTAACAACTGCAGCATACTCATCCAGATTGAAAGATAAATCCCTGAATACAGTCCAGTCCACTGATTCAAAGCAGTCCTGTAGGCACTCCTGTGCTTCCCTTGTCCATACCTTCTTGGTCCTCACTACTGATGCTGCAGTCTTCAGTCTCTGCCTATACTCAGGGAGTAGAAGTACAGTTCGGTGATCAGACTTCCCGAAGTGAGGGTGTGGAATAGTACGGTAGGCATTCTTGATGGTGGCGTAGCGATGGTCCAGTGTGTTGTTTCCTCTGGTACTGCAAGTCATCTGTTGATGGGAATTGCTCAGTGATTTTTTTCAGACTGGCCTTATTAAAATCCCCCAAAATGATGGCAAAGGCATTAGGGTGAGCTGTTTCGTGCATGTTGATCCCATTGCTCAGATCATAGTTATATCGTACATAGTTTGATAATAAATTCATTTGAACTTTGACCTTAACCTCTGACTCTTTGTGCTTCTCTGTAGAACTAACCAAAAAGTTACCCTGTTACCCCTCATTCATCTTCATCCACGACAGCATACTTTCCTCTGAAGGTAAATAGCCGTGCGCTCTCTCACCCCAGCACCGAGAATCGGCCTTGGTCTTGTTCTACCGAACTCAGCCCCTCCACATGTGGACCATCAGTCCCTTGAACTTGTTCAGTCATTCACTGTCTAATTTGTATTTTATTTTGACTGTGTTTATAGATACAGCACAGAGTAGGCCCATTGGCCCTTCAAGCTGGGCCACCCAGTAACCTGTGATTTGACCCTAGCCTAATCACTGGACAATTTGCAATGACCAATTAACCTCTTAACCGGCATGTCTTTGGACTCTGGGAGGAAACTGGAGCACCTGGATAAAAACTACACATTCCGTGGGGATGACGTACAAACTCCTTACAGGATGCTGGGATTGAACTCTGAACACCGAAGCCCCAAGCTGGAATATTGTATCTCCACCTGTTCAGTTAATTTCACAACTTTGCAACACTTACACTTATGGTTGGGTTGATGTGGCAGGACGACCTGTCATACCATGGTGCCACTTTCTTTTGTCTTTTTCTCTTCTGATGTGACCACTCTTAACAACCTTAAAAAGCAAAGGCCGTTGTGAAAATGATGTTGTCTTCATAAATATGTAGTGTGTTTATTGCAGTCTCACTTCTGATTCAGAAACTTGTGGGTGCAAAGCCTGCTTTGAAGAACTGAACATCAGACGTAGGCTGCCCCTCTCAGTGGGTGTAGCTCTGCTTGTGATGGGATATGATGTTAAAATGAGCTTGTGGCTGCTTCCTGAGATGAGGAACGCAGGGCCATCAGCATCGTCAGTGATCTCTCGCATCTGTCCAACAATCTCTTTGACCTCCTACCATCAGGCCGGAGGTACTGTAACATTAGATCAAGAACAGTCAGGATGGGAGCAGCTTCTTCCTCCAGGCCATAAGACTACTGAACTCCCAGACACCACCCAGGTCTCATCACATATGAAGAGCCAGTGATGTTATACTGTCTACTTTTTAACTTGTATTGTATATGCACCTTATTATTTGTTAATTTATTTGTGATAATATGTATTATGTGTCTGAGTTCTATGTACTGTATCGTGCACCTTGGTTCAGAGGAACGTTGTCTCATTTGGCCGTAAACATGTGAGTGATTGAATGGTTATAAACCTGAACTTGAACTTGAATGGTCATTGGGACGACTTCAGAGAAAACCAAAGGACTTATTCTTGTTGCCCTGGGTAACAATTATCCATTAACAATCATTCCTTAAGCACATCAGCAGGACTTAACACATTGCAATCTGTTAGCTGACCATATGTAAATTGATGAATGTTCTATACGATCATAAATGCATCTCAAAAATATTTTCTTTGTTGTAAAGAGTTCGTAGATGTTCTGATAGGTACGTGACAAAATACATGTAGCCTGGGGAAAAGTACACATGCAGGACAACAAATACTTTTTCGGGTTTTAATTCCTTTATCTGTTTTAGATGTTTAATTGCCAGAAGAGGGTCACAAAACAAAACGACCGAATCTACAACCAGTCCTTGCCGTTACAATCTCAGCTTAACCTTCGATCCACCCCCTCGTGTATGGACAAAATTGTGTATGCAGTATAAAAATACCAGAACTAATATGGTAGTGGCAATCCTGAAGGAACACAATACAAACAACATTAGAATCCCACCCACCCTGCATCTTATACAAAGCAACGAAAAATGTAAACGAATGCAGCTCATCTAAGACGTCAACTACTTTTTAGTACACACGTGCTGAACTTCCGAACAGAGACTAAACATTCATGTTACACGGTTACATGGACGATCAGTCAGGATACAATAAAGTTAGACAAAAGGTACACTTTGGCATAACTTTTACAAGGTATTGCCTGGTAGTTAAATTACAGGAAGACTGACCTACTTGGATGGTGAGGAACTTTGCATAAGCCACGCTACCCAGCGTCGATTTCTTCACTTGTGGAAATCTAAAGCATACACATGTAAAACATGTCAAATTACCGATATTCTCGATTCGCCAACAAGCATAACAGAATTCACATGGATATTGTCAATTAATACTCACTGTTCCTCACCGCGTCCAGTCTTGGGGAGGAACTCAATTCCAATGTCCCACCAGCGCCTTCTGCAGAAACAAAATGGTCTCCCCACTATCCCATGCATGTGTAATGACATCACCGTCTCCCTTAAAGGCACAGACAACTGTTCAAGCGTTACCCAAATGGATGCCCAAGTACACTTTTAATGAGACTGAATAAGATCCGACGGTCACCCGGTTACACATAATATCCTGTAGTGTAGCTAGAATGATAGGGAGTGATTTCCTTACAGCCCACAAATCTGTATACTGCCATGCCCAGCATGTATCTGACGATTTCTTCAACTCCACGGGCTGTGCAGTTGTTTTCAGTTCTCTCAGTTTCCTCATGAAAAGATCATGGGCAACTGAGTTTGAAAAGAAGTTGTAAAGCAGCTGCACAGTTTCAAGAAACTCACTCGCTTGTTGTACAATGCCTTGGCATGCAGTATAGTGTAGAGACTCAACCACTGCTCTCATATACTCACGATTCACATTGAAACCTATCAGATGTTAAAAGGCCTCACTAGGATGGACGTAGAGAGGATGTTTCCTGTGGTGGGAGAGTCTAAGACCTGAGGATGCTGTCTCGGAATCCTTTTAGACTGGAGATGAGGAGAAATTTCTTTAGGCAGAGAGTGGTGAAGCTGTGGAATTCATTGCCACCAGTGGCTCAGAGGTCGTCATTGGGTATATTTAAAGTAGCGGTGGATGGATTCTTGATTAGTCAGGTCGTGGAGGATATGGGGAGAAGGCAGGAGATTGGAACTGCGAGGAAAATGGATCAGTCATGATGAAATGGCACAGCAGACTCGATGGGCCAAATGTCAGAATTCTGCTCATATATCTTATTGTCTTATTTTCAGAAAGGTACTGGAAAAGGGCCAGTAGCACTGAGGACCCCACCCAACCTGTTCATGAACTGTTTGTCCCAGTCCCATCTGGGAGGAGGCTATGTAGCGTTCACACCAAGATCACTCGACTCAAAAGCAGTTACCTCCCACATTCTAAAGACTACGGGTTCGTAGGTTAACTGATGACATGGTAATAATTGGACATGATGGACTCATTGGCTCAGAAGGCCTATTACCATGCTGTAGTTCCAAAATACGTTTTGGCACATGGCCAAGTGGTTAAGGCATTGGTCCAGTGAACTGAAGGTCGGTAGTTCGAGCCTCAGCTGTGGCAGCGTGTTGTGTCCTTGAGCAAGGACTTATTTTCCTGCTTCCTTGCTACTTATCTCATGACCATGCACACTGCACTCTGTGTGATATTATTAGTAACCTAGCCGCTGTCTGCATTCCGATTCTCACTTTGCCTCAAGTTTCCTCTCAAGAGTTTAGGAAGACTGCAGTAGCATTCCTAAGGCAATTTTTGACACACACAGAGCAAATTAGAGGTCAAGTGACCAATCCCTTTACTTTTGGACTGTGGTCACCATTAGAACGACCGGAAAAGAAATTGTTCTTCAGGAGAGAGAATCTTTTATCTTCACACCTGCATGGAACCACAGACCCACCAACGTAGTGGACATTTAATGGCTACCCAATTCAAGGGCAGTTCGAAATGTTTAATAAATGGTAATATTTGTCATCATCCGGATCGGGGTCCCTTTAAATTTACTTTGCTTATGTTACGATCCGGACCGTTGACTCCCTGTTTCCCTTTGGTTCCCTGTTTTCCCGTGTCCCTCGGCTTTGGTGATTGGAGGCAATTTACTCTCGACTGAACCGGTAGTTTATAGTCTCCAACTTTCAGCCGTTTGGCACGAGAGCGTTTGCAAAGTCACCAAAGGTACGACGTGCCAATGTCATCTGGCTGGAGCAAGCCTAGTGTCCGCCCGAAGTCAGTGCCGGTAATTCGCCTCTCCTCACCGGAGCAACCCTGTCAAGTTACCTCGCCAAAGCGAGCCTGCAAAGTTTCGTCACCAAGGTGGGTCCGTCAGTTAACCCGCCGGAGGGAATCAAGAACTGCTGTCTACTATTCCCGGGCCGAGTCGCGAGCTCACCACTACCCGGAGGCTCCAAGTCAAGTCCCAGCCCTGGCGGCATCCAAGTTCCGAGTCAAGTCCTGTCCCTGGCGACATCCATGTACTGAGTCAAGTCCTGGCCCTGGCGGTCTGTGATTCCTGTCCTAATCCCCACCCCCCATCTGAATCCCTTCTCTGCCCCTCTCGCCTCTAGCCCTCTTCTGCAGCCCTCGCCTGCACTTCAGTCTAGTTCTATCGCCGGAGCTAGATAGGTACTGTCTGGTGTTCTTTTCTGTTGGTCTTGTCTTGTCCTCGCCTCCGTGGGGTAAGTCTGGCCATCTTGCCATTGCCCCGCTGGGGGTCATGTCTTGTCTTGTCTTGTCCTCACCTCCATGGGGTAAGTCAGGCCGTCTTGCGGTTGCCCCGCAGGGGTCATGAGTCCCGGCTATGTCCTGTACCCAAGGAGGGGTCCCGACTCTGTGTTCTGTGTATGTGTCCATGGTTCCATGTACCTGCTCCCCGAGACCGAGGCTCTGTGTTCCCATGTTCCTCCTCTCCCTAGCCCATGTCATGTCCTTGCCTGGTTTTGGGGTCCGAGCCCGAGGCAAGACCCAGGTACTGGGTCCTTGCCCAGTCCCTGGCTCGGAGTCCATACCGTAGCCTCTTCATGTCTCCTCTAGTACTGGGAGCTGATTCCGAGTCCTAGCCCAGACCCTTGGTCCCAGCCTAGTCGTAGTCCTGAGTCCTTGTCCAGTTCGCTACTCCTGCTTCTGCTTTGCTCTCCTGGTATCATACAATAAACTCATTTTACTTTACCTCACAAGATGTGTCTTGCATTTGGGTCCACCCTTGCTCCCAATGCCCCACCATTGTGACAATATTGAAGAGTCTCAGCCCAGAAATTCACTGTTTATTCATTTATATTGATGCTCAGTTCCTCCAGCATTTTGTGTGCATTGCTCTGGACTTCCAGCATCTGCAGAATCTTTTTTTGCTTATGAAATGACAATTTTGCTGTTGATGTCCACCTCCTGTGGATGAATGAAATAATAGCAAGCAATATGTGTACAGCAAAATGTTACAGAGAGCAACTGAGGCTAATTACAAGTTACGTGAAGCCATGTGAGATGGATGGTCATATGAGCAGCTGGTGCATATCACAAGTCCTGGTTATGTGACCACTGACACCAGGCAGACAATCTCTGAAGAGTATTGATAACGGCTGGGGTCACCCGTCTTGTAAAGACACGGCTGAGAAAAAAAGGAATGGCAAAGTATTTCTGCAGAAAACTTTGCCAAGAACAGTCATTGTCATGGACCATGATCACTCATGTCACATGACACAGTACACGATGATGATGATGATGATGACTAACAGAGAAACATTTGAAAAATGCTGTTCTGTATGCCAGGATGCAAAATGCTGAAACATGGTCAAAGCAAATTGCTTTTTATGATAAATAATTTGAAAGTGAAATATTCCTTTTTGATAAAGTAACACAAATCTAATTGTATTCCTGGAGCCCTCACAAACATAAAGTGTAGATAATCTATTTTTGCAAATATAAAGTGACCGTAAGTGTTGGCCAAATTTCTGTGAATAGCTCCCTTCAATAGCTCACACCTACTCATGCCAGTACTTTTTGCATCTACTTGAAACTGCAGTCATGACCCTCATTCACACCAGAACACTTCCAGCATTGTAGCTCGATACCAGTGTTCTTTTGGATTGTCGTTCTAGCGTTCTGCTCTTGAGACAACAGTGCAAGTAAGTAAGATGCAAGCTCACATTTTCAGCAAACAGGAGCTCAGGAATATTAAGTGGTGACCTTGAACCAAGGACACAAGCCTCGAAGACCCAAGACCCCAGCCTGCAGCCAAGCTCAAGACCCAAGACCCCAGCCTGCAGCCAAGCTCAAGACTCAAGACCCCAGCCATGTCCTGTCCTGAAGCCATGTCATGTCCTTACCTGGTTCTGGGGTCCGAGCCTGAGGCAAGACCCAGGTTCTGGGTCCTTGTCCAGTCTCGGGCTCGGAGTCGAAGCCTTGTTTCCTAGTCCATGGTTTCTAGTCCTGGTCCCGCTTTCCCTCGTCCAAGTCTGCGTTCTTGTCCCTGCTCCTTGCCTCTATCCTGTCACATCCCTACTCTAGTCAAGTCCTGTTCCTTGTACTTCAGTGTCTGTGTCTTGCATTTGGGTCCGCTCCCTTTATGACACTCGTTGGTTTGCTATGTTCAAAGTCCATTGCATGGCGTTTTCCGAGCTCTGTGCCCAAAGATCTCGGGTCTCTGGGCACACAGCCAGAGATCTCCTGTCTCCAAAGACACATTGATCTCCTCCAATCCCTCCGTCTCCAGAGCTACGAGATCCTGGTCCTCCAAAGGCAAGCAGAGCTCTTAGGCCGAGCCCTTGGCATGCTGAACAACGACCAGTTGTGAACCCCTGAGATGGGTCCCATTCCTGCAAAGAACCATAGTCAGCATGTAACTCCAGGTCAGGGTCTTCAAAGGAAGCCTGAAAGGGTAAAATAGAGACATTAAAGATAGAAATAGAGCTGTTTCCGAAGATGCAAGCGAAGCAGTCGCCGTTAGGCGCCATTAACCTTCCTAAGCTCTGCCTTCTCACAGGTTAGGTGAAGTTAGCCCCTTTGCTTCAAGAGCCTGATGGTTGAGGGGTAACAACTGTTCCTGAACCTAGTGATGTGAATACTGAGGCTCCAATACCTTCTTTCTGATGGCAGCAGTGAGAAGAGAGCATGTCCTGTGTGGTGGAGTCCCCTGCTGATGGATGCAGCTTTGCTGTGACAGCGTTTCTTGTAGATGTGCTCAATGGTGGGGAAGGTTTATTCTGTGATGGACTGGGCCGTATCCACTACTTTTGCAGGATTTGGTCTTTCCATACCAGGCAGTCAATACACTCTCCACCACACACCTATAGAAGTTTGTCAAAGTTTCAGATGAAACGCTGAGTCATATTACAATAAGATAAATGTGTGTGGATTTGGGACACAAAGAACCCTGGTGAAATTCTGGTGCTGTATAAAATACTCAATTCCTTCTGTTGTGGAACTTGGGGCTGTGATAAATAATCAAACACCTCCTGCTGAATGCTTAACTTTCATTAGCTGTCAGATTTGTGGCTGTCAGAAAAAAACTTAATAAATCAATGTTAACAGAGATGGCGACGAATGACAGTGGTTCAAATTTGCTCCATCTGGCCAAGCTTTTTCCACTAAGGTTATGTGAGACTAGAACTAAAGAACATGGGTTAAGGGTGGCAGGTGAAGTGTTTAAAGGAGAACATGAAGGGAACCTTCTTCACTCAGTGGGAAGTGAGAGTGGAACAAGCTGCCAGCAGAAGTGCCAGATGTGAGTTCAATTTCAACATTTAAGAGAAATTTGGATAGGTACATGATGGGAGGGATGGGGAGGGCTATGCTCCAGCTCCACGTTGACGGGACGAGGCAGAATCGTAGTTGGGCACATGGGCCAAAGGGCTTGTTTTGGTGTTGTAGTCTGTTATGATTCTATGCCTCACTTACGACACACATCCTCAAAGAACTTCCTAAGTTCACTTTCGTGCCCCATGTTGGTTTTGATTGATCACTATATTGCTCTTTAAGTTGGAATAAAAGTGTTGGGCCAGAAAGCACAGTTCCATAATTTCAAGTGTCTTGGTATTCCATCCCTTATTATCGATTCCATCATTTTCCCAACTGCTGGCATCGTTGCTACAAGAAATTCCAGCCATTCCTTCCAATCAACTTTGGCCAACTCGTCACTTATGCCTCTGTAATTCCCATTACTCCTATGTAACACTGATACATCTGGCTTTAGCTTCTCCTTCTCAAACTTCAGGGTGAGTTCTATCAGATTATGATCACTGTTTCCTAGGTGTCCCATTACCTTGATCTCCTTAATCATATCCGGTTCATAACATAACACCCAATCCAGAATTGCTGATCCCCTAGTGGGCTCAACCACAAGCAACTCCAAAAATCCATTTGGAAAGGCAATCCACATATTCTCCTTCTTGGTATCCAGTAAGAACTTGATATTCCCTATCCACCTGCAGGACTAACATATCATTGCCTTTTTGACATGCTTTTTTCTATGTATCTGCCGGTGTAATTTGTAGACCACATCCTGGCTACTGTTCGGAGTCCTGTATATACCTCCCATCAGGGTCTTTTTATCCTTGCTGTTTCATAACTCTACCCACAAAGATTCTACATGTTCCGATCCTATGTCACTTTTATCTGAAGATTTGATTTCATTTGTTACCAGCAGAGCCACTTCTCCTCCTCTGCTTACCAGCCTGTCCTTTTAAAAGATTGTGTATCCTGGGATATTAAGCTCCCAACTACATTCATCTTTCAGCCATGCCTCCGTGGTACCCACAGCATCACACCTGCCAGACTCTAACTGAACTACAAGATCACCTACCTTATTTCCTATACTGCATGCATTCAAACATAACATCTTCAGTCCTGTATTTGTAATTTTGTCTTCCCGTTACAATGCAACCCATCCCACTGACTGTAATTTTACCCTGTCATCTGCTTGTCTTTCCTGACAGTCTCCTATACACTGTCCTCAGCCCTATCACTCCAGTTCCCATCCCCCAGTGAAATTAGTTTAAATCCTCCCCAATGATTCGAGCAAACCTGCCCACAAGGATATTGGTATCCCTCATGGTCAGGTGTAGCCCATCCCTGTTGTACAGGTGATACCTTCCCATAAGAGATCCCAATGATCATTTATCTGAAACCTTATCCCCTGCACTAGTTCCTCAGCCACACATTCACCTGCCAAATGAGCCCAGTCTTGCCCTCACTGGCACATGGCACAGGCAGCAACCCAGAGATTATTACCCTGGAAGTATTCTAAAGGGAGCCTGAGAAAACTGCGGCTGACAAGGGAATTCAAAGCCAGCATAAAAGCAAAAGAGAGGGGATATAATATTGCAGAAATTAGTGGGAAAGTAGAGGATTTGGAAGCTTTTGAAAATGAACAGAAGAGAACTATAAAAGCCACTAAGAAAGAAAAGATGAAATGTGAAGGGAAGCTAGTGGATAATACAAAAGAGGATATAAAAAGTTTTTGCAGATATAGAAGGAGTAAAAGAGAGACAAGAGTAGATATCAGACTGCTGGAAAGTGAAGCTGGAGAGGTAGTAATGGGGATCAAAGAAATGGTAGATGAACCTAATAAGTATTTTGCATCAATCTTCACTCTGGAAGACACTAGCAGAATGCAAGAATTGTGAGAGTGCCAGAGGACAGAGGTGAGTGTTGTTGCTATTACAAAGGAGAAGGTGCTTGTGAAGTTGAAAAGCCTGAGGTAGGTAAGCCTCCTGGAGCAGATGGACCACATCCCAGATTTCTGAAAGAGGTCGCTAAAGAGATTGCGGAACCATCAGTGATGATCATGCAAGATGCACGAGACTCTGAAATGGTTGATGAGGACTGGAAAATCGTAAATGTCACTCCATTCATTAAAAAGGGAGAGGCAGAAGAAAGAAAATTATCGGCCAGTTACCCTGAAAACAGTGGTTGCCAAAATGTTAGTCTTTTATTAAGGATGAGGTTTCGGTGCACTTAGAGTCGCATAATAGAATAGGCGAACCTCAGCGTGGTTTTCTAAAGGGGAAATCTTGCCTGACAAATCTGCTGGAATTCTCCGAGGAAATAACAGACAAGTTAGACAAAAGAGAGTCAGTGGATCATGTTTATTTGCATTTGGATTTTCAGAAGGACTTTGATAAGATAACACAAATGATGCAGCTTATCAAAATAAGAGACCATGGTATTACTGGAAAGGTACGAGTATGAATAGCAGATTGGCTGACTGCCAGGAGGCAAAGAGTGAGACTGAAGGGGACTGTCACGAGATTCACAACCTCCAGGTAGCTATTTATCACCTTTCGCAAGGAGGAAGCGAGAGTCACTCAGGAGAGCCAGTCATTTGTTCTGTGGAGCCAGCACATCTTTCAACTCGGAGGGATTCAATGATGACCCAGGTTCTTGCCTCAGCTTCCTCACCCAATGCCCAATGCCCAATGCCCAAACCCAACAGTGTTTGAACTCCAGCCGCTCCGGTTCCCTTTGGAGCACGGAAAAGTGTTCTTCTGTATCTTTCTCCTGACTGGAAGAGCCCTGGCCTGGGCCACTGTGCATTGGGAACGGAGGTCAAAGTTTTGCTCAGATTTGGAGTAATTCAGAGCCGCCATGAGGAAGGTGTTTCATCACCCTGCTGGAGATTGCCGAGCCTCGGACCACCTGATGAAGATTCAATAGGTGGGACAGTCAGCAGCTGACTACAAAATCGAATCTTGGACCTTGATTGTTTGGAATGGGAAGGCCTTGGCCACTTTATACCACCACAGCCTCCAAGATGAACTGAAGGATGCCCTCACCTTGGGAGAGCCAGCAGAGAACTTCAAGGTTCTGACCAACCAGTCCATCCATCTCGATAATCATCTGGCAGAGCGAAAGTGTGGCCACTTCAGGAGGTCGAAGGGAGCCGGTCCCTACACATCACAGTTCCTCTCCCCAACCTCGGACCATGACCAGCCCATCTCCTGCTCAGGATCCTGTCGAGCACGTGCAGGTCGGCTGCACTAGACTCTCCGCCAGTGAGAGGTCCCACCACCGGAGTCAAGGTCACTGTGTGACTGTGAAGAAGCAGATCTCATGCAGGCTGCAACCGTGCTGCTAATACTGTCCAGTGTCGGGAGGACGGTGATGGTAGGGGCCATTATTCCCAATCCTCCTGATTCTGGTTTCATGCTGAAGGGGAAATTCACCTGGTGTAAGATCATGAGGCCGGTGAAACATAGAAACATAGAAACATAGAAAATAGGTGCAGGAGTAGGCCATTCGGCCCTTCGAGCCTGCACCGCCATTTATTATGATCATGGCTGATCATCCAACTCAGAACCCAGCCTTCCCTCCATACCCCCTGACCCCTGTAGCCACAAGGGCCATATCTAACTTCCTTTTAAACATAGCTAATGAACTGGCCTCAACAGTTTGCTGTGGCAGAGAATTCCACAGATTCACCACTCTCTGTGTGAAAAAGTTTTTCCTAACCTCGGTCCTAAAAGGCTTCCCCTCTATCCTCAAACTGTGACCCCTCGTTCTAGACCTCCCCAACATCGGGAACAATCTTCCCGCATCTAGCCTGTCCAATCCCTTTAGGATCTTATACGTTTCAATCAGATCCCCCCTCAATCTTCTAAATTCCAACGAGTACAAGCCCAGTTCATCCAGTCTTTCTTCATATGAAAGACCTGCCATCCCAGGAATCAATCTGGTGAACCTTCTTTGTACTCCCTCTATGGCAAAGATGTCTTTCCTCAGATTAGGGGACCAAAACTGCACACAATACTCCAGGTGTGGTCTCACCAAGGCCTTGTACAACTGCAGTAGTACCTCCCTGCTCCTGTACTCGAATCCTCTCGCTATAAATGCCAGCATACCGTTCGCCTTTTTCACCGCCTGCTGTACCTGCATGCCCACTTTCAATGACTGGTGTATAATGACACCCGGGTCTCGTTGCACCTCCCCTTTTCCTAATCGGCCACCATTCAGATAATAACCTGTTTTCCTATTTTTGCCACCAAAGTGGATAACTTCACATTTATCCACATTAAATTGCATCTGCCATGAGTTTGCCCACTCACCCAACCTATCCAAGTCACCCTGCATCCTCTTAGCATCCTCCTCACTGCTAACACTGCCACCCAGCTTTGTGTCATCCGCAAACTTGGAGATGCTGCATTTAATTCCCTCATCCAAGTCATTAATATATATTGTAAACAACTGGGGTCCCAGCACTGAGCCTTGCGGTACCCCACTAGTCACCGCCTGCCATTCTGAAAAGGTCCCGTTTATTCCCACTCTTTGCTTCCTGTCTGCTAACCAATTCTTCACCCACACCAATACCTTACCCCCAATACCGTGTGCTTTAAGTTTGCACACTAATCTCCTATGTGGGACCTTGTCAAAAGCCTTTTGAAAATCCAAATATACCACATCCACTGGTTCTCCCCTATCCACTCTACTAGTTACATCCTCAAAAAATTCTATGAGATTCGTCAGACATGATTTTCCTTTCACAAATCCATGCTGACTTTGTCCGATCATTTCACCGCTTTCCAAATGTGCTGTTATCACATCCTTGATAACTGACTCCAGCAGTTTCCCAGCCCACCATCATCAGCCCTACTGCTACCCAGTTTAATTGAGGGTTAACAGGTCATGGTCATGGTAGTCTTTCTCGGGGTAAACACAAGTTTTTGACTGCTACTTTTGTCCCTTATTTGGGAGTGAGAAAGCTGGGTTCAAGAGATTGGTTGGAATGGGAAGACCTTGGCCACTCTATACCACCACCACCTCCAAGATGAACTGAAGGATGCCCTCATCTTGGGCATCATGACCACCTCAGCCACAGGACTGTGATTATCAGCCCCACCCTGGTTATCTGTGTCTCAGACAATAAACAGCAAGAACTCAAACAGAAGCCACAATACCAACAGCAGTTGTGAAAGAGGCATCTCCAACAGCAATAATCATGACAGCCTCAGCCACAATACAAACTGCAGCAATAATACTAACAGAAGCATCAATGACAGTCATAAACTCACCTGTAGGGTGAGCTTGAATCTACGTCTATCTGATGCAGTGGGAGTTTCGCTCCAGATTTACCACACTTAAGTTTGCTGCTGACACCACTGCTGTTGGCCAAATCGAAGGCTGTGATGAACCAGCGTAGAAGAGGGAGATTCAAAATCTGACTGAGTGGCACCACAACAACCTCTCATTCAATGTCAACAAGACCAAGGAGCAGATTATTGAATTCAGGAGAAGGAAACAGGAGATCCATGAGCCTGTCCTCAACAGGGGATCAGAGGTGGAGTGGCTCGTCAGTGTTATAATTTCAGAGGATCTGTCCTGGGGTCAGCATGTAAGTGCAATTATGAAGAAAGCATTGCAGCGCCTCTGCTTTCTTAGAGCTTTGCACAGATTCAGCACGTCATCTAAAACTTTGACAAACTTCTAATGAGAATATATTGACTGGTTGATGGACTGGGCCATATCCACTACTTCTGTAGGATTTTTCATTCACGTTTAATTGTCATTCAATCACACATTTATACCCATGAATGCAGGCAAACAATGTTTTATAAAGCAAAAGATAAACTGTGGCCATATTATTCCATTACAATCTGAATTCTACTCATCACAATGCCAGGCCATCATATGTGAGATCTTAAACGTAAACAACAGGAATTCTGCAGATGCTGGAAATTCAATCAACATACATCAAAGTTGTTGGTGAACGCAGCAGGCCAAGCAGCATCTATAGGAAGAGGTACAGTCGATGTTTCAGGCCAAGACCCTTCGTCAGGACTAACTGAAGGAAGAGTGAGTAAGGGATTTGAAAGCTGGAGGGGGAGGGGGAGATGCAAAAATATGTGAGATCTTGTTGGTCTCCTTTGTGCTGATGGCATTATTTTAAAGAATCTTTCCTAAAACTGAGACATATCAGCTGCTGGATTGAAAAAAAAAGTCATGTTGTTTCAGTAAGTGGACAGTTTTCAATCTTTTCCAACTGTACCTTTTTCTATCAACAGATATCCTCTTTGCAGACCCAAATGCAGGGTTTTCCAATCTTTTTAATGCCATGGACATATACGATTAAGCAAGAGATCCGTGAACCCCAGGGTGGGAACCTCCACCCACATTTGTCTGTGTGTGTGTGTGAAAGAGAATATTGATTGTGAGTTATGGGTGCCAATGTGATAGACTGTGTATTCACAACAGCAAAGGTTACAATTTGTTTCCTAGTGAGTGCACGTGGTGAATAGAAGTGAGTGTGAGAGAAATTGTGAGGAAGTACACTCGAGAGAGTGAACATCAGTGCACATGGATGAGTGTGAGCAAAAAGTACAAGTGTGAAGCAAGATTCCTGTAAGTGAGAATTTCAGTGTGCAGGAAAAACTGTCTCTGTGCGTACACGTGTTTGGTGTGTTCATGGTGAAACTGAATGAGCCTCACTTCATATTTTGGGGTTTTTCAGCTTCGCCTCTCCTCTGTACAAATTTGCCATCCTGAGAATCTGTATAGTTTTTTCCCAGTACCTTTTCACTGAGATCATTCAAGACCCGATCTTGACCTTGATGCAGTAGTTGATATGGAACTTGGAGATGGGTCCAGTGAGTCAATGTGCCTACGTGTTCAGCTTAGCTATAAAGACTGATTTATACTTGTGCATCAAATGTATGCCTAGGTGTGGCGTAGCAGCATACCCTACGCTGTACTCTACGCCAACCCTACGCTGTAGCCTGCGCCACTCTCCCAAAATGTAACTGTGTGTCACCGCAACGCAGACCGAACAACTGTGATTGGTCCGCTTGGTAGCATCGCATTTCCTCCTGCGCTGCAATAGCTTCCCATTGGGCGACTGAAGGGCAGGGAAGGAACTCTGGCTGCAATGCTTTCCATAAAGCTTTACAGACCTCTGAAATTATGGAGGACCCTGTGCTTGACGCTAGTTTGTAGCTAGCTGCTACAGCCTGTTGACTTCCACCTGAAGCTAAAACTCCAATGGTGATTGCCAGTCTCAGAGTATACTGTGCGTACACTTATGCGAAATGAATGGTTGGAGACGATGAACCAGATCATCAAATCTACCTGCCGACATCCGAAAATATTTGAAATGCATTTCCTCGTCCATGTCTGTCAGTGGCCGGACAAGCACAGAAAATTCACCCTCCTTCAGTTTCAGTCGCCATTGTTTGAAGTTTGAGTTCTATGCAACACAGTGGCATAGAAACCCCACTGCCAACTAGCGTTTTGGCGGTGAATTGCAGAGCGACGCAGACAGACCAACGCACAAGTATAAATGCTCACAACGGCGTAGCCCACTAGCGTAGGCTGCAGTGTAAGCTAGTACGCACAAGTAAACACGAGGAAATCTGCAGATGCTGGAATTTCAAGCAACACACATAAAAATTGTCCGTGAACGCAGCAGGCCAGGCAGCATCTATAGGAAGAGGTACAGTCGATATTTCGGGCCAAGACCCTTCGTCAGGACTAACTGAAAGAAGAGCTAGTAAGAGATTTGAAAGTGGGAGGGGGAGGGGGAGATCTGAAATGATCGGAGAAGACAGGAGGGGAAGGGATGGAGCTAAGAGCTGGACAGTTGATTGGCAATAGGGATATGAGAGGATCATGGGACGGGAGGCCTAGGGAGAAAGAAAGGGGGAGGGGGGAAATACAGAGGATGGGCAAGGAGTAAACTGAGAGGAACAGACTATTGCCGTTGAATGATTTTGCTGCTGGGAGGATTTGCTTTCCCTGCCCAGCCCTCAGTCTTACAATGACCCACTGCAGAGACTGTTGGCCCGAACAATAGTTTACTATTCCAGTGCAAAGACCTCCAAGAGGACTACAACCTTGTCATAGGGATTGTGTGCCTCAATGTGTCAGAGAGCTATGTTGACAAGAGTCACGATTTTATGCTTTAGGTCTTGGTATGATCACCCATGCCAAACAGGTCAAAGGACAGAAACAAGGTGCAGAATAGTTCACTGGTCCTCCAGGTTCAGGGATACATAGTTTTACGCCCCCTTGTTTTATATATGTGCCTAAGACTTTTGCACAGTACTGTATCATAAACTCTGAGACCCCTGACCCAGAAATTCATTGTTATCCTCCTCATTCCTAACTGCCAAAGGTCTCCTTCCTAGCCAGACTTCAGGAGTTCAACTCTGGGAATTTATGAGTGTAAGTTTCTGGTTGGATTCAATTGCCTGTCTTTATATAACATTTGATCTCACCAACTCACTAACAATACATTGCACCTATTGTGTCTACATAATTTTCCACAAACAACACGCAGAACCTGAAAAATACAACGTCACTGACACGGATGCCAAGCATTAACAACTATCGGTCTTTATCATGTCCACTGACAAGAAGAAATTTTAAATAATTAAACTATTTTCTCATCAGACACTGGAGATATCAATCAAGATTTTGTCATTGTGAACTTTATTGAAAAAAGAGAATGTTGTGTTTCTTAATAAATAAGAGATTCACCTAATAAGAACAAACTCATATCCGATGTGAGTCCCACACATGATAATGATCATCGTACAATTATAGACTGGCTTCTTGCTTGACCCTGATGGGTCCCAGGGATGCTGGATCATGGTTGGAAGTCTTGTCCCTGTCATGGAGGTCGGAGGGTGGATGGCTGCCTCCATTGTTCTTGTGGTATTCTGCTCTGAATTGATCCTCTTTGTGGTCATTCTCAAGGACAGGTATTGGAAGTTCCTCGGTTACCTCCTCCTTCTCTGTTACTGGGGCAACCTTGTCCAATCTTTCTGCCTCTTCATTCATGTCGATTTCATCGTTGATCTTGGGATGATCCTCATTGGTCCGTTTGGAGTCTGGTGCCATGGGGCAGCAGCCCTTCTGGTGCCTCTTCAGGCTGCGTAGGTGTCTGTAGCTCTTGGAGCAGAGGTGACACTTGTGTGGCCGCTCTATGTTGTGTACGTGCCCATGCAACTTGAGGGTAACGAGCCCAGTGAACTTGGCTGGGCATTGCTTGCAGCGATATGGCCGCTCTCCGATGTACAGGTGAAAGTGGGTCTTCAAGTTACTGGTGCCAGTGAAATGCTTGTGACACACCTGCCCGAGCAAAAGAAGGAAAGATAAGTCAAGCATTGGAAGAAAGGCAAAACTGTGCCACATTAAAATGAGTTTCATTCCTGTCCCACAGGGTATGTGGGTTAAAACGGAGACGAATGTCCATGTCACACAATCCTACTCCACTTTTTCTCTAAATGTTGTATGTTATGGCCTGTATTTCATTAACATTCTTTCCTTTCCTCACAACCACCGCCACCCCCATCCATTCTGCTTTCCTGAATGAACCACGGGCTCTTCAGATGCCATCTATGATCTGAAGCCTCATTTAACTGAACCAGCCCTTTAAGGGTCTCCATAATGAGAAGTGCCAACCAAGACAGTTCTGCACAGAAGAAGCATGTCATGTGAACAATCTAATAGTACACCAGAGAACTCTGGGTTTGATGCAGATTTGTCAGTAATTTGTAAAATATTCCAGGTGTGAAGGCCAGGTGAGCTCTCTGCCTGTGTACCCAGGTTCCAATTGATGGAACCCATGACATTGGTCTTGGCCCATCAGAGCCTGTTTGTAAAATCTCAGGATCAGTTCATTGGAAAAATTCCAAGGTACTGTCTGCACTGGTGCCAGACTGGACTCAATAAGTATGGCCAGTTAGGCTCCGACTAATTTTGTCTGGATTTCTACAAGGCAGCCTATCAGAAGCAGAAGGACAAATTTCCACTCTCTCATCAGTTGGAGTGTCCCTGATGATGGATGCTGCTTTCCTACAACAGTGTTTCATGTCGATGTGCTCAATAGTTAGAAGGGCTTTATCTGTGATGGACTGGGCTGCATCCATTTCTTTTTGTGGGATTTTCTGTTCAAGGGCATTGGTTTTTCCACACCAGAATGAGATGCAGCCAGTCAATATACTCCCCACTGCATATCCATAGAGGTTTGTCAAAGTCACCCCACCTGTGAAAGCACTGATGGTATTCAACTGTGGGGTGTGTCAATATTGTCTGTGCTGCTTTTTACAATTAGTGTCAGGAACCATGGCTGACTCTCTTTGAATCACCTCAGTTTATTTCCCAAGTTTCCTGGCATGCACTCTCTTACCTGACACTGGTGAGGCTTTTCCCCAGTATGTACAAGGTAATGTTTCTGAAGATAGGCCTGTTGTGTTAACGTCTTACTGCAAGTGTGGCAGGATAAAGGTCTCTCTCCAGTGTGGATCCTCAAATGCATCTGCAAGGAAAGGAATGGAGTTAGATCATAGTCTGCTGGAGGTTGGGTCCTATGTTCCATCAAAGTTGCATTAGTAATAGCTACACCAGTTTAATAGTAGTTCAGTCATTCATTTAAAATTTCCTTTACGTCTCACACACACAAGATAGGCCGAAGAGCTTCTTTCAGTTCTGTAGTGTGTTATGACTCCAGATAACACAAAAGTGTATGGCCACTTTCGCAGATTTCAGGTTTTTGAAAACTAACTTTTATTATCTGGGAACTGTTTGAACAAGCGTACCAACACCAAATTCTGTCCAATAATGATGAAATCATTGATTTGGTTATACAAGCATGTTGGGTTAAATATAGAGCAACTTCACTCATAGTTTTCTTGAGACACACCAAATAATTTGACATCAAATTAAATTCAGTGTTTTAGATTACCCTGAACTTCCATCCTATGTCATGTTGTCTGATTTGGTTTGGGCACAGTCACAGACCAATTGCCCATCATTCCTCTCTGTCTGTAACCATTGTCTCTTCTGATACATCAGTGAGCTGAATCCTTAACTTTGCTTCTCTCTCCTCTACTTGACCCTCAGAGTATTTCCACTACTTTCTCCTCAGGTTACAGTTCTGTGTTTATTATTTCAGAAAATGCTTGTGTACTACTGTAAATATATTGTTTGATTAAGCATCCCTTGTTGTTTGAATAATTAATTCTGGGTTGTATGTAAAAGGGTATGATTGGCATCATGCCACCACACCAAACGTGTGATTCTCGCTTAAAGTAAAAACAAACGTATGTGAGTTATCTCCCAGCTCCCTTGTTTGCTTTTCAATTCATTTCAATGTTTTGAATTTACAAAACATAACAGTATTTAGTGCTTTGTCTTTTATATTATCAGTTACCAGCAACCTGGTCACAACAGTTTATGGGAGAACATAAACAAATGCAAGAGCTTGCCTTTCTACCCTTTGTACCTGTGAAGAAAGAATAAAGCCCTTAACTCCGAATGGAGTCATCGGGAGACCATCTTTTTCACCTCACCTCAATTACCTCGAAGGCAGGCTGGGACTAATGCAAGTCAGGTTTGAATGCTGAACAATGTGCGATATCCACATTCGATTTCTGAAGAGAGTGAGAGATTGTGAGGTAGTCAACCACTCAGCCAATCTCTGTAGCAAACATTACCTCACTGCCTGCAGCTCTGTGACATCACGGTGAGGTAGACGTCCCGTTATGAGCTCACCTGAGTCCCAAACCCCTGTTCTAATCTGTCCTGTATTTCATTTACATACACAATTTGTTGTTCAGTTAAATGGTAGTTTGCCTTTTTAACCATTGACATGAAACTCTGGTGAATTGGGGCAGCCATTTAATTGGGCCAAAATTATGTTGGAAACCACTGTGTTTTTATAAGATGAACTAATCCAAGACTGAAGTTGTATTTTAATGATTTGTACTTTTCAACAAACACATGTATTTTTCGCAGTCTGTGGTGGGTCGTCCCTACTTACAGACATTAAAAGTTGACAGCAGTTAAACTAATGGTTTATCACCTTTCTCATTGGCTGAACATTCGCACACTGCCCACATGATGTAATTGAGCAGCATTGATTGGTTTATTCTTTTCTCAGGTACTTTGTAGGCTAGTGCCCAAGATGGAGCTGACTAGATTTACAACCGTCTGCAGCTTCTTTCGGCCCTGTGCGGTAGCCCCCCCCATACCAGACAGTGATGCAACCTGTCAGAATACTCTCCACAGTACAACTATAGAAGTTTTTGAGTGCATTTGTTGACATGCCAAATCTCTTCAAACTCCTAATAAAGTATCGCTGCTGTCTTGCCTTCTTTATGACTACATCGATATGTTGGGACCAGGTTAGTTCCTCAGAGATCTTGACACTGAGAAAATTGAAGCTGCTCAATCTCTCCACTTCTGATCCCTCTATGAGGATTGGTATTTGCTCCTTCGTCTTACCATTCCTGAAGTTCACAATCAGCTCTTTTGTCTTACTGACGTTGAGTGCCAGGTTGATGCTGCAGCACCATTCTACTAGTTGGCATATCTCACTCCTGTACTCCCTGTCATCTCCGCCTGAGGTTCCACCAACAATGGTTGTATCATCAGCAAATTTATAGATGGTATTTGAGCTGTGCCCAGCCAACACAGTCATGTGTATACAGAGAGTAGAGCCATGGACTAAGTACACACCCCTGAGGTGCGCCAGTGTTGACCGTCAGTGAGGAGGAGATATTATCCCCAAAACACACAGACTGTGGTCTTCCAGTTAGTAGGCTGAGGATCCAATTGGAAAGGGAGGTACAGAGGCCCAGGTTCTGCAACTTCTCATTGAGGATTTTGGGAATGATGGTATTAAATGCTGAGCTACAGTCGATGAACAGCATCCTGGCATACAGTAGGTGTTTGTGTTTTCTCAGTGGTCTAAAGCCCTGTCGAGAGCCATTGAGATTGCGTCTGCCATTGACCAATTGTGGAGATGGGCAAATTGCAATGGGTCAAGGTCCTTGCTGAGACAGGAGTTCAGTCTAGCCATGACCAACCTCTCAAAGCATTTCATTACTGTTGATGTGAGTGCTACCGGGTGATAGTCATTAAGGCAGTCCACATTACTCTTCTTAGGCACTGGTATAATTGTTGCCCTTTTGAAGCAAGTGGGAACTTCTGCCGGTAGCAGTGAGAGGTTGAAAATGTCCTTGAATACTCCCGCTAGTTGGTTGGCACAGGTTTTCAGAGCCTTACCAGGTACTCCATTGGGACCTTCCACCTTGCGAGGGTTTACTCTCTTTAAAGACAGTCTAACATCGACCTCTGAGACGGAGATCACAGGGTCCTCAGGTGCAGCAGGGATCTTCACAGCTGTAGTTGTGCTCTCCCTTTCAAAGCATGCATAGAAGGCGTTGAGTTCATCTGGCAGTGAAGCATCACTGCCATTCATACTATTGGGTTTTGTTTTGTAGGAAGTAATGTCTTACAGACCCTCCAGAGTTGTCGTGCAGCTGATATCACCTCCAACCTTGTTTGAAATTGTCCCTTCGCCCTTGAAATAGCCCTCCGCAAATCATACCTGGATTTCTGGTACAGACCTGTGTTGCCAGACTTGAATGCCACAGATCTAGCCTTCAGCAGACGACGTACCCCCGGTTCATCCACGGCTTTTGGTTTGGGAATGTACAGTAAGCCTTTGTAGGCACACACTCATCCACACAGGTTTTAATGAAGTCAGTAATAACTGCAGCACACTCATCCAGTTTGAAAGATGAATCCCTGAATACAGTCCAGTCCACCGATTCAAAGCAGTCCTGTAGGCGCTCCTGTGCTTCCGTTGTCCATACCTTCTTGGTCCTCACTACTGATGCTGCAGTCTTCAGTCTCTGCCTATACTCAGGGAGTAGAAGTACAGTTCGGTGATCAGACTTCCCGAAGTGAGGGCATGGAATAGTACGGTAGGCATTCTTGATGGTGGCGTAGCAATGGTCCAATGTGTTGTTTCCTCTGGTACTGCAAGTCATCTGTTGATGGAAATTGCTCAGTGATTTTTTCAGACTGGCCTTGTTAAAATCTCCCAAAATGATGGTGAGCTGTTTTGTGCATGTTGATCCCATTGCTCAGATCATAGTTATATCGTACATAGTTTGATAATAAATTCATTTGGACTTTGACCTTAACCTCTGACACTTTGTGCTTCACTGTAGGACTAACCAAAAAGTTACCCTGTGACCCCTCATTCATCTTCATCCACGACAGCATACTTTCCTCCAAAGGTAAATAGCCCCATCACCGAGAATCGGCCTCACAACACTCCGATACCGCACCTCCCCACCCACCACCCAAACATCAGGCTTCAGTATCTCCTTCCTGATGGCAGCAATGAGAACAGGGCATGTCTTGGGTGGTGGGAGTCCTTCAATGATCGAGCTCTCTCTGCAATACTTCCAGTGTTTGTGATCTTTGGAGCATTAACTTAAATTTTAAAACCATAAAACCATTGCCACTTCCGTGTCCCTCCCCCGGGGTGACACACACTTTCATTGTTCGAGGGTCTTGTTCTACCGAACTCAGCCCCTCCACATGTGGACCATCGGTCCCTTGAACTTGTTCAGTCATTCACTGTCTAATTTGTATTTTATTTTGATTGTGTTTATAGATACAGCACAGAGTAGGCCCATTGGCCCTTCAAGCTGGGCCACCCAGTAACCTGTGATTTGACCCTAGCCTAATCACTGGACAATTTGCAATGACCAATTAACCTCCTAACCGGCATGTCTTCAGACTCTGGGAGGAAACTGGAGCACCTGGATAAAAACTACACATTCCATGGGGATGACGTACAAACTCCTTACAGGACGCTGGGATTGAACTCTGAACACTGAAGCCCCAAGCTGGAATATTGTATCTCCACCTGTTCAGTTAATTTCACAACTTTGCAACACTTACACTTATGGTTGGGTTGATGTGGCAGGACGACCTGTCATACCATGGTGTCACTTTCTTTTGTCTTTTTCTCTTCTGATGTGACCACTCTTAACAACCTTAAAAAGCAAAGGCCGTTGTGAAAATGATGTTGTCTTCATAAATATGTAGTGTGTTTATTGCAGTCTCACTTCTGATTCAGAAACTTGTGGGTGCAAAGCCTGCTTTGAAGAACTGAACATCAAACGTAGGCTGCCCCTCTCAGTGGGTGTAGCTCTGCTTGTGATGGGATACGATGTTAAAATGAGCTTGTGGCTGCTTCCTGAGATGAGGAACGCAGGGCCATTAGCATCGTCAGTGATCTCTCGCATCTGTCCAACAATCTCTTTGACCTCCTACCATCAGGCCGGAGGTACTGTAACATTAGATCGAGAGTAGTGGGTGTGTGGGATGCACTGCCAGTGACAGTGGTGGAAACGGATACAATCGGGTCTTTTAAGAGCCTCTTACATAGGTACATGGAGCTTAGAAAAATAGAGGGTAGTAGGGAATTGTAGCTCAGTGTTCAGAACCAAAATGCCATCAGTACCAACAACCTGGGCCAGCCATCATCACGGACCCCCACCATCCAGGCCATGCCCTCGTCTTGCTGCTAGGTGTCTCAGTCTTTGGTAGAATACTCTATTTGCCAATGTGGAGCAGAGAGCAAGATCAGAAATCTGGTGAGAGCAGAGGATGCTGGGAATGGCAAGGGTGGAGCTCCATGGGAGGGGTGGGGGACAGGTGGGAGAGAAGGAGAGCCGGGGCCGTGGGTGGTGCAGGTGCAGACCACAGCCAGCCTGAAGACATCAGGCAAGGTCACTTGTTTCCAAACAATTGTTTTATTGATCATTACAGGATCTCTTTAATCGTGGACATCTTCAAGAAGCTGTCTGTGCCTGAAGAAGGTGGCATTCATTATGCAGGACCTTCACCAAACCGAACAAGCCCACTTCTTGTTGCTACCATCGGGGAGGAGGTACAAGAGCCTGAAGAGCCACACGCCGCAATTTAGGAAAACTTGCTCTCCTCCTCCATCAGATTTATGAAAGGTCCGTGAACCCATGGATACCACCACATTATTCCTTTGTTTTCACTCTTTATTTATTTTTGTAATATATAGAATTTTACGTTGTTGCACTGTACTACAAAATTAAAAGATGATGTCTATGTCACTGATAATAAACCAGATTAATTGCTCTTGCTTTGCAACTGCAGGAGAGACAATACCTGCTCCTTCCTTCCCAACACTAAAGGTTCCAAAATATCTTTGCAGAGAAAGCAACAACCTGCTGTTTCTATTCACAGCAAGACACACACAAAATGCACAAAGAACTCAGTAGGTCAGGCAGCATCTATGGAGAAGAATAAACAGTCGACGTTTTGGGCTGAGACCCTTCATCAGGACCTCTTCTATTCAGCCCTCCCACTGCGGTCTGCTCTAAACTGAGGGGTGGATGATGGAGAGAAATACCGATTCAGATTACGGAAAAAGCAGAACTTGCCGGTGGCTCAACATTTTAATTCCGACATGTCGGTCCATGGCCTGCTCTTGTGCTATGATGAGGCCACCCTCAGGGTGGAGGAGCAACACCTTATATTCCATCTTGGTAACTTCCCCACTCTGGCCTCTTCACTCTTCTCACTTGTCTATCCTCTCCTCCTTCCCTTTCTCCTATGGTCCACTCTCCTGTCCCAGCAGATTCCTTCCTCTGCAGCCCTTTAACTTAGCTAGCCGCCGAGCTTCACCTATCACCTTCCACTCCCCCCACCTTTTTATTCTGGGGCCGTCCCCCTTCCTTTAACATCCTGAAGAAGGGTCCCAGCCCAAAACGTCAACTGTTTGTTTATTTCCACAGATGCTGCCCGGACGGCTGAGTTCCTCCAGAATTTTGTGTGTGTTGATTGAAATCTCTTGTATTACTGATTCTGATTCCTCTATTCTGCTCATGAGTGTGACCCAAAGTTTCCAATCTCACTCCCACTGGTACCTCTCAGACCCAGGCCTCTAAAAATACTGTAAAAAAAATCAGTGACATTTGAGGATTACATTTATCTTCTGACCATGTCCATTCCTGCCTGTAGGACTCAGTAACTGAGATTAACAATTACAAATAATTAGCAGTTTCTGTTCATATTTGTTCAGCTTCCAGTTTCCTGTAAAGGGAGAAGCCAAATCAATATATTTCAACTGCTTCTCCCTTCACAACTTCCCGGAAAGTTCATTGTCATTCAACCATACACATGTATACTGCTGAACAAGACAAAGTTCCTCCAGACCAAGGTGAACCACACAGTGCATATAAAAACTTTTGCACAGTTACGTATTTGTCAACAGGGAGTGGAGAGCAAGTTTGTAACTCTAGCGGGAGCAAAGGATGCTGGGAATAGCGAGGTTCGTGCGCCATGGGAGGGTTGTGGGACAGGTGAGAGAGAAGGAGTGTTGGGGTGGGGGTGGGGATTGGGGCGAGTGCAGGCACACCTAGCCCTGAGGCACCAGGCAAGCTCATTTAATTCCAAACAATTAGTTTATTGATCATTGCAGAACGTCTCTCTGGTGCTTCCCACTCCCTCCCCTCTCCCTTCCCTTTCCCATCCATGATTCCCCTCTCCCTGCCCCCTTCCTACCCACAGTCCACAATAGAGACCCTTATCAGAATCAGGTTTATCATCACACACATATGGCATGACATATTGTTGCAGCAGCAGTACAGTGTAATACATAAAATTATTACAGTTCTGTGAAAAAGTCTTAGGCACAATCACACACCAAGATTGGGAAGATTCCTACTAAGGGTGACTTCAACACCCTCTCTGATGGAGAAGGTCGACCAATGCTCCTGCTATCCGTTATAATCCAATCCCTTGTGTGTGGACCGTAGGACCAGCCTACCTGTCATCGAGGTTTACAAGGCATTGGTGAGGCCTCGCTTGGAGTTTTAGGCCCCTTATCTGAGAAAGGATGTGCTGACATTGCAGAGGTTTCAAAGGAGGTTCAGGATAATGAGTCTGCGATAGAAAGGCTGATTGTAAGAGGAGCATTTGATGACTCTTGGCCTGTACTCACTGGAAATCAGAAGAATGAGGGGACATCTGCTTGAAACTGATCAAATGTTAAAAGGCCTCACTAGGATGGATGTAGAGAGGATGTTTCCTGTGGTGGGAGAGTCTAAGACCTGAGGATGCTGTCTCGGAATCCTTTTAGTATGGAGATGAGGAGAAATTTCTTTAGGCAGAGAATGGTGAAGCTGTGGAATTCATTGCCACCGGTGGCTCAGATGTCGTCATTGGGTATATTTAAAGAAGCGGTTGATGGATTCTTGATTAGTCAGGTCGTGGAGGATGTGGGGAGAAGGCAGGAGACTGGAACTGAGAGGAAGTGGATCAGTCATGATGAAATGGCACAGCAGACTCGATGGGCTAAATATCAGAATTCTGCTCATATATCTTACGGTCTTATTTTCAGAAAGGTACTGGAAAAGGGCCAGTAGCACTAAGGACTAAGGTTGCCAACTGTCCCGTATTAGTCAGGATATCCCGTATATTGGGCTAATTTGGTTTGTTCCATCCGGGACCGCCCTTGTCCCGTATTTTCCCCGACAAGGTAGAATGTTCCTATGAAACCGTTCGTGCCGAAATGGCGTAAAGTGAAGAGGCAATTACCATTAATTTATATGGGAAAATTTTTTGAGCTTTCCCAGACCCAAAAAATAACCAACCAAATCATACCAAATAACACATAAAACCTAAAATAACACTAACATATAGTAAAAGCAGGGATGATATGATAAATACACAGCCTATATAAAGTAGAAGTAATGTATGCAGAATGTAGTCGGGAAGATTAAGTCAAAACCAATCTGTAGAAAAAAATCAGCACATACACGCATGCGCATATAGGTGCCCGTGCAAGGCTTCATGGTTGTGGTAGTCTTTCTGGGGGTAAACTCAAGTGTTCCATATTTGACTGCTACTTTTGCCCCTTATTTGGGATTGAGAAAGTTGGCAACTCTACTGAGGACCCCACCCAGCCTGTTCATGAACTGTTTGTCCCAGTCCCATCTGGGAGGAGGCTACGTAGCATTCACACCAAGATCACTCGACTCAAAAGCAGTCACCTCCCACATTCCAAAGACTCTCGGTTCGTAGGTTAACTGATGACATGGTAATAATTGGACATGATGGACTCATTGGCTCAGAAGGCCTATAACCATGCTGTAGTTCCAAAATACTTTTTGGCACGTGGCCAAGTGGTTAAGGCATCGTTCCACTGAGCTGAAGGTTGCTAGTTCGAGCGTCCGCTATGGCAGCGTGTTGTGTCCTAGAGCAAGGCACTTAACCACACATTGCTCTGCGACGACACCGGTGCCAAGCTGTATGGGCCCAAGTGCCCTTCCCTTGGACAACATTGGTGGTGTGGAGAAGGGAGACTTGCAGCACGAGCAACTGCCGGTCTTCCATAAAACCTTGCCCAGGCCTGCACCCTAGAAACCTTCCAAGGCGCAAATCCATGGTCTCATGAGACTAACGGATGCCTATATTTCCAAAAAAAATGTTCTCGGTATTTTTTTTCCTTAAAATAAGCTAAATAGGGTTTTAATAGTTTCATCACCATTGTCAATACCACTTCTTCCTCCAGGTTTATCAGGTTAACTGAACATAATTTTGCCTGAACTCACAGGACAGAATGATTATCTTCCTCCTCCTGTGAATGTAGCACAAACCTTCTCCCCTAATGGACAGCCTTGGGTCAGATTACCATCCAGTCCGAAGTACCCTGACAGTCTATCACTTTGAGGACCTCCACTGGGTCAGGGTCAACCATGGATGTTGTGTCCCAGCTGTCTACGTTCAGCTGAAATGAAGCCAGGGCAATACGTTATTGAGAGCAAGCTGTTGCCCATGCAGCAGGCTTCCAACACATAATGCATCCCACCCCTCCACCACACAGCTAACGAATCCAAAGCAACAGCAAAGACCGACACAGTTTGGCACCAGCGGCGTCTCCAGAGTTGCCAACAGCATTGGATTCAACGCCAAGGGACTCCAGCTCCAGATTTTTTCCTCAGGGTTTACATTGGAAGCCTTCCCCATGAGTGGGCATGGTACAAGGCAGAAGAGGTTTGAGATCAGAGTTCCCTTTCTCTGAGATGAGCTGCCAACCACGACTGACGAGCCCCATCTGCCCAAAGTGACTTGTTTTAAGGTGCCCCTTCTCCTGTCAGTAGAAACAGTTCCGTCGGGCTGAGTAGCTACGCCACACATGAAGGCCAGGGGCTGGACTTGGTTGTCAGGGGTGATTTGAGATGCACGTTATTGGGAGCATTTCATAAGCAGTGGAGCTTATCCCCACTACCGCACTCCCCAGCTGTGACAATTTTAAGGAACAATTGGTGAGATACTGAAGAGAAGCTGTGGGAAAACAGCAACTTATCAGTAAGCCTCTGTCACACTATTGTTAACCTACTCTCCTTCAGTCTATCAGCTCCACTTGAGAAAGGGATGACTTAATTACCTTGGATCTCCTGGTTGCCACCCACTTCAACACTGCTTCCCATTTGGATATGTCCATACATGGCCTCCTCTACTGCCATGATGAGGCTAAACTCAGGTAGGAGGAGCAATACCTCACATACCGTCTAGGTAGTCTCCAGCCCCTTGGTATGAACACTGGATTCTCCAACTTCCGGTAATTCCCTCCCCCTCCCTTCCCCTATCCCTATTTCACTCTGCCCCCTCCCCCAGCTGCCTATCACCTCCCTTATGGTTCCGCCTCCTTCTACTACCCATTGTGTTCTCCCCTATTCCTTCTTCACCTTTCCTGCCTATCACCTCCCTGCTTCCACTGCCCCACCCCTTTATCTTTCCCTTTACTGGTTTTTCACCTGGAACCTACCAGCCTTCTCCATCCCACCCTCCCCCCACCTTCTTTATAGGGCCTCTGCCCCTTCCCTCTTCAGTCCTGACGAAGGGTTCCGGCCCGAAACGTTGACTGATCGTTTCCATGGATGCTGCCCGACTTGCTGAGTTCCTCCAGCGTGTTGTGAGTGTTGATTTAATTACCTTTGCAGCCAATTTATTTGATTGCTTCTTTCCTAATTATCTCACGACCATGCACACTGCACTCTGTGATATTATTAGTAACCTAGCCGCTGTCTGCATTCCCATTCTCACTTTGCCTCAAGTTTCCTCTCAAGAGTTTAAGAAGACTGCAGTAGCATTCCTAAGGCAATTTTTGACTCACTTAGAGCAAAGCAGAGCTCAAGTGACCCATCTCTTTATTTTTTTACTGTAGTCACCATTAGATTGACCAGAAAAGAAATTGTTCTTCAGGAGAGAGAATCTTTTATCTTCACACCTGTATGGAACTACAGACCCACCAACGTAGTGGACATTTAATGGCTACTCAATTCAAGGGCAGTTCGAAATGTTTAATAAATGGTAATATTGAAGGGTCTCAGCCCAGAAATTCACTGTTTGTTCATTTATATTGATGCTGAGTTCCTCCAGCATTTTGTGTGCGTTGCTCTGGACTTCCAGCAACTACAGAATCTTTTTTTGTTTATGAAATGACAATTTTTCTGTTGATGTCCACATCCTGTGGATGAATGAAATAGTAACAAGCAATATGTGTACAGCAAAATATTACACATGGCAACTGAGGCTAATTACAAGTTAAGTGAAGCCACGTGAGCAGGTGCTGGATGGTCATATGAGCAGCTGGTGCATATCCCAAGTCCTGGTTATGTGACCACTGACACCAGGCAGACAATCTCTGAAGAGTATTGATAACGGCTGGGGTCACCCGTCTTGTAAAGACACGGCTGAGAAAAAAAGGAATGGCAAAGTATTTCTGCAGAAAACTTTGCCAAGAACAGTCATTGTCATGGACCATGATCACTCATGTCACATGACACAGTACACGATGATGATGATGATGATGACTAACAGAGAAACATTTGAAAAATGCTGTTCTGTATGCCAGGATGCAAAATGCTGAAACATGGTCAAAGCAAATTGCTTTTTATGATAAATAATTTGAAAGTGAAACGTGACAGGGGTAAGAAAGAGGCTAAGTGGGTAACAGTTATAACAATATATTGTGGAAAACAAAGAGGACAACATTAATTTACATCGCATCTTCCACATTAATCTCAGGAAACTGAAAAGGCATTTCAGCGCCAAAATATTTTGGCATATTCCTTTTTCATAAAGTAAGAAACCCAAACCTAATGTATTCCTAGAGCACTCACAACCATAAAGTGTAGATAATCTATTTTTGCAAATATAAAGTGACCGGAAGTGTTGGCCAAATTTCTGTGAATAGCTCCCTTCAACCCTCCTCACACCTACTCATGCCAGTACTTTTTGCATCTACTTGAAACTGCAGTCATGACCCTCATTCACACCAGAACACTTCCAGCATTGCAGCTCGATACCAGTGTTCTTTTGGATTGTCATTCTAGACTTGTAGCAACTTTTTCGAAATGGAGAAAGTACCGATCCACATCGGTATCGTCAAATGGGGGAACCAGCCTAACCTCCTGGATCGCCCTGAACCCTCCACCCTGGTTCGGCATGGGCCCCTGCTCTGCCCTTATCTTTAACTTCTCCAGCTCAAATTCCCTATCCCTCTTCCTCTCTTCTCGCTCCAACTGTTTATCCCTCTCTTCTTGCTCCAACTGCCTCTCTCTCTCTCTTGCAGTTCTAGCTGTCTCTCTCTCTCCTGCCTTTCTAACTGTTTCTCTTTCTCCTGCCTTTCTAACTCTCTCTCTTTCTCCTGCCTTTCTAACTGCTTCTCTTCGTGTTCTAGCTGCCGTACCCGGAACTCATGCTCGAGTCTCAGTTTTTCAAGCTGCACCTGTACCGCGTTTCCAGCAGGTTTTTCAATAGACACCACCTCCAGCTCCCCTTGGGGAAACACACCTTTAGATACATAGTACTCTACGATAGCTCTGTGTATCTCCTCTCTCCTCATTGTCGACTTCCCCTTAACAAGATTCAACCGTTTGGCCACAGCTGCCAATTCCGCTTTCCTGGCATCCTCTAACGCCTCCAAGGTCAGTGCCTTTAGAAATTCCTCAATCTCCATTTCTGCTGTTTGCCTTTTCTTTCTTTCGGGAATTTTAACCCAATCAATTTACTCCATCCCAAATTTAACGTTCAAAATCCCGGACGAGCCCCCACTTATGTTACGTACCCCGTAACTGGGTTGCCAAACCAGCAGAGATAGATCACTCAAATCACTCAGTTGGAGTCTGGATTACTGGAACTAAGAAAGTTTTATTAAAGAAATAAGCAACACAGTACTCTAATCAAAAGGATAATAACTGCAACAGTTCAGTAATGATAAATACACATGTACACAGAACTAGGATAACAGGATCAATCAAGCTCTATCGTTGTCTGGGGTAAGTGACTAGTTTCAAAGTGACGCAAAGTTCAGTTCAATTGAGTTCAGTTCAGTTCACAGTAATCACTGCCGTGGCGATGGACAGGTGGTGGGGGGGGGGGGATGGAGAGAGAGAGCAAAAGCGAATGAATATTCAAACGGCTTCCACACAGACCTTCGATATTCTTCGTAGTCAGCTTTCGGGCGAGCCCTTTGTGATGTCTTCTGAGGTCACCGACTGTGACTCCTCCGTTTCAGATGCGATCTTTCCTCTGCAGTGAACCTGGCACCCAGGCAAGGGCGGACACACACCAGATTCCCGCCGATCGTACCTCTCCACCCTGTGTGTCTATGGCTTGGTCCAGCGAGCAGCCCTCCAAAACTCCCACTGACTTGTGGGAGGCGCATCGCTTCCAGGGTCTCGTTACCTCGTGGTGTCGTGTGTGTCTTGCCTTAGCGAACCTGTCCCTTTTTATCCCCCTGCTGGGGTATCGCCTGTCCATCACTTCAAACAGTTCAGGGTTCAAAGAGGAACTGATCTTGACAGCTCTCAGACCGTGTCTCCTTCCATTAAACTCTCCCGTCCCTTCATTAACATCTCCAAATGCTGCTCAATTGTTTACCTTATCTCTCTTTCTCCTGAAGACAGGTGGCAGACCAACTGCTGATCCCACTGGTGCCAGCACAGGACAATTAACATCTTAGTCTATGTGTACTTTCGTCACAGATGGCATTAAACACTGAGCTGTAGTCAATAAACAGCATCCTGACATAAATCTTTATAGTGCCCAAGTGAGCCAGGGCCCCATGGACAGCCAATGAGATTGCGTCTATTGTGGCAATAGGCAAACTGCAGTGGGTCCAGGTTCTTGCTGAGGCAGGAGTTGATTCTAGCCATAACCAACTTCTCAAAGCACTTCTTCACCATACATGTGAGTGCTACTGGATGATAGTCATTAAGGCAGCTCACCTTGCTCTTCCTGGGCACTTTTGTTGCCCTTTAAAGCAGGTAGGAATTTCCAACTGTAGCAATGAGAGATTGAAAATGTCTTTGAAAACCCCCGCCAGTTGGTTGGCACAGGTTTTCAGAGCCCTACTAGGTACTCCATCAGGGCCTCGCCTTGCGAAGGATCGCCCTCTCGAAAGACAGCCTGACATCGGCCTCCAATATATCACTAGCGTCAGTGACTTCAATCACAGTCTCAACAGTATCAATGGCATAGGGAGGAAAAGTGAAGAGATCCTAAAGAGAGAATGGAGGCAGTTAGCTAGGAAGCTGAAAAGCAGGACTTCAAAGGCAGTAATCTCTGGATTGCTGCCTCTTCCACATGCCAGTGAAGGTGAGAATAGGATAAGTTAGTGTGGCTGAGGAACTGGTGCAGGAGGCAGGGGTTCAGATTTGTGGAACTTTTATCTGGGGAAGGAATGACCTGTACAGAAAAGACAGCTACACCGGAACATGATGGGGACCAATATCCTTGCGGGCAGATTTGCTAGAGCTGTTGGGGTGTGCTTAAACTAGTTTGGTAGGGGATGCAAACCAGAGTGATGGGTTAGAGAAATGGACAGTTGATGTACAGATAGACGCCACCTGTAGAGAGACTGTGATAGGAAGTTGACAGGGCAAAATTACAGTTAGTTGGATGTAAACACGAGGAATTCTGCAGATGCTGGAAATTCAAGCAACACACATCAAAGTTGCTGGTGAATGCAGAAGGCCAGGCAGCATCTCCAGGAAGAGGTACAGTCGACGTTTCGGGCCGAGACCCTTCGTCAGGACTAACTGAAGAGCTAGTAAGAGATTTGAAAGTGGGAGAGGGAGGGGAGATCCAAAATGATAGGAGAAGACAGGAGGGGGAGGGATGGAGCCAAGAGCTGGACAATTGATTGGCAAAAGGTATATGAGAGGGTCATGGGACAGGAGGCCTAGGGAGAAGGAAAAGGGGGAGGGGGGGAAAAGCCAGAGGATGGGCAAGGGGTATAGTCAGAGGGACAGAGGGAGAAAAAGGAGAGAGAGAGAAAGAATGTGTGTATATAAATAAATAACGGATAGGGTACGAGGGGGAGGTGGGGCATTCGCAGAAGTTAGAGAAGTCAATGTTCATGCCATCAGGTTGGAGGCTACCCAGACAGAATATAAGGTGTTGTTCCTCTAACCTGAGTTAGTTGGATGTGTTGAGGTGTGTCTATTTTAATGCAAAAGTATCAGGAACAAGGGTGATGAACTTAGAGCATGGATTCAGTACATGGAACTGTGACATTGTGGCCATTACAGAGACCTGGCTATCACAAGGGCAGGAGTGTCTACCAAATGTTCCGGGGTTTCAATGTTTCAAAAGGAACAGGAGGGAGGTATAAGAGGAGGGGAGTGGCATTGCCAATCAGGGATAGTATCACAGCTGCAGAAAGGGAGAACCTCCTGGAGGAATCGTTCGCTGAGTCAGTGGGGGTGGAAGTCAGAAACAGGAAGGGATCAATCACTCTATTGGGAATAATCTATAGATCCATCAATAGCAACAGAGACACAGAGGAACAGATCAGGAGGCAGATTTTGGAAAGATGCAAATAAAACAGGGTTGTTGTCAGGGGTGATTTTCAACTTCCCAAATATTCATTGGCACCTACTTAGTGGAAAAGGTTTAGGTGGAGCGGAATTTGTAAGAATTCCTGATACGATATGTAGACAGGCAGACTAGAAAAGTGGCCACTCTGGATTTGGTCCTCGCAATAACCTGGTCAGGTGTCAGATCACTTGGTGGGTGAGCATTTGAGAAACAGCGTCACAACTCCCTGATCTTTACCGTAGCCTTGGAGAGGGATAGGAGCAGATAGAATGGGAAAGTATTTCATTGGGGGAGGGGGAAATTATGATGCCATTAGGCAAGAGCTTGGCAAAGTAAATTGGGAACAGATGTTCTCAGGGAAATGCACAACAGAAATGTGGGTATTGTTTAGGGAGTACTTGCACAGAGTTCTAGATAGGTTTGTCCTATTGAGGCAGGGAAAGGATGGTAGGATGAAGGAACCATGATTGACAAGAAATGTGGAACATCTGGTCATGAAGGAGAAAGAAGCTTACTTAAGGTTTTGGAAGCAAGGATCAGACAGGGCTCTACAGAGCTACACAGTACCATGAAGGAGCTTAAGAATGGACTGAGGAGAGATAGATGGGATCACTAGAATGCCTTAGTGAGTAGCATTAAGAAAAGCATAAATGGGTTCTTCATGTATGTGAAGAACAGGAGGACCAATCAGGAATAGAAGAGGAAACATGTGCCTGAAGTCAGAGGAGGTAAGCAAGGTTCTCAATGAATATTGTGCTTCAGTATTCACCAATGAGAGGGACCTTCATGTTTGTGAGAACAACCTAAATCATCATCAAAGACCTCTACCATCCAGACCATGCTCCCTTCTCACTACTACAATTAGGTAGGAGATACAGGAGCATTAGGTTCCACACCAGGAGCTTCAGGAACAGTTATTACCCCACAATCATCATGAACCAGCACGGATATCTTCACTCACCACAACTCTGAACTGATTCCACATCCTACAGACTCACTTTCAACAACTCATGTTCTCAGTATTTATATATATTCTTTTGTACAATTTGTCTTCTTTTGCACATTGTTTGTCTGTCTTTATTTATGTATAGTTTTTCATAAATGGTGTTGTCCCTGGAGCATTGGTTTTTACAAGTGAGGGAAGAGATTGCTGTGCCTTTGAGGGTTGGATAACCTAGCATCTCTGGCACTGAGTCTGACTCTGTGACTCAGCAGGGAAGGTGGGGAGTAGAGGGGAGCAGTAATGATAGGGGATTCATTGGCTAGGGGAACGTACAGAAGGTTCTGTGGAAGTGAACAAGATTGCTGGGAATGGGATGTCGCCTTCCAAGTGTCAGGGACACCTCAGATCAAGTCTATAGCATTCTTATGTGGGAGGGTGAGTAGCCAGAGGTTGTGGTTCGTGTCAGTACCAATGACAAAGGCAAAAAGGGTTACAAGGTCCTGCAAAGTGAGTCGGAGAGTTAGGAGCTAAGTTAAAGGACAAGACCTCCAGGGCTGTGATCTCTTGAATGCTATCCTTGTCATCTGCTAGTGAGACCAGAAATAGGAAGGTCATACCATTTTACACATGGCTAAGGAGATGGTGCAGGAGGGAGGGCTTCGGATTTTTGGATCATTGGGCACTTTTTCAGGGAAGGTTGGACTTGTACAGATGGGATGGTTTACACCTGAACTGGGGGGTGGGGAGAGGGTGTGGGAGAAGTTGTTGTTATGCCTATATACAAAGTCAGGAATCAAAAAGTTGAGCATAGTGCGAATAATGTTCTGAGTTGTGCATATTTCAATGCAAGAGTATTGTAGGAAAGGCGGATGTGCTTAGGACATAGATAAACATGTGGAATTGTGACATTGTGGTCAGCAGTGAGACTTGGTTGCAGGAGGGGCAGGGCTGGCAGTTCAATATTCCGAAGCTTCATTGTTTTAGACATGATAGAGCAGCAGGGATTAAAGAGGAAGATGTGACATTACTAGTCAGGGAAAATGTCATGGCAGTGCTGAGACAGGACAGATTGAAGACTCATCTCGTGAGGATATATGGGTGAAACTCAGGAATAAGAAAGTGTGGACACATTAATGTGCCACAATAAAAGGCAAGGATAACAGGTTTAGGGAATCTTAGTTTTCCAGGAATATTGAGGTACAGGTTAAGAAGAAGGATGTGCATAGCAGGTACAGGTAGGTAGGAACTAATGAGGCACTTGAACAGTATAAGAAATGCAAAAGAACATTAAGGAAGGTATCGGGAGGGCTAAAAGAAGGCGTGAGTTTGCTCTAGCAGGCCAGGTGAAGAAGAATCCCAAAAGATTCTACAGATATGTTAAGAGAAAAAGGATTGCAAGGGACAAACTTGGTCCTCTGGAAGATCAGAATGTTAATTCCATAAGTGGAGCTGAAAGAGATGGAGAAGATCTTAAATGGAATATTTTGTATCTGTATTTACTCAGGAGACAGACATATAGTCTATAGAACTGAGACAAAATAACTGTGAGGTTATTAGCCATATACAGATTACAGAAGAAGAGGTTCTTGCTGTTTTGATGCAAGTTAGGGTGGCTAAGTCCCCAAGGCCTGACAAGGTGTTCCCTCAGACCTTGTAGCAGGCGAGTTCAGAAATTGCAGAGGACCTAACAGAGATATATAAAACATCCTTAGCCACTGTTAAGCAATTTTGCCGATGACACCGAGATTGAGGATAGATTGAGATAGAGATTGAAGATATAGAGGATAGCAAGGAAGGCTATCAATGCTTGCATGGAATCTGGAGCAGCTAGAAAAATGGGCTGAAAACGGCAGGTGGAATTTAATGCAGATAATTGTGAGGTGTTGCACTTTGGGAGGACAAACCTGGGTAGGACTTACACAGTTATGGGCAAAGGGGCCTGTTCCTGTACTTTAATACTTGATGGCTCTATGGCAGGGGTCCCCAAACTTTCTTGCAACGTGGACCGGTTTACTATTGACAATATTCTTGCGGACTGGCCGACCAGAGGGGGGTGGGGTAGTGTTGCCAACAGACAAGAGTAGCCGTCAAATACATTGTGTTTACCCCGAGAAAGACTACCATGACCATGAAGCCTTGCGCTGGCACCTATGTGCACATGCGTGGACGTGCCGATTTTTTTGGCAATTCTGTTTGGGCGGGGGGGTGTTAATCACGACCGGAATATAGGTGATAAGTGGCTCATACACTCAATTTCGTTTCTAAAAGGGTTTATCTAACGAATTTAATATTAAACACACAGCACATATTTTCCTCGCATGAATATAGTGAGAAGTCAATTATCAGGGGAGGACAGGGGAGCTTGAAGTAAGTGTTCAACGAACTTCCAGTAGAAGTGGTAGAGGCAGGTTCGATATTATCATTTAAAGAAAAATTCGATAGGTATATGGACAGGAAAGGAATGGAGGGTTATGGGCTGACTGCAGGTCGGTGGGATGAGGTGAGAGTAGCGTTCGGCACGGACTAGAAGGGTAGAGATGGCCTGTTTCTGTGCTGTAATTGTTTTATGGTTATATAAGTCACTTATAAGTCAATAGCATCATAACATTTTAAGTAACCTTTGGATGTAAACACACAGCACATATTTCTCCGTATGAACATATAAAATCATTGCAACACACCAATATCGTTGAATCAGTGGGAGCCCTGGGCTTGTTTTCCTGCAACAAGACGGTGCCATCGAGGGGTGATGGGAGACAGTGATACTCGAAGGGGGTTCCTTATGTCCAGTCTATTCCATAATTTAGTTTTTGTTGTATTCATTGCAGGGATATGTTGGAAATGGAAGCAATGTTTTCAGTGCTTTCATGGCTATCTCAGGATATTTAGCCTTGACTTTGATCCAGAATGCCGGCAGAGATGTTATGTCAAACATAATTTTCAGCCCGCCGTCATTTGCAAGCTCGAGGAGTTGATCTTCTTCCCGCGCTGACGTGGATGACGCGTGCGTAATGATCTCGTGTGCGTTCAAGCTCAACAGTGCGTGACAGGGAATGAGGAAAGGTGCAGCTGACTCATATCGTTTCCTCGTGGCCCAGTGGTTGGGGACTGCTGCTCTATGGCTATGTGGGAGGGGTTAGATTAATCTTAGGTTAAAAGGTTGCAATATTCTATATTCTATGCTCAATCTTAAATAAAGCTACAGAACTACTCTGGGCAAATCTGATTGATATGGATGGGAAAGCAGTCAGGTGGCCTGCTTCTGTGATGTACTGCTCCGAGACTATAAAATATTCTAGCTGCTGCCCAGCTAAAGTTTAAACAACCTGCACCATCACCTCCACCACATGTCTCAGCTAAAGAAAATAAGCACCTCACAACTGTATCTACCTCTGCTGCCACCTTTTGGAATGTATGGACTTATACACTAAGTCTCACTGTCCTTCCATTCTCATAGGGCCCTACCATTCATAATGCATGCCCTGCCTTCATTAGTCCTTGCAAAGTATATCATGTAACACACTTAACCAGGATTAAGTTCCATCTCCATTTTCCACTCAATTTCCAATTTTCAAATATGGGAATATTTCAAATTTGCAGGTGAACAATGTTGTTCTGTAGTTTTAAGACTATCCTATCAACAACACCTCCAATTTTTGAGTCATTGAAAACGTACTGTATTTATCACACCTCATACATTCACACCCAAGTCATTAATACACTGTATATAAGAAATAAAAAGGTCCCAGCGCTGATATCTGGTCACAGATTTCTGATCAATAAAACAATTCTCCACTCTCTCTCCTATTGCCAAGCCAATTTAAGATCCAATCTGCCAAACGTCTTGAATCCCAGGTCCTCTCACCTTTTGGACAGACTTTATTAAAGGTCTCACTGACGTCTCTGTAGCTATCAAACTCACTACCCTCATCACTATGTTGCTACTTCTTCGAAACAACCAAGCAAATTAGACAGACAGGATCACCATCCAACAAAGCAAACTGCTGGTAGAGCCGTTGTCTCAGCTCAAGTTCAAGTTGCATCCTGAGCTCAGGATGTTCTATATTACTGTGTCTGCTTCCTCTGGGTGCTTCAATTTCCACCCCTGGCCCAATGCTGTCTGATTGATAGGTTAATTGGCCATTATACGTTGTCCCTAATATGGGATGAGTGATAGAATCTAGGGGGCACAAGAGATTCTGCAGATGCTGGAAATATTGAGCAACAGACACATTTGGGTCGAGTCCCTTAAGCATAACAGTCATCAAGACTATCGGGACAGTAAGAAGGCTATTAGTGCAGCCAGCTGCTTGCCAGCCATGGTGAACTCATGAGCTGAAGAACATCTTTTCACATAGAATGATTCTATGACACACTCATGCTGACAATTCTTGATCAATCCCTGCCTTTTCAAGTATAAATTTATCCTGTGCCTCAGAATTTTTTCCAAAAGCTTCCCTACAGGTGTGAGGTGTTGCACTTTGGATGGTCAAATCTAAGAGAAACATATACAGTAAATGGTAGGAGTCTTAGGATTACCAATGTACAGAGGGATCTTGAGGTACAAGTTCATAGCTCTCTGACCATGGAAACACAAGCAGACAGGGTGGTAGAGAAGGTGTATGACATGCTGGCCTTTCTTGGGTGGGGTGTTGAGTATAAAAGTTTGGAAGTCGTGTTGCATCTGTATAAAATGCTGCCACATTTGGAGTATTGTGTTTAATTCTGGGTATCCCATTACAGGAAAGGTGTACAGGCTTTGGAGAGGTTGCAAAAAAGAAATCTCCGGAATAGACTAGAGTTTTAGCTACAAGAAGAGGTTAGACAAACTTGGGTTATTTTCTCTGGAGGCTGAAGGGAAACCTGACAAAAGTTTATAAAGTAAAGAGAGACATAGATACAGCAAACAGTCAGAGTATTTTTCCCCAGGGTGGCAATGTCAAACACGAGAGCGCATAGGTTAAAGGTGAGAGAGAGAGAAATTTTAAAAGAGGTTTACAAGATAAGTTTTGTTTTACACATGGGGGGACACCCATGTTGAGGACGATGGGAGGGAGCATTTACATGTCCTGACTATCTGAGGTCTGTTGGTTCAGAAGTCCAACACCCAGTTGCTCAGTGGTGTATTTAGACCAAGGAGTAGGAGTTGGTTCATCAAGCTCTGTGGGACCATAGTGTTGAATTGCAAACTGAAATCCAGAAACAGCATTCTGACACAAGTGTCCTTGTTTTCTAAGTGTGTCAGGCCAGGTGTTATGGCATCTGTTGTAGAGCAGTTGTGTCGTTAAGCATATTGGTGAGTGTCTAGTGTGGCAGGAATGGAGTTTTTGATGTATGACATTACCAGCTGTTCAAAGCAATTCATGATGATTGGCGTCAGTGGCACTGGATTTAAGTTGTTTGGTCCGAAAGTGTAGAGCTCTTTGGTAGAGGGATGATGGTGGCTGATTTGAAGCACGTGGGGACAGTAGCCTGGAAGTGTGAAGTCTTTAGGATGTCCATGTATACATGAGTGAGCTGGTGTGCACACTCCCTGAGTACTTGGCCTGGGATGTCACCTGGCCCAGCTGCCTTACAGGGGTTGACTCTCTGCAGAGTCCTTTTCACATCTGCTGCTGTTACAGACAGCGGCTGCTCACCTGGGAGAGGGGGTTGCTTTCATGGCCACCGTTACATTACATGTGTTGTAGCGTGGATGAAATTACCGGAGAGACAGAGTCACTGGTAGATACAAAGAAGCTTCTTTATTCGACACAACAAGGTACAGCAGGCGTCTTACGGATGAAGATGCTTTGCACAGAAAGGTCTCCTAGCTCAATATGGACTCGATGTTTATATGCTAAACACAAAGGCAATCGCTACTTTAAAAGTTACAGACAAGGCTTCCTTTTGAAGCTACATACAAAATATCACACCATCCTTTCCTTCCATCGCTAACATGTCTGGGTTGGTGTCCACAGCCTTTAGGATTTACTTGGCACTTTACGTGCTAACATAGAAGACAATTAATATTTATAATGTATAGATAATACTGTCTTCAAAACTACAGTATTAGGTCAAACTACGGAGCCAGAAGCATCTGGTATTCACACCTTTTTAGGAAGCCCATTGTGGTGGACTCAATCCACAATACTTTGTCAAATAGAAGTCTGGTGGCCAAAGTCACTTAAGTGTAGACAAATCATCTACTCAAAAAACTCACTCTAACAGAGATGCTGCCTGGCCTGCTGCGTTCACCAGCAACTTTGATGTGTGTCACTCTAACAGACCCTCCTCTCGGCCTTCCTGGACAAAACTTAAATTTGTATCAGGAAAGGCCAACCTGGGAGGATCTGCTCAAATAGGGCCACAAATATGCCCTGTCTCGAAATCCCCCGCGCCCCCCCAAATCTTATGTACCTCTATCTATCCTAGCATTACCTAATCGCTACCTACCAAATGTTAAGCAGAGAGGCTGTTCCAAGTCTTTAGAAATGTGGCTCCTTTGGTGTGCCTGCTCTTTCCCTGCAGGCTGACTGCAGCTTAATTACATTCCTTTGTCTTCAGCCCTTTATCCTCTGGTCGCTGAAACTCTCCTTCCAGGAGCACCCACTGGCTCTCTCATCGATGTACAGGAAGAGGTTGGGGTGGCCTCTATGTAAATGTCTGCAAGGACCTCTCCCCGGTGGCACTCCCTTCCAAACTGTCCGGTCGATCACTGGCCCAACTGCTGAAAAGGGCCAAGCTCCTCAGACTCGGGGTGACTGCTTTCAGATGCCGAGTGCAGTCTGAAATGCCGTTGAAGTGGTGGGACTTGCCGTTTCTGCTTTAACTCAAAAATCCCTCCCCGTCTATTTCCCAATAAATGTCTATACTATGCTATAAAATTAATTGTCTACCTTCAGCAACCAGCCTTCTTTACAGAGTACCATCATCATCACGCTAGCAGGCTATTCATGGTTTTCCAACACGCTCTCAGTGTCTTCTGCCACGCTCTCGGTGGTTTCTGCCTTTGCGTGTTCTCTGAGTATGTTTTCATCAGCTGTGGTCAGGTCTGGCATGGCCAGCTGGTGTTCCTCTCTTAGGTTCTCTGTAATTACATGGTTACTGAGTACACTTGGTTCCCCACTCTGTCTGTGGGAGCAACAAGAGGATGAGTTGTTTGCTTTAACCTGAGTCCAGTGTTTCCACTGGCTGCCTCGCCGAGTCTGTACACACACACACACGTATCATTGGTTAAGAGTACTGTCTGTGGTCCTATCCACCTGGGGGCAAATCCTGGCCTTTCCAGCAGCACCCTCACCATAACTTGGTTGCCGGGCTGCAGAAGAACTATCCCCTTTCCCTCTGGCTCTTTCTGGTCAGCGATTTGCTGCTGTTGTTTCGATCGGTCCTTTAATACTTTAAGTTGGTTACAAAGGTCTTTCACATATTGGGTCATTCTATCCCTGTAAGCCCCAGGCTCCCCGCAACCCATAATTACCCCATAAGGTGGTCGCATTGCTCGCCCCATCAATAATTCGTAGGGGCTGAGACCCAACGTGCAGTTCGGGGTTGCACGCAATCTTATCAGGATTCCTGGTAATACATCAGCCCATGTCTTTCCTGTCTCGGCTATAGGTTTGGCTAACGCATTCTTGATTATTCGGTTCATCCTTTCTACCATCCCTGAACTCTGGGGGTGGTAGGGTACGAGGAACTGTTGTTGAATCCCTAGCAGTCGACACATTTCCTTCATCACTTTCGCTGTGAAATGTGGTCCCTGATCTGAATCCACCTGAACTGGGGTTCCCCACCTTGGGAGGATTTCCTGAACTAGGATCCATGCAGCGGTGCGGGCGGTGCAGTCCCTTGTTGGGAAAGCCTCTACCCACCGGGTGAAGTGATCAATAATTACTGGGCAGTAGCTTTTCCCCCTGCTTTTTGGCGGGGGCACTGTGAAGTCTATACGGATGTTTTCCCAGAGTCCCCTCGACCAAGCCTGATTTGCCAGCTGTAGCTTTCTGCCCTTACCAGGATTATGATGGGCACAAATGACACAACAGTGGCAGAATTTCTCAACATCTCCGCCCATCCCTGGCCACCACCAGTCCTGCCGGAGGGCTGTGATCATGCTCTACCTTCCCTGATGCATAGCCCCATGATATAACTTTAGTAGTATCTGCCTAATACAGGGTGGGGCCACCACGACCCTTTCCTCCCCGTCTGTCCAGCACCCATCTGATCCCTCCTTTGCTGCTTTTCTCCTCCATTTTTCCTTCTCTTCTGCCTCTACCTGTTCATATAGTTTTACTAAGCTGGCTTCTGTCGTTACCTCCTGCACACTTGCAATTTCAATTGCCTCTTGTTCCTCTCTTGCCTTATGTCCGCCCTAGGAGGAACTGGGAAAACTTTATGTTCTGGAATGGCCCAGTCTCTCTGAGTATCCCCTGGTGTTTTCATTCCTTCACTATATCCTGAACAGCGGTTAGTGCGTCCGTTTGTATAGGGTCCTGCTTAGGGAGTTTATACCAACCCTCCTCTATTTTAACTGGGTTTATCTTTACCTGCCCACAATCTTGCTCATCTCTAGCCCACACAGCTGGGAACTGCTGACAAAGTAACCCAGAGACACCATGCTGGCTCCAGTCTCTAATGATCGGGGCAGCTGCACCTATGCTAGCCAGGCCGTGTATTCTGTTGGTTGTGCGCATTCGTTGCCCCTGACTCGTCCATATTATTTCTCCCTTTCCCGAATCTATGACAGCTCCTGCTTTCCATAGGATGTCTATTCCAAGGATCGTGCCCTCATTATTTGGACATACCCAGAAATACACCGGAAGCTGCACTCCCCCGATTTCTAGTATCTGCTTCTCGCTTCTTTCTGCTTTTACTGTTTTTCCTGATATAACTGGCCTGTCCGGTTGTTGGTAAGGGTAAGTCTGTTATCGATACCGCTGCCCCTGTGTCCACTAACGTATCGCATTGCCGTCTCCCTAAGAATGCCGTTGTGTACATCCGTGAGTCCCCAGCGCTGCCAATGGAGCCCGCTGCTACATCTTTTTCTGCCTTAAGAGGCGCTGTTACTAGCTCTTTGATCTGATCACAGTCAGACCGGTTGCTGATGGGGTAAGTGACTGGGTGTCTGCTGTGACCTTCGCCTGGGTTTTCCCCCTCCCTTTTGGACACTGTGTCCAGCCATGTCCCGATAGGCTACAGCTGTAGCATATCAACTCCTTTACTGTCTTTTACCTGGTACGGCAGTCCTTTGCTAAGTGCCCCGGCTGCCGGCAAGCAAAACAAACTCTCCGGGACATCACAGCAGCTGCATCCACTATATTCGCTTTACGATTTCTCTTGCCTTTTCTTTGGTCTATCTCACTAGCCCATGAAACTATCTCAGAGTAGTTGGACCCTACCGTTATGCCTAAATCCAAAACTTCCTGGTGGGCTGAACTCAGGCCGTCTTTCAGCATTTTTAGGAAGACTGGGTCGTCCCTCCCTGGATTATCCAACCCTGAGTACTCCTCATATGATCGGTATTTACGTTCTGCATAATCCATGGCTGCCTCGTCAGCTTTTTGAATCACTGCCATTATCATTCCTCAGCTACTCTTGCCTCCCCCCAGTCGCTGCCTCACTGCCCCTTTAAAAGAGCGATATCTTTCTTCCTTACTGGCGCTCCCGGTAGTTGCCCATGTACCATCCCGCACCCCCCGGGCCATCCTGACCCACATATTCCTCGGGCACTTGGCTTTCAGTAACATGTATATCTTTAGGGTGCATCTGGTGAATTTCAACCATTTCTTCGAGCTTGCGCCAGAATTCTGAATTCCCACAGGCGACTTTAAGTGAGGGCAACTCGGACAAAATGCTCTGTTTCTCCCCGGGGGTGAAGGGCTTATGAATAGTCGTAATCAAGGTCAAGGGCTAGCTCGGATCATCAGGGTTCTCAACCTAACATTGCCTGACTTCAATAGGTGCCATTCTGGTGGATCTATCTGGGTAAAACCTCTCCCTGAGATATCCCCACACTAATCCCACACTACGCAAAATATCAAAGACGGGTAGCAGTTAAACAGTACATATTTAAAACCGCAGAGTACGCATTCTACAATCTGCCACTTTTGAGTACCCGAATATACACGCCCCTACTCTGGTGTCTCGAACCGTACCGTTGGTTACCACCTTTCGCAACTGGTGGTCCAAGTCTCACCAAGTTAACATGCAAAGATTCCTCACTTACATAAACACACATGCACACGCACACACTACTTTAATATCTACCAGTTCAGCCCTCCATGTTCGTGATACCTCGTGTTCCCGCGTGTCCACCGACCGAACAGATCCAAGTGTGAGTGTTATTTTAGAAAAATACTCACAAACTTAAGACTGCTAGGAACGCTGGCCACACGACGGGTCACGAAGGCATCCCGCTTTTGACACCAAATGTTGTAGCGTGGATGAAATTACCGGAGAGACAGAGTCACTGGTAGATACAAAACAGCTTCTTTATTTGACACAACAAGGTACAGCAGGCATCTTACGGACGGAGACGCTTTCCTCAGAAAGGTCCGCTAGCTCAATGTGAGCTCGATATTTATATGCTAAACACAAAGGCAATCGCTACTTAAAAAGTTACAGACAAGGCTACATACATACTTTTGAAGCTACATACAAAATATCACACCATCCTTTCCTTCCGACGCCAACATGTTTGGGTTGGTATCCACAACCTTTATCCACTTGGCATTTTTCGTGCTAACATAGAAGACAATTAATATTTACAATGTATAGATAATACTGTCTTTGAAACAACGGCGCCAGAAGCACCTGGTATTCACACCTTTTTAGGAAGCCCATTGTGGTGGACTCAATCCACAATACTTTGTCAAATAGAAGTCTGGCGGCCAAAGTCATTTAAGTGTAAACAAATCATCTATCCAAAAAAACTCACTCTAACACCCACAATCTTTTACTTCCCTATTTTTTTTCTAAAACATCAAAGCTCTGAAACAATAAGCATCCAGTCCTGTCCCTCTCTCGTCCAAGTCTCTGTATTGGCTATCATAGTTTTATTTACTGATTCATGCTGTAAGTTCATCAACCTCACCCCTGATACTCCTGATATTAAAACAAACACACTTCAACCCACCCGTCTCATCATGTCTATGACCTTGTTATGTCTATGCCCCATCACGTTTATAGCCTTTTCTTCCTTACAGACTTGTTGGTCATGACTTCTACCTTTCTGTTAATCCCTGCACATTCTGACCTGGTGCTCTGTTTCCCATACCCCTGCCAAACTAGTTTAAAACTCTGAGTTATTATACAGGCTAACTGAATTTTCTTTTATCGGCTTATTAATCTGCATTTCCACTCCAGGGTATCAATATCCTTCCCACGATACTGTGTTGTACCCAATGATGGCCATGTGTTCTCTAGGCAGATTAGTGGTGGTTTGGGATAATCAAATGCAGATATAACAAAAGTTCTGAAGAGGGTTTTAGCAGCAAAACAAAGATGAGGGAGAAACTAATTTTGTTGGTTTTAATGATGATCTAATGGTTTGAAGCTCACATAAGAATCAAATATGACCCAAAGCTGAAAATCAAAACAACTGCAGTCGAGGTCCTTAATCACAACATATGTTTTTCCTTTCCCCAGAAGGTGCCTGATCTGCTGAGTGTTTCCAGCATTTGTTTTCATAACACCAATGTTACTCACAGTCCAGTAAAATTTTGTACTGTGAATAAGAACTTAGGAGTCAGTGCCCACAAAATGGAATTTGTTGCAAGAACCTGGGATAACTTCTTGACCTTCCCAACACTTTCTACCATCTGGTACACTCGGACCTCACTTAACGCTGAGGATGCGTTCACTGGAGGTGGAGCACTGTGTAAATCAGTACGATGCGAGGTCATAACATAAAATAAATGGACGTGTGTGTCTGATTTTTAAAAAACCAAACCCGAGATATATGATATATTATTTTATGTATACACAGGAATTTGCTGAGTATAGTCGTTAGTCTCATAAGACCATGGATTTGCGCCTTGGAAAGTTTCCTGGGCAAGGTTATATGGAAGACAAGTTGCCCATGCTGCAAGTCTCCCCTTTCCACACCACCGATGTTGTCCAAGGGAAGGGCATTAGGACCTATACAGCTTGGCACCGGTGTCGACGCAGAGCAATGTGTGGTTAAGTGCCTTGCTCAAGGACACACACGCTGCTTCCGCCGAGGCTCGAACTAGCGACCTTCAAATCACTAGATGAACGCCTTAGCCGCTTGGCCACGCGCCAACACACAATTTGTTGGGTAGCAAACACACAAATAGGCCAAACCTGTACATCAGCAACACATCGCAGCGGCAGTGGAGGGAATCGGGTGGCGGTTACGTCTTAGAGGAGGGACCAGGCTGTAGGTCCTCCTCTAACTTTGGCTTCCTCTTCAAGTAGACATCGAGATTTGACTACCTTTTCTTAAGTTTCATCTCATGAAGCAGTTCTCGGTAGCAGGAAATCATGTCGAGAACACCTCTCTTTGCCTTCCTTATTGCTTTGCTCCCAGTCAGGATCGTTATCGATGAACTGGTCCATTTGTGTGATCGTGGTGATGCTAGTGTTGGGGAATTTTGTGGTGTGGTTTCTTGCTGGTGTTGCCTCTTCTCCATCCGTGTCCTCAGATTCACCCAGATGCGTTGCACTGCCAATTCTCGAAGCTCTTTGTTATTAAGGCTCTCACCATGGGAGTGCTGTAACTCTTCAATATCACCATCATTAACATCCTCTAATCCCACTTCATTGGCCAGTTCAACGATGTTTTGGATGACTGGTTCTGCTTGAAATCCTAGGATATCTTTGCATGCTTCTGGCCATAGCTTCTTCCACACTCCGTTCATGCAGTTTGAAGTTACTCCATCCCAGGCTGTTCTGATATTGTCTACAGATTTCATGACATTGTAGTTTTTCCAAAATTGCCTGATGGATTGCTTGTTTTGACTTTTTGTTTCCTCCACAGGTAGGCTTTAAAATTCAATTTTACTCCTTGATCCATTGGTTGGAATAATGAATTGGTGTTGGGTGGAAGGCAAACCACTTCCACAGGAATACAGATCTGAAGCGTGTGGAGATTCTCAGGGTGGCATGGGGCATTATCAAGCACCAAGAACGTTTTAGGTTCAAGGTCATACTTCTCACAATACCACTTCACTGCTGGACAAAAAGGGGAAACAAAACAATTTTGGAAAACTTTAACCATCACCCAGGCTTTCTTGTTTGATTTCCAAAAACCTGGTGGACTTGACTTTAAAATGCCTTTCATTGCTCGTGGTGTTTCAGAGTGATACACAATCATAGGCTTTAACTTAAAGTCACCTTTAGCATTGTCTCTTAGCAAGGGTGTTAATCGGCCCATTCAGCCTTGAACCCAGATGAGTGTTTCTCTTCTCAGGAGATGAAAGTACAAGAAGGCATTCTTGTCCAAAATAGGCCCATTTCATCCACATTGAAGACAAGTTGGGAGGATAATCATTTTTGATTAAAGCCTTCAGTGCTGCAGGAAAATCCTGGGCCGCTTGCTGTTTGCACTAGCTGCTTCACCAGACATACGTATGCTGTGGAAGTTACTACGCTGTTTAAATCTATCAAACCAACCTCTGCTGGCTGTGAATGTTACCGACGTATCTTCTTCTTATGATTGAAGGTGCATCTTGCCTTTTCCAATATTATCAGCTGGATTAGGGGCATGTTTCATTGTGTTCGGTCATCCACCCATATACTCAGTCTATTTTCCATTGTTTTCCAAGCAAATAGCTCCTTGAATAAGTCACCTTCATTGATGATGAAATGTACTATGGACATGTGGTTGACGTTTAGGGATCCCTTGTTGGATGTTAGGGGTAAATTTGTCCCGGTGAGGAAGATAAAGAATGGTAGGGTGAAGGAACCATGGGTGACAGGTGAGGTGGAGAATCTAGTCAGGTGGAAGGAGGCAGCATACATGAGGTTTAGGAAGCAAGGATCAGATGGGTCTATTGAGGAATATAGGGTAGCAAGAAAGGAGCTTAAGAAGGGGCTGAGGAGGCCTTGGCAAGTAGGGTGAAGGAAAACCCCTAGGCATTCTTCAATTATGTGAAAAACAAAAGGATGACAGGAATGAAGACAGGACCGATTAGAGATAAAGGTGGGAAGATGTGACTGGAGGCTGTGGAAGTGAGTGAGGTCCTCAATGAATACCTCTCTTCGGTATTCACCAATGAGAGGGAACTTGATGACGGTGAGGACAATATGAGTGAGGATGATGTCCTGCAGCATGTTGATATTAAGGGAGAGTTGGTGTTGGAGTTGCTAAAATACATTAGGACGGTTAAGTCCCCGGGGCCTGACGGAATATTCCCCAGGCTGCTCCATGAGGCGAGGGAAGAGATGGCTGAGCCTCTGGCGAGGATCTTTATGTCCTCGTTGTCCATGGGAATGGTAGCGGAGGATTGGAGGGAGGCAAATGTTATCCCCTTGTTCAAAAAAGGTAGTAGGGATAGTCCAGGTAATTATAGACCAGTGAGCCTTGCTTCTGTGGTGGGAAAGCTGTTGGAAAAGATCCTTAGAGGTAGGATCTATGGGCACTTAGAGAATCATAGTCTTATCAGGGACAGTCAGCATGGCTTTGTAAAGGGCAGATCATGTCTAACAAGCCTGATAAGAGTTCCTTGAGGAGGTGACCAGGCATGTAGATGAGGGAAGTGCAGTGGATGTGATCTATATGGATTTTAGTAAGGCATTTGACAAGGTTCCACACAGTAGGTACAGAGGAGATTTACCAGGATGCTGCCTGGTTTAGAGAGTATGCATTATGATCAGAGATTAAGGGAGCTAGGGCTTTACTTTCTGGAAAGGAGGATGAGCGGGGACATGATAGAGTTATACATGATATTAAGAGGAATAGATAGAGTGGACAGCCAGCGCCTCTTCCCCAGGGCACCACTACTCAATACAAGAGGACATGGCTTTAAGGTAAGGGGTGGGAAATTCAAGGGGGATATTAGAGGAAGGTTTTTCACTCAGAGAGTGGTTGATGTGTGGAATGCACTGCCTGAGTCAGCGGTGGAGGCAGATACACTCGTGAAATTTAACAGACGACTAGACAGGTATATGGAAGAATTTAACGTGGGGGGTTATATGGGAGGCAGGGTTTAAGGGTTGGCACAACATTGTGGGCCGAAGGGCCTGTACTGTGCTGTACTATTCTATGTTCTATGATAACTTTGAGGTCATTGTTGCAGCTTTCACCTTGTCTGCATTTTTTATAATTGTTCTGTTCATCAATGTAGCCAATTTCAAAGAGGCGCCAACATCAACCTGGCGCTCACCAACTTCCAAACACCATATCACTTGCAGTTTCATATCCACGCTTTTCCTGGACATCTTAAGTGTACTACCCTCACTGGAAGTTGCAGGCAGTTTTCCAGAGATTATGGGTGAAAAAAATGGAATAAATTAGCGAGGGAGCAAGAACACTTACACACACGGGGAAGGCAAAGCATACTACGTAATTGGCTGAGTGGCTCAGAGCCTACATAAAACGCACTCATTGGCTGATTGAATGTTTACTGTCAGGAACCTTTAAGTGTTGTTTAGCATGGATTTTTGCTGTTTTTAAAAATTTCAATAAAGGCACAGACTAGAAGGGCTGAGATGGCTTGTTTTCATGCTGTAATTGTTATATGGTTATAACTGAACCACCGCATTGTAACGAATCAGTGCTTTGTGGGATCTAAGTGTATTAGATGTCACTGCAATCAACCTGGAAACAGTGAGAACAAGAGCAGTCGAATCATTAGAAGGGGTATCTTTGAATGTTATTCTAAGGAACAGTAATATACATAACAAATAGGGAGGAAGCATAGCTCTTTGATAACTTTGTAGGCAATAGGGACAAAATGCATTGCAGATGATTCCCTTAATATGACAGTTTAGGTCAAATGAAACATAATCAAGAGGGTTGGATCAGGGTAGTTTGATCAATTGCATCAAAAAATAGGCTCAGAAGCATTCATTATTTGATATGCAGCCTCATTATCATAGACTTTATTTGCAATACCTCATCAACATTAGCTTTTTCACTGCCTTGCAAAATTGTTGTTCTGACTTTAGTGTCCTGTTAACTTTGGGCTGAAAACACCACTGTTCCAGTGCCCTTGAATGTATTTTGTATTGATGTATTTTTCACTGTTGAAAACATTTCTAGCTGGCACTAAGTTTACATTGCCAATATTTAATTTTTTACCTAATTTTATTTAATTTGTAACCTTCTTTAGCTTATTAAGGAATAAAGTAGCCCCAGTATTAACCGCAAATTTCAAAAGAACACGCAGACTCCAATGCCAAATAATTTTGCAGAGCTCAAAACTGAGGGACTACATTAACCAGCACCCAAAATATAATTTGTTCCAAATGCTGTACACTGTACCTGCCTATTCACCTCCTCCCTTACCTCCATTCAGGGTCCTAAACAGCCCTTCTAGGTGAATCTGTTGGCATCGTCTGTTGAATCCAGTGCTCCACATTAGTGAGACCTGACATAAGATAGAGGTCTGCTTTGTCGAGCACCTCCAAAAGCGGAATTTCCTAGTGGCCAACCATATGAATTCCTATCCTTCACTTCGAGCCATCCCCCTTCCTCTCCCACCTTTGTATTCCGGCACCTTCCCCCCTGCCTTTCTGGTCCCGAGGAAGAGTCTCGGCCCAAAATGTCGACTGTTTATTCAATTTTCCATAGATGCTGAGTTCCTCCAGCATTTTATATGCGCTGCTCCAAATCTATTTTATTTTCTGATATTTCGCATTAACCCCTACCTCATTACCAACACATCCACTCTATCTACTGCCTTTGCTCATCTGTTATCTGTGCCATTGCCCCCACACCCTTCAACCGACACTCCTCTCCCTGCCCACTTATTACGCAAGATACTCAGAATTACAGGCCACTGAAAGCCACAGAGGCCCAACACGGATGCTTTTGACCATTACCAGGCTGATTAAATACAGGGGTAAACCCACAGCTACAGCCAAAGCTGCAGCAGAGGGTCAGTGCTCAACAGCAGGACTGATACGTTGGCCTGAACGCCCGTCTATTTCCCACTTTGGCTGCTCACTCTTCTCCTCGCCTGCCTTTCCCTTTCTCTCATGGTCCACTCTCCACCCGAACAGATTCCCTCCCCCCACCTGACAACAGCTCACTTCTGTTGCTAGAAGACCTCTAGCACTGAATATCCCATCAGAAGTTAGTAAAAAAAAAATGCACAGGAAGCTTTTGGTTTCTAACATACAAAATGCCCTCTGTTTCAATGTTCAATCTTGTCTCACCATCAGCACATCCCCGCTTTCCTGCAGAGATAATACGAAGTGGAACTCTGGATTATGTTTTCCTCTCTCAACAGATATTAATTGCAGTGCACAAGCATGGAACAAGTAATCCAGCCAGACCAAACCGGCGGGAACCTGAAGATCAGCCAGCTGAGACAAGAACTCAAATCTCTGAAGCGCCAATTTAAGTTGGCCAAGGAGGAGGAGAAAACTGCCCTGTCAGACCTCACAGATATCATAAGGAGGAGGCTCATCACACTCAGGCGGGCTGAGTGGCACCGAAGGAAGGGTAAGAGAGGGCCTGAAACTGCAGTGCTTTCATTACCAATTCCTTCCGATTCACCAAGAGGATACCAGGACAGAAGCCAAGCGGCCACCTCACTTCTTCTGTAGAGGAGATCAACCACAATCTCAGTATCCCTTTCAGTGACACCTCAAGAGAGCAGCACCTCGGCCTGTGTGAGGCACTGGTGACACCTGCAATACCAGTGACCCAATTCAACATCTCTGAGCCCACCCTGAAGGAGGTCAAACAAGCAGTCAAAGCAGCGAGAGAAAGTTCCGCCCCTGGCCCCAGTGGAGTGCCTTACAAAGTCTACAAGCAGTGGATACGAGAAGGGTCAACTGGCTCAGAACGAGATACGAGCAGAACTGGAGGAAGAAAGGTACAGCAAGATGGTCGGCATGTACAAACAAGGCGCCTGGACTAGATGGGAGCATGCGGAACCTCGCAAGCTCACCTGGACAGAGATCTGGAGAGCCGAAACATTGTGCATCAAGTTTCTCATCAAATCAGTCTATGACGTTCTCCCAAGCCCGGCCAACCTGCACAGGTGGGGCCTAGCGAACACTCCAGCAAGTTAACTGCAAACATAAGGAAATATGTAGATGCTGGAAATTCAAGCAACACACACAGAATGCTGGTGGAATGCAGCAGGCCAGACAGCATCCATAGGAAGAAGCACAGTCGAAGTTTCGGGCCTGCTGCGTTCCACCAGCACTTTTTGAGCAGGTTAACTGTGCCAGAAGACGGGCACCTTGGAGCATATCCTAAATTGCTGCCTGAAGGCGTTGGGGGAAGGGCGATACCGCTGGCGCCATGACCAAGTCCTAAGGTCTATGGCGGACGCAATCAGCACAGCGATTCAAGACAGCAGAAGTCAGCACACTCCCAAACAGTCCATCATCTTTATAAGAGCGGGAGAGAAGGCTCAACATCGGCCTAGCTCCTTGGGAGGGCTTCTTGCCACTCAGTCCCACAACTGATGAAGGCCAATGCACTGTATGCCTTAATCACACAATCAACTTGCACAGTACCTTTAACTGTCCTATGGACATGGACCCCAAGATCTCTCTGATCCTCCACACTGTCAAAAGTCTTACCGGGGATTGAGTATGGCGTGAGTTGGTGCGTGTGAGTATGGCTCCCGAATTTTATTGAAAATCTACCCGTTTATCTTTGCCATATGCTCGAGATAACTGAATATTTACCATTGTGAACAATGCGGGACATAGCTGGACATTGAAATGGCAAGTAGAATGTACCTTCGAAGTAAAGCTGGGGAAAAAGATAGCGAAGCCTCAAGCAGGAAGGCTGATGTTACAGTAATGGCGCCGTTGCACGCTGCTGGACCTGGGCCCAGACCTGCCCTACCCGATGACTTGGAGAGGCTTCGTTTAGTACTTATTACTGACATGACGCAAGCGGTGCTTTCTGCCCTAAAAAGAGAACTTGAAGATGCTTTATCGCCAGTGAATGCTACCATGGAACAAATTATGTCTTCTTACGAGTCGCACCGAGTTTTTTGACGAAGTGCTGGGGACAAATTTTTTCCCAAGGCCTCTCGTACTTTCGCGTGCTCACTGAGTCAAACGTAAACCATCCGGTGTCTCTGGAGCCAAGCAAACAAGACCAAGAACGTTCCCGGTTTGCTTTCACTCCTTTCAAGATAAGCAACGCATCATCAATAGACGGAAGCAGGAGCTGTATTTCCGCGGACACCGCGTGTTTTTTTATGAAGATTTTAGTGCGGAGCTGGGTAAAAAATGAGCAGCTTTCAAGGAGGTGAAATCCCTGCTTTATGGGAAAGGGGTCAGGTTTGGCCTCTTGTATCCTGCCCAGCTCCGGGTCATGCATGAAGGTAAAAAGCACTATTTCGATACACCAGAGGCGGCCAAAGAGATTTACCATTCGCGCTGGGGAGAAGAAGAATGAGAAGAGCAACGACTTTTTTTTAGGTTATTCATGCAGCACTGAACGGGCCTCATGCCGGGAAAACTGTTAATTTTCACAATCCAACAGGAATTCTGCAGATGCTGGAAATTCAAGCAACATACATCAAAGTTGCTGGTGAACGCAGCAGGCCAAGCAGCATCTATAGGAAGAGGTACAGTCGACGTTTCAGGCCGAGACCCTTCGTCAGGAATAGTCCTGACGAAGGGTCTCGGCCTGAAACGTCGACTGTACCTCGTCCTATAGATGCTGCTTGGCCTGCTGCGTTCACCAGCAACTTTGATGTATGTAATTTTCACAATCCACTTCTTTGTTCATTTTTTCCAGTTTAATTTGTGGAACGCGATCGGGTCAAACTGCTATGCTGCCGAAACTGATTAACAAAAACTTTCAACCAGCAAAATGTAAATATTTGGGATTTGTATCTCCGGCGTTTAAGTTGCCTAGTTTTGTTTTTGTTTTTAATGCTTAGCTTGACCTGTGTCATCTTTAGCCTATATGCTATATTAAAGGTAGTTTAAGTGATAGGATAAATTTTAAGGAGGAGAGTCACTCTAGGTTAGATTGAAAGTTGGGCTGTTTGGGGAATGCCCTGGAAGTTTTTTGTTGGGTACTGCCTGCGATCATCCTCAATTGGGGAGGTATATCTAGGTTTCGGGGGTTAATTGGGTTTTTTTGTTGTTTGTGTAAAGGGGTAGGGGGAGTGTTTTGGGGGATTACCATGGCAGTTTATTCTTTTGTGTGTTACGGATTGATCAGACTTTCTTTTCATTGTGCATTATTGTGTGCAACTTATGCCCTCGCACTGTTTTGGATTGTAGGCCCTGTGTGTCTTTTGATATGGTTAACATGAGTGCAGCTGATGGAGGCCACCCTGTGAGGTTATTTCTTGGAATGTAAAGGGGCTCAATGGTCCTGTTAAAAGAGCTAAAGTTTTCTCTCATCTGAAACAATTAAAAGCAAATATACTATTTCTACAAGAGACACATTTAAGAGTGGAGGACCATAATAGACTTCATAAAGCATGAATTAGTCAGGTTTTTCATTCCAGATTTAATAGTAGGTCCAGGGGGGTGGCACTATTAATCACCAAAAGAATGCAGTTCACACCATCTGATGTAATCAGTGACCCTAATGGTCGCTTTATTATAGTCTCTGGCTCTCTCTTTCAGATACCTGTTATTTTGGTAAATGTTTATGTGCCTAACTGGGATGATGTCCAATTTGCAAATAAGGTTTTGTCATTAATACCTAACCCAAATACACATAAGCTAATCTTTTCCAGAGATTTGAACTGTGCTATTGACCCACTGCTTGATAGGTCTTGCCCTAGGGGAACATTTTCTGGTATGACAAAGGCCTTCTCGATGTTTATGCAACAAAATGGTTACATGGATCCTTGGAGATTTTTGAATCCATCAGTTAGGCAATTCTCTTTCTTTTCTCATGTTCACCACTCCTATTCCAGGCTAGACTATTTCTTTATAGATAGCTCGTTGATACCAATGATTAAACAAATTGAATACACTGCTATAGTTATATCTGATCACTCGCCCATGAACTGGACCTATGTTTTCCTTTAAACGTTAGAGAATGGCCTCTGTGGAGACTTAACCCCCTTTTGCTTTCTAATGAGAAATTTTGTAGTTATATATTGGCTAACATTGACAAATTCTTTGAGACTAACAAAACTGAGTCGGTATCGTACTCTTTACTTTGGGAAACTTTAAAAGCTTACTTGAGGGGTCAAATAATACCTTATACTTCACATGCCAATAAAGAGCGTAGGAAGGAAATGCAAGTGTTATTGCAATCTATTTTGGACCTGGATAGAAAATACTCTGAGGCACCCACTGCGGAATTATATAAATGCCGGGTTGGTTTGCAAGTGAAGTTTAATCTTCTATCTGCAAACCTATCAGAACAATTAATTCTTAAGACACGTGGCCTCTATTATGAATATGGTGACAAGGCGAGCCAGCTTATGGCTCATCAGTTGAAACGTCAAGCTGCATCACGACTTATTCCCCAGATAAGAGACACGCACCAAAACTTGACAAGCAATCCAAAAGAGATTAATAATATCTTTGCAACTTTTTATTCCTCTCTGTATGCCTCAGAGTTCCCCTCAGATAAAACAAATATGGAACATTTTTTAGATAATTTGGAAATACCAACTCTTGAAGAAGAGGAGGTGGAGAACCTAGATCGGGCTCTTGGGCAGGAAGAGATTAATAATGCCATTATGGCTATGCAGAGTGGTAAGTCCCCAGGTCCTGATAGTTATCCAATAGAATTTTATAAGGAATTTAAGGATAAGCTCATACCGGTCCTTCTAGAGGTGTTTCAGGAATCTTTGGAGAATGGCTCCTCACCCCCTTCTCTTTCACAGACAGCAATTTCACTACTTCTTAAAAAGGTCAAGGACCCGACTCAATGTGGATCATATCGCCCCACCTCACTTTTGAATGTAGATGTGAAAATTTTGGCTAAAGTGCTTGCATGCCGTTTAGAACGTCCCCTTCCCAAGATAATTTCAGACGATCAAACAGGTTTTATTAAAAATCGTCGTTCTTTTTTTAATATCCATCGACTGGCTGATGTGGTTTATTCACCCAGTGATTCTCCAAGTCCAGAGGTTGTTATCTCCTTGGACACGGAGAAGGCGTTTGATACAGTGGAGTGGGTACACTTGTTTAGTGCTTTGGAGAAATTTGGATTTGGCAGAATATTTGTAGCTTGGGTTAAGCTATTATACCACTCGCCTTTAGCGTGTATACAGACAAATTATTTTCGATCTGGCTATTTCCCATTAACACGTGGCACTCGCCAAGGCTGCCCATTGTCCCCTCTTCTTTTTGCAATTGCAGTTGAGCCTCTTTCTATTGCACTTACGTCAATTACATTATTTCAAGGTGTTAGAAAAGGGGACATGGAACACCGTGTATCCCTATATGCTGATGACCTCTTACTTTATGTTAGCGACCCTGTAGGTAGTAGTCCTGCTATTGTGTCATTATTAGGTCAATTTGGAGCCTTCTCTGGCTATAAACTGAACTTTCAAAAAAGCAAATGCTTTCCCATTAATAACTTGGCCCTACAGATCCGACAGGAATCTTTGCCTTTTCCTTTATCTCAAGAGGGTTTTTGTATACCTAGGAATACATATTACTCGCTCTTTTACATCTCTGTTTGAAGCTAACTACAGGCCTCAGGTTAGCCAAATGAAGGCTGATTTCGAGAGATGGTACAGTTTACCCCTTACTATAGCTGGGAGAATTCAATCAGTGAAAATGACTATACTTCCTAGATTTCTTTATTTGTTTCAGTGTTTGCCAGTTTTCTTATCTAAGTTATTTTTTAAATCAGTCGACCAAGCTATAACCTCCTTTATTTGGGAAAATAAGGTCCCAAGGGTTAATAAGCGCATTCTTCAAAGAGGTCATGACATAGGTGGAATGGGTCTTCCCAGCTTTATAGATTATTACTGGGCATCGAACATTCAAAAAGTATTATTTTGGCTCCACCAGCCAGATATAATCTGGTGCCTGCTTGAGTCACGATCTTGCCACTCCTCGTCTCTCCTAGCTTTGGTGTATTCTTCCTTACCATTGAAATCCTCTCAATTCACATCTAACCCGGTCGTGCTCTCCACCCTCAAAATTTTTAATCAATTTCGCTGCCACTATAAGTTCATATCAGCTTCAGTTTTGGGCCCCATTCATAAAAACCATTTATTTCCTCCCCCCACATTTGATTCAGCTTTCAGACAATGGGGTTTTAGCGCTCTTATGCGCATTAAGGATTTGTATACTGATAACATATTTGATAGTTTTGATAACCTGCGCAGTAAGTATGGCCTTCTGCATAATCATTTTTTTAAATAGCTGCAGATTCGCCACTTTGTCAAGGAAAAATTTCCCTCTTTTCCTGATCTACCACCTGCTATGTTCTGGGAAAAACTCACTCTTACCTTTAACAATAAAGGGCTGATCTCTGAACTATACTCTCAGCTGATGTCTTTGGGAGTTCAAGATCTAAACAAAACTAAGAGTAGGTGGGAGGATGACCTCGGTATGGATCTGGCAGGGGAATATTGGGCAAAAGTATTGAATAGAGTTCATTTCTCATCATCATGTGCTAGACTGGGGCTCATACAATTTAAAGTTTTACACAGGGTACATTTAAGTAAAGCCAGACTTGCAGACATATACCCTGGGTCAGACGCTGGCTGTGACAGGTGTTCCTTCTCTCCGGCTGTTGATTTGCGTTTAAATGCAAGCCAGTCGGATATCATTGCATTTACATCGCTATTGGCCCGTAGGAGAATTTTGCTGGTTTGGAAATCTGCCACTCCCCCATCTGTTGCTGCTTGGTTAGAAGATGTAATGTTTTTTCTGAAATTAGAAAAGATTAAATTCACTTTGAGGGGGTCTGTGAAAAAGTTCTATTTGAAATGGGGACCTTTCTTATCATATTTTGGGAGTCTTAAGGAACTACCTACTAGTTGAGGGCATGTGATTGTACTTGGGAAGTTGCCTCCCATTTAACACGCTTATAATTTACCTCACAGGGTGGTTGATGAATTGTAAATATGAGTGTATTTTGGATCATCTGACATGTTGCAGATGTGTGTGAGCCGTCGTCTTGAAGTAGCATGGGGGTATGGTTGTGAAATGTCCGTACTTGTATTTGTGAATTGTTGTGTTGTAAATATATTAGCTGCCATGATATGTTGGGGGAGGGCAGGTGGGGGGAGGTTTGTTTGGGGGTACGATATAAAAGCAAAATGGAGGAAAATATAATCCATTATATATTCTGTATTGTGTCATTCCTTCAATAAAAAAAGGGAAAAAAAAGTCTCACCATTAATACTATATTCTGCCTCATATTTGACCTAACAAAATGAACCACCTCACACTTATCTGGGATGAACTCCATCTGCCACTTCTCAGCCCAGTTTTGTATCCTATCAATGTCCTGCTGTAACCTCTGATAGCCCTTCATACTATCCACAACACCCCCAACCTTTGTGTCATCAGCAAATTTACTAACCTATCCCTCCAGTTCCTCATCCAGGTCATTTATAAAAATCACAAAAAGGTCCCAGAACAGATCCCTGAGACACACCACTGGTCACCAACTTCCTTGCAGAATATGACCCGTCTACAACCACTCTTTGCCTTCTGTGGGCAAGCCAATTCTGGATCCACAAAGCAAGATCCCCTTGGATCCCATACCTCCTTACTTTCTCAATAAGCCATGTATGGGGTACCTTATCGAATGCCTTGCTGAAAACCATATACACTACATCTACTGCTCTACTTGTTCTGTAAAATGCCAAACCTGCAATCTGTAATCTCGTTAGACTCTGTCTGGATTGCCTCATTTAACTGGTTTGGACCAGTCAGAGTGTAAAGACACAAATACACAAGGCTGGGGTAGGCAGAGCTACGGAACAATGTTAGTTTGTAGCCCTGTACAATGACTAGTAAGAAGGTGACCCAGGTAGGTCAGGTGACCTTGAGCCAATGGGATGGCGATCCAATGGTTCAAATGATGAGGAACACTATAAGAGTCAGGAGCTCCAAATACACAGGAGCAATAACTCTCCAGCAGCCAGAGACCAACCATTGTGGATAAGGAGGACCCCACGGACACATGGAGATCGGGATCACGAGGAACGCCTGGCCAATGTACACTCCTTTTCCGGGTAATACCTTTTCTCTTCGTTGCCTGTTCATGGAGTGTCAGGGGTTCTAGTAGGGAGTGCACAGGTGGATCAGGTATGAACCCATGTTCTTTTTAGTTGAAATAATAAGTTACTTGTCGATAAATACAGATTCTCTGTGCCTCACTGATCATTATTACAAGGGGTGAGATTCTTGTAACAGTTCTGTAATGGGGAAAAAGACAGGAAAATTCCACATACAAGCTGTACATTCTGGAAAAGAAAAAAAGAGTAACACATACTTTATCATGGAGACATTGATGCACACAGTCTATAATGGAGGATAACATGTTTTGTCTTGGAGACGATAAGGTCCATAATAGAATAAGAGAAATCCATGTAACATAATTTGGTGAAATGCTGAAGTTCTATAAATGTTGTTAATACCCAATGTCAAATGCACACTGCATTTTAAAGTGATCTTCTACTGCCATTCCAGGGTCAGTCTCCAGTTTGTTTAGAGAGGATGTGCAGGATAATCAAAATGGCTTCTTCTTCAGCCCAAATACTGCGATCACGAGGACAATTTCAATACATGCTGGGAACACGCTGAAAAATAAGCAGACAGACCATGGAATATCAGAATATGAAGTTTCCACAGCTGAAAATGGGCATGCGTAAAAAGTTAGCAGAGTGAATGGTGCAATAATAACACCATGGGTTACGTGACAGTTGCTGGAAGAATTCCCTATAAAATGCGCCTAGTTGGAAGTTATTCCAGGGTGCACAGTATGTGTTTGGTTTCGACTACATTCACTGATGTCAGTTTTGGAATTATAGAACAGTACAGAATTATACAGATGTATGGGTCTGCAGATTCTGAGATATGGAGCAAAAAACTAGTTGCTGGAAGTACTCAGTGGTCAGGCAGCATCTGTGGAGGCGAGGGGATGGTCAATGATTTAGGTCAAGATCCTGCATCAGGAGAGAAGAGAGTATAGTGGGAGGCAGTTGCTAACAAGCAATTGTGGATAGGAGAGTGTCCCTCTTCTATGGAAGGGGTAGTGTGATTAGTCAAGAAGAAAAAGGAAATGTATGTAAGGTTTAGGATGCTGCGATCAAACAGAGCCCTTGAGAGTTATACAGAAGTTACAAGAGAATTAGGAGAGCCAGGAGGGGCCATGAAAAGTCCTTGACAAGTAGGATGAAGGAGAATTCCAAGGCATACATCAGGAGCAAGAGGAAAACTAGGGAGAGGGTAGGACCTTGCAAGGATAATGGAGAGAACATGTACTTGGAGGTGGAGGATGTGGGTGATGTCCTAAATGTGTCAACATTACCCAGGGAGATGAATGTGGAGCCTAATGAGATCAGTGTGGAGTGTGCTAGTTTGCTAGGTCATTTTGAGATAAAGATAGTGTTGGGCCTCTTGAAAAAAAATTGAGGTGAACAAGTCCCCAAGGCCCAGTGGGATACATCCAGGAAATTAAGAGAGATGAGATTGCTGAGATCTTGATCAAGATCTTTGTGTCCTCTCTCGCCACTGGTGAGATCCCAGAAGAATGGTGAATAGTTAATGGTACTCCAGCATTCAAAAACAGAAATAGGGAGAATCATGAAAACTAGAGTCAGACGAGTCTCACGTCAATGGTAGGGAAGTTGTAGGGATAGAATTTATTGACACTTGGAAAAGCATAGCCTAATTTAGGACAGTCAGCACGGCTTTATATGGGGCAGATCGAGAGTCCTTTGAGGAGGTGGGGGTCGCTTTATTATTTCCACTTCATTTTCAATCGTGATTGTGATTATTTTTGTGAACAGAAACACAGCGGATTCAGAGCTCCACCGCCGAGTCCTAATGTCCACCGCACTGAGACAGGTTAAATAAGATCCAGGGTTCTGCAGGGTCCTAAGGTCCACCACATTTAGACAGATTGAAACAGTGTGAGGGGTTTGGTTTTCAAACAAGGACCTGGGTAGATCAGGAGACAAGAACAGGAGTGCAGGTTACTTGAAACTGGAGAATTCAATGTTGAACAGAATTCCTTCAATCCTGAAACCACTCCATTCAATCTTATCTGTACTCTTTCTTGAACCTTCACACCAGTTCTAATAGGTGTTGTCATAACCCATAGTTTGTTCTCATACAAAGGCTCAACTTGTCCCTGATGACCAAGGTGCCTCCCCCCCACCCCCAAGCTCCCTAAAATCTCTCTTCAGGACCTCCTCACCTTGTCTACATATATTATTGATGCTAATACGTACCAAAACTTCTGGCTGCTCACCCTCACCCTTGAGAATGCCACAGACCCAATCCAAGACATCCCTGATCCTGGTACCAGGGAGGCAACGTACCATCTGGGTGTCTCTATCGCACCAATAGAACCTCATCTCTGTTCCTCTGACTATGGAATCTCCTATCACACTGCAGTCGTCTTTACCTCTCTGCTCTTCTGAGCCATAGCACCAGGCTCGGTGCCAGAGACCCAGTCACTGTGGCTCCCCCACTGGTAGGTCATCAGAACAACAAAGAAAAAATTTTGCGTGTGTAAACATTTTCCAGTTGCAGCCATTTTCAGCTGCATGGCCGCACAGCGCGCAGCTTAAAGGGAACAGTGGACATCATCTTGCCACTAGCTTCCAGGTTTCCATGTGAAGGAGAAAAGGAAGATCGCAACTCAATCATCATTGGTCGCAGTGAGGATTCCCGGTGAGGACAAGAGTAAAGACCAATTTGACTGGAGGCCTGGCTCAGATTAGTACCCTGGAGGTCCTGCGTTTTAACTTTCTACCTAGCTCTCTAAAATCTCTTTTCAGGATCTCCTCGCCTTGTCTACCTATGTCATTGGTGCCAATATGTGCCAAGACTTCTGGCTGCTCACCCTCCCACTTTAGAATGCCATGGACCCAATCCGAGACATCCCTGACCCTGGTATCTGGGAGGCAACATACCATCCAGGTGTCTCTATCGTGCCCACAGAACATCGTCTCTGTTCCTCTGACTAAGGAATCTCCTATCAACACTGCAGTCATCTTCACCTTCTGCTCTTTTGAGCCACAGCACCAGACTCAGTGCCAGAGACCCGAACACTGTGGCTCCCTCCTGGTAGGTCTTCCCCCTCAACAGTATCTAAAGAGGTATACTTATTATTGAGGGGAACAGCCACAGGTGTACTCTGCACTTGCTGTGTATTTCCCCTCCTTCTCCTGACAGTTGCCCAGTTACCTGCCTCCTGCAACCTAAACACCCGAAACACCCTATGACCCCGGATTCATCACTGAAGACGTGTCCAAGTAGCACCAGAAGGTGTATTCAACGAATGCCACATCTGGCTCAGCCAGTGACCTCCAGGAAAGTCTGAATGACGACCATGAATACAATGGTGACGGCTGGAGAGACAGCAGACAGCGCGGAAAGTCGGGAAACGTGGCAGCAAGGGCTAGCACCCCAAACTGCAGCTCCTGTGAGGGAGCACCCAAACAACCGACAGAGAATTCTTCTGAAACATACCCCCAGGGATGCCCGAGAGGAGGGGAGGATGAGCATCCCAATCGGACGGATCTATTGGCAATGACTCAAGCAAATGGACAATTGACTATGAGTGGCACGGATAGAGAGCGCACTCGAGAGCGGTCTGTCACTGGATCGAACTCGGGAATTTCCGTTCCCCAGCCCGGTGCTGAAGCATATGTTTCTTATGTGTTTTATATGCATAGAAAGGTAAAATATATACTATATACTAAGACAAACGTTTGACTAACCGACGCTAAATAATACCGGATGTACCTGTTCCGACTTACTTAGTAAGAGAACTTCTGGTTTTTTTCGATCCCGATAACCTACGCACATCCTCCCGTATACTTTAAATCAGTTGTAGATTACTTATAATACCTAATACAATGTAAATGTTATGTAAAATAGTTGTTATACTGCATTGTTTAGGGAATAATGACAAGAAAAAAAAGTCTGTACATGTTTGAACATCAAGTGCTGGAAGAGCACTTCCGGGTTTTCTCGATTCGCAGTTGGTTGAATTCGCGCATGCGAAACTTGCGGATAAGAACTGTATTGTTTTGCCTCCACCACCGTGCACAGCAGTGCATTCCAGGCACCCATCACAGTCTGTGTGGAGAAAAACTTGTGCCACGTATCTCCTTGGAACTTGCCTCATCTCACTTCAACATATGCCTTCAGGTATTATAGATTTTACCTCTAAGGAGAAGATACCAGTTCTCCACTCTGTCTATGCCTCTCATAATCTTACAGACTTCTATTAGGTTTCCCCTCAGCCTCAAATGCTTCAAAGAAAATAACCCAAATTTGTCCAACCTCTCCTCATAGTACATTCTCTCTAATCCTGGAAGTATCCTAGTGAACCTCTTCTGCATCCTCTCCACAGCGTTCTCATCCTTCCTATAATGGGGCGACCAGAATTGGTGTGGCTTAACTGGAGTTATATAGTGCTCTAGTAGAACGTCCTGACTCTTGAACTCAGTGACTCGACCAATAAAGGCAAACATGTCATATGCCTTCTTTATCAGCCATGAACAGCCACTTTCAGTCAGGTGTAGATTTGGACATCAAGATCCCTCTTTACATTGACCCTGTTAGGGATTCTGCCATTAGCTTTATATTTGATCTCTTAAATTTCAACATCTCCCACATGGCCTGATTAAACTCCATCTGCTATTTTTCTGCCCATATCTGCAACTGATCTGTATCATGCTGTATCATTTGGCAACCTGCTATGCTAACCACAGTGTCACCCATGTATTATATGTGGACTTACTAACCCACACATTTGCATTTTCATCCAGTTTATTCATATGCCGTATATCACAAACAGAGGTCCTATTATGGATTCTTCCTTCAACTAGAGCAAGACCATTGGCCACTACCTTTTGTCTTCTGTGTACAAGCCAATTCTCAATCCAAATGGCCAGGTTACTGTGGATCCCGTGCACCTTAATCAGCTGAATGAGTCTCCATGAATGACATTGTCTAACACCTTACTGCAACTTCAAAGCTCTGCTTTCCTCAATCACCTTTGTCACCTCCAAGTGTCAATAAATTCTATCCCTACAACTTCCCTACCATTGAAGTGAGACTCGTCTGTCTCTAGTTTTCATGATTCTCCCTATTTCTGTTTTTGAATGCTGGAGTACCATTAACTATTCACCACTCTAATGGGATCTCACCAGTGGCAAGAGCGGACACAAAGATCTTGATCAAGATCTCAGTAATCATAGTCATAGTCATACTTTATTGATCCCAGGGGGAAATTGGTTTTCGTTACAGTTGCACCATAAATAATAAGTAGTAATAGAACCATAAATAGCTAAATAATAATATGTAAATTATGCCAGTAAATTATGAAATAAGTCCAGGACCAGCCTATCGGCACAGGGTGTCTGACCCTCCAAGGGAGGAGTTGTAAAGTTTGATGGCCACAGGCAGGAATGACTTCCTATGATGCTCTGTGTTGCATCTCGGAGGAATGAGTCTCTGACTGAATGTACTCCTGTGCCCACCCAGTACATTATGTAGTGGATGGGAGACATTGACCAAGACGGCATGCAACTTAGACAACATCCTCTTTTCAGACACCGCCGTGAGAGAGTCCAGTTCCATCCCCACAACATCACTGGCTTTTCGAATAAGTTTGTTGATTCTGTTGGTGTCTGCCACCCTCAGCCTGCTGCCCCAGCACACAACAGCAAAGATGCTAGCATTGGCCACCACAGACTCGTAGAACATCCTCAGCATCGTCCAGCAGATGTTAAAGGACCTCAGACTCATCAGGAAATAGAGATGGCTCTGACCTTTCTTGTAGACAGCCTCAGTGTTCTTTGACCAGTCCAGTTTATTGTCAATACGTATCCCCAGGTATTTGTAATCCTCCACCATGTCCACACTGACCCCCTGGATGAAAATAGGGGTCACCGGTACCTTAGCTCTCCTCAGGTCTACCACCAGCTCCTTAGTCTTTTTCACATTAAGCTGCAGATAATTCTGCTCACACCATGTGACAAAGTTTCCTACAGTAGCCCTGTACTTGACCTCATCTCCCTTGCTGATACATCCAACTGTGGCAGAGTCATCTGAAAACTTCTGAAGATGACAAGACTCTGTGCAGTAGTTGAAGTCCAAGGTGTAAATGGTGAAGAGAAAGGGAGACAAGACAGTCCCCTGTGGAGCCCCAGTGCTGCTGATCACTCTGTCAGACACACAGTGTTGCAAGCTCACGTACTGTGGTCTGCCAGTCAGGTAATCAAGAATCCATGACACCAGGAAAGCATCCACCTGCATCGCTGTCAACTTCTCCCCCAGCAGAGCAGGGCGGATGGTGTTGAATGCACTGGAGAAGTCAAAAAACATGACCCTCACAGTGCTCGCTGGCTTGTCCAGGTGGGCGTAGACACGGTTCAGCAGGTAGACGATGGCATCCTCAACTCCTAGTTGGGGCTGGTAGGCGAACTGGAGGGGATCTAAGTGTGACCTAACCATAGGCCGGAGCAGCTCCAGAACAAGTCTCTCCAGGGTCTTCATGATGTGCGAGGTCAATGCCACCGGTCTGTAGTCATTGAGGCCGCTGGGGCGCGGCGTCTTCGGCACAGGGACAAGGCAGGACGTCTTCCACAGTACAGGAACCCTCCGGAGCCTCAGGCTCAGGTTGAATACATGGTGAAGTACTCCACATAGCTGAGGGGCACAGGTTTTGAGCACCCTGGTACTGACACCATCCGGTCCTGCAGCCTTGCTTGGGTTGAGAGGTTTCAGCTGTCTTCTCACCTGTTCAACTGTGAAGCTCACCGTGGTGGTTTTGTGTGGGGGTGGGTATAGTCATGAGAGCAGGGTGGGGGACTGTGAGGAGGGGTAGGAGGGGAGAGTGGAACATGTGTTGATTGGGGGCCGACAACAGATGGCTCATGTGGGGGATGGGCAGGGGTCACAATGCCAGATCTGTTAAAGAACAGGTTAAGTTCATTGGCCCTGTCCACACTGCCCTCAGCTCCTCTGTTGCTAGTTTGCCGGAACCCAGTGATGGTCCTCATCCCCCTCCAGACCTCTCTCATGTTGTTCTGCTGGAGTTTCCACTCAAGCTTCCTCCTGTACCTGTCTTTAGCCTCCCTGATCCTGGCTTTCAGGTCCTCTGTATTGCCCTCAGCTCCTCCCTATTTCCAGCTCTAAACGCCCTCTTTTTCGCGTTCAGGATGTCCTTAATGTCCTTTGTTACCCATGGCTTGTTATTTGAATAACAAAGGACAGTTCTTGTCAGAACATTGCAGTCCACACAGAAGTTGATGTAATCAGTGATGCACTCTGTGAGCCCATCAATATCCTCTCCATGTGGCTCACAGAGTGCCTGCCAGTCTGTCACCTCAAAACAACCCTGGAGCGCCTCATAAGCCTCCTCCGACCATTTCCTCACTGTCCTCGAGGTTGCAGGTTTACTCTTCACCACAGGCACGAAGCAGGGTTTTAGATCTCATCTCTCTTAACTTCCTGGATGTATCCCACCAGGCCTTGGGGACTTGTTCACCTCAATTTTTTTTCAAGAGGCCCAACACTATCTTTATCTCAAAATGACCTAGCAAATTAGCACACTCCACACTGATCTCATTATGCTCCACATTCATCTCCCTGGGTAATGTTGACACATTTAGGACATCACCCACATCCTCCACCTCCAAGTACATGTTCTCTCCATTATCCTTGCAAGGTCCTACCCTCTCCCTAGTTTTCCTCTTGCTCCTGATGTATGCCTTGGAATTCTCCTTCATCCTACTTGTCAAGGACTTTTCATGGCCCCTCCTGGCTCTCCTAATTCTCTTGTAACTTCTGTATAACTCTCAAGGGCTCTGTTTGATCGCAGCATCCTAAACCTTACATACATTTCCTTTTTCTTCTTGACTAATCACACTACCCCTTCCATAGAAGAGGGACACTCTCCTATCCACAATTGCTTGTTAGCAACTGCCTCCCACTATACTCTCTTCTCTCCTGATGCAGGATCTTGACCTAAATCATTGACCATCCCCTCGCCTCCACAGATGCTGCCTGACCACTGAGTACTTCCAGCAACTAGTTTTTTGCTCCATATCTCAGAATCTGCAGACCCATACATCTGTATAATTCTGTACTGCTCTATAATTCCAAAACTGACATCAGTGAATGTAGTCGAAACCAAACACATACTGTGCACCCTGGAATAACTTCCAACTAGGCGCATTTTATAGGGAATTCTTCCAGCAACTGTCACGTAACCCATGGTGTTATTATTGCACCATTCACTCTGCTAACTTTTTACGCATGCCCATTTTCAGCTGTGGAAACTTCATATTCTGATATTCCATGGTCTGTCTGCTTATTTTTCAGCGTGTTCCCAGCATGTATTGAAATTGTCCTCGTGATCGCAGTATTTGGGCTGAAGAAGAAGCCATTTTGATTATCCTGCACATCCTCTCTAAACAAACTGGAGATTGACCCTGGAATGGCAGTAGAAGATCACTTTAAAATGCAGTGTGCATTTGACATTGGGTATTAACAACATTTATAGAACTTCAGCATTTCACCAAATTATGTTACATGGATTTCTCTTATTCTATTATGGACCTTATCGTCTCCAAGACAAAACATGTCATCCTCCATTATAGACTGTGCATCAATGTCTCCATGATAAAATATGTGTTACTCTTTTTTTCTTTTCCAGAATGTACAGCTTGTATGTGGAATTTTCCTGTCTTTTTCCCCATTACAGAACTGTTACAAGAATCTCACCCCTTGTAATAATGATCAGTGAGGCACAGAGAATCTGTATTTATCGACAAGTAACTTTTATTATTTCAACTAAAAAGCACACGGGTTCATACCTGATCTACCTGTGCACTCCCTACTAGAACCCCTGACACTCCATGAACAGGCAACAAAGAGAAGAGGTATTACCCTGGAAAGGAGTGTACATTGGCCAGGCATTCCTCGTGGTTCCGATCTCCACGTGTCCGTGGGGTCCTCCTTATCCGCCATGGTTGGTCTCTGGCTGCTGGAGAGTTATCGCCCCTGTGTATTTGGAGCTCCTGACTCTTATAGTGTTCCTCATCATTTGAACCATTGGATCTCCATTCCATTGGCTCAAGGTCACCTGACCTACCTGGGTCACCTTCTTACTGGTCATGGTACAGGGCGACAAACCAACATTGTTCCATGGCTCTGCCTACCCCAGCCTTGTGTATTTGTGTCTTTACACTCTGACTGATCCAAACCAGTTAAATGAGGCAACCCAGACAGAGTCTAACGAGAGTTGATCACAGACTGTTGCAAGTATGATAAGGTTGTTATAGTAGATGATTATAACATTCGACATGCTAACTGGGATTACTATACTGTAAAAGGACGAGATGGGACAGTTCATTAAGTGTGTTCAGGAAAGTTTCCTAATAAGTAGGTAGAAGTCCCACCCAGAGAGTGTGTGATACTTGATCTCCTATTAAGGCATGAGGGAGGGCGGATGACAGAAGTTTGTGCCGGGGAAAATTTTGCATCTAGTGATCATAATGCCATTAATTTCAAAGTAAGTGTAGAAAAAGATAGGTCTGGTCCACAGGCTGGAATTCTAAATTGGAGAAAGGCCAGTTTTGATGGTATCAGAAAGGATCTGGCAAGTGTGGATTGAGACTGGCTATTCTATGGCAAAGGTGTACTTTGTAAGTGGGAGGCCTTCAAAAGTGAAATTTTGAGAGTACAAAGCTTGATGTGCTCGTCATAATAAAATGTAAAGGTAACAGGTTTAAGGAAGCTTGGTTTTCAAGAGGTAGTGAGGACCCGGATTATTGTTTTATTTATTGAGATGCAGAGTGGAGTAGGTCCTTCTGGCATTTCAAGCCATGCCGCCCAGCAACCTACAAATTTAACGCTAGCCTAATTACAGGACAATTAACAATGATCAACCTATTAAACTACCAACCCATACACCTTTGGGCTGTGGGAGGAAACCCACGCAGTCATGGAGATTTTATGGCTGCAAAGGTGAATCCAGGACAATGCATTGCTTTCCTGGTACTAGGGTGATGAACGTCACAGACAGTTGCAGAGCATTCTAACAGAGGAGGGTCACGTTGGTACAAATCACAAAGGTTAAAGGAAGGATTGGGCCCTGCATTATGAATTTAGGAAGCTAGGTTGCAGATTAATGAGCAGCACCTCCGTGGCCACAATCTGTGGATTACTTCCAGATTACAACAGGGTCTTCCTGCTCCTGAGAACCATTCATTATCAGTTCGCAAGTTGGAAATGTGGATGACAAAAACTTGGGCAACGCGTGGTTAAACCAGAGCATTTAATTCAACCACTCACACAGAACAGTACAGCACAAAAACTACAATATGTTGGGCCCAAGATAGATATTCAGAGATGTTGACACTTAGGAACTGGAAATTGCTCACCCTTTCCACTGCTGATTCTTCGATGAGGACGAGTGTGTGTTCCCTCAGCTTCCCTTTCCTGAAGTCCACAATCAGTTCTTTGGTCTATCTCACTCCCATAAGCTTCCTCGTCCCCACATGAAATTCTCATTTCATCGGCAAATTTATATATGTAATTTGAGCTCTGCCTAACCACACAGTCACGGGTATAGAGAGAGTAGAGCAGTGGGTTAAGCACACATCCTTGAGGTGCTGCGGTGTTAATTGTCAGCGAGGAGAAGATGTTATTGCCGGTCCACACTGACTGTGGTCTCCCGAAGGTGAAGCCAGGGATCCAGCTGTAGAGGGAGGTACAGAGGCCCAGGTTTTGGAGCTTGTTGATTGGTACTAAGGGTATGATTGTGTTGAACACTGAGCTGTAGTCAATAAGCAGCAGCCTGACATAGATATTGCTATTGTCCAGGTGCTCCAGGCTGAGTGGAGAGCCAGTGAGATTTCATCTGCTCTAGACCATCGGCAAATTGCAGTGGATCCAGGTCCTTGCTTAGGCAGCAGTTGATTCTGGCTGTGACCAGCCTCTCAAGGCACTTCATCACAGTAGATGTGAGTTGGATGACCTGGACTGCTTCCGACTCCATCTGCAGCTCCTTGACAGTGCCATTTCCCTTAGCAGCAATTCTATCCCTTTGGATAGCTCTGTCGGGGTGGGGGTGCATGTCCTATCAGGGCACAGCTGTAATAGCCAGGTCAATGGCACAGTGGCTGGCAGTAAGGCTCAGCAATGGTAATAGGAAACTTGATAGAATCATAGAGCCTCATAGCATGGAAATAGGCCCTTCAGCCCATCAAGTCTGTGCCATCCATCAAGCACCCACTTCCACTAATCCTACACCGTTTCAGAGTAGTTTGTCTTGTACATCAGCCTGTAAAGAAATATATTGCTCATGTGAAGCTTACAGAGTAAACAGTACACATGATCACAATAAATACAATGACAAGCACAAAGCAACAGAGTGGTGGAACAATGGCAATGTAACGTGAAGTAGTGGAAAAGGGAATGTTTAAATGACAATAACAGAATAACCAAGAGAGTTGAAGTTAAGACCCCAAGAAGGTTGGAGCACCACAGGGAAAGGGATGAGATTTATATCAAAGGGATATCATTGGTTCCGAAGCCTGAAGTCTGAGCCATAATCATAGTCATAGTCATACTTTATTGATCCTGGGAGAAATTGGTTTTTGTTACAGTTGCACCATAAATAATAAATAGTAATAAAACCATAAATAGTTAAATCGTAATATGTAAATTATGCCAGGAAATAAGTCCAGGACCAGCCTATTGGCTCAGGGTGTCTGACCCTCCAAGGGAGGAGTTGTAAAGTTTGACAGCCACAGGCAGGAATGACTTCCTATGATGCTCTGTGTTGCATCTCGGTGGAATGAGTCTCTGGCTGAATGTACTCCTGTGCCCAACCAGTACATTATGTAGTGGATGGGAGACATTGACCAAGATGGCATGCAACTTGGACAGCATCCTCTTTTCAGACACCACCGTCAGAGAGTCCAGTTCCATCCCCACAACATCACTGGCCTTATGAATGAGTTCGTTGATTCTGTTGGTGTCTGCTACCCTCAAACAGCCCCAAAGTGAGAGCGAGTGAAATTGACTCTTGCCACAGATCTGGTCCAGTGTTTAAACTGTCTGGACAGCGTATTCAGACATCCCACCTCTCCCGGAAGTTCCGGGAGTCTCCCGCATATGAATAATGGCACCCTGATGCCCGCAAATTATATACAATATCACGGAAATCAATTTTTTTGTGAGAGCAAGAGCGACCACGAGAGAGCGCGAGAGCGAGAGAGAAAGCAAGCGAGAGTGCTTGAGAGTACGCGAGTGACCACGAGAGAGAGAGAGAGAGTGCGCCATGGCAGAGTGTTCCAAAAAAAAATTAAACGTACGTCACCCCAGACTACATTAAAGTGTAGCCCTGCCTAATAGAGGTCAAAATAATGACAGTGTTGCTCGCTGCACTGTTTGCAACAGTGACTTTTCTATTGCCCATGGTAGGTTAAGACTGTAAAAGACGTGTTGAGGTGAGTTTAACAGGTGTCATTTGTTCATTAGCATAGCTAACGTTATTTAAACTAGCCGGCCGGCTGCTAAGGAGCTACTCAATTGCAGACATCCCAGCTCTTCCCAAAGTCTCCCCCAAATTGATGGTGCTACCTCCCTGAAATGAGTTTTTGCAGGGTGGGATGTCTTCCGTATTGTACCTCGCACTAGGACCCAGGTACCGGGCCTAGATCACGCTCCCTAGTGACGCGCTCCTGGCCCAGATACCACTGCTCAGCCCAAAGCCACTGTCAAGCTCTTCCGATCAGCTCGGCGCCAGAGCGATTCAACCCCGCACCCGAGCCAGTTGTACGGGCACCGAAACTCCTCTGCCCGGGCTCTGACTTCCTCTTTTGTCACACAGAGCAATCAAACCTTGCACTCAGGGCAGCTACACGGGCATCGGAAACTCCATCTGCAATGATTCTGCAACACACCATCTCGGCACAACCCCCGAACTCCCCTCACCATCCTTGCCCATTCACTGTTTGTGGCGATAATTTAACACAATTTACCACAGAAAATGTTCTTTTGGTCATGTTTTTGGTTGGATTTTTTATCTTTTTGACTACCAGAAGCTGTCGCACACGTTCCGTCTTAAACCGATCGGCACCAATAAAGAACGTCCTGACATCTTATTGTCGAGGTGATCCATAGCTGAATGTAATGCAAGTGAGATGGCGTCCTCTGTGGACCAGGACTGGTAAAGTGGTTCACTATTGTCACACGTACAACGTAAAATATTGTTTTGTATACCATCCATACAGATCATTCCACATGTCAGTACATCGAGGTAATACGAGGGAAGAACAACAGAATGAAGAATAAAGCATTGCAGTTACAGAGAGAGTGCGGTGCGGGCAGACAATAAGGTGTACGCTCTATAACAAGATAGATTGTAAGTTCAAATGTCCATCTTATTGTACTAAGGACAGTTCAAAACTCTTATAACAGCAGGATAGAAGCTGTTCTTGATCCTGGTGGTACATGTTTTCAGAGTTTTGTATCTTCTTGCCCAATGTGAGGGGGGGAGAAGAGAGCACGTCTCGGGTGGTTGGGCCTTTGATTATGCTGGCTACTTCACTGAGACAGCGAGGTGCAGACAGCATTCATGGAGGGCAGGCTGGTTTCCGTGACCTGCTGAGTTGTGCCCACAACTCTCTGCAGTTTCTTACAGTCACAGGTACAGCAGTTACCAGACCACCCAGTGATGCTTCTGGGTCTAGGATGCTTTCTGTGGTGTATCTATAAAAATGGGCGAGGGTCAGTGGGTAACACTAGATTTCTTTAGCACCCTAAGGAAGTAGGTGTGTTGGCCCTTAGTCAAGTGTTGGTCCAGGACGGGGTATTGGTGATGTCAAAGGCAGCATGCACAGCACCCTCATCCCACTTCCTGAAGCTCTTTTGTCTTGCTAACATTGAGGGAACATTTTCTGTCATCCTGCCATGTTACTCAGCTCCTTTCTGTACTCTGACTCGTCGTATTTAAGGTATGGCCCACTACAGTGGCATCGCCTGCAAACTTGTGGATTGAGTTAGAGCAGACCCATCTTTCCTGCCTTTATTTTACAGGGTCTCAATGGTCTGGGAAGCAGGCCATCACCAATCCCTCAAAGCACTACATTATGGTCAATGTAGGAGCTACTGGTCAGTAGTCACTGAGTCAGGATACTTCACTATTCTTGTACTGGAAATGATGGAAGTTTCCTTGAAACAGATGTGGATAGTCTCCCATTGAAATGAGAAGTCAAAGATGTCAGTGAAGACAATTGCGAGTTGATTGGGCAGGATTTCAGAACCTGTCCATTTACTCCATCTGGGCCTGCTGCTTTCTGAGAGTCTATCCTTGTGAAAGCAGGTTTTACTTCAATCACTGATTTGTAAGGGACAGAGTCCATGGGGGAAGTCACATGCCCCTTGGTGGAAGTTTGCCTGAGCTAAATGGGTGTAGAAGATGTTGAGTTCATTGTGTAGAGGCATGTCATTGTTATTTTTGGCTTACAGCCTGTGATGGTTTTCAGTCCCTGCCACAACCATTTGGCATTAGCCTGTTTGAATTGAGCCTCTAACTTGCTGTCGTATTCTCTTGGAATCGCTGAGTGCTTTATAGAGATCATACTTAGCTTTCTTGCATTGCATGGGGTCATCCCTCTTGAAAGCCTCAGACTGTTTTCCTTGGCGTGAAGGAGGCTGATAAGGAGCCTTATAAAATTATGAGTGGCATAGATATGGCAGATGTACACAATTCTTTTCCTAGCATAAAGGAGTCTAAATCGAGGGGGCCGAGATTTCAGCTGAGAGGACATGGTTTAGCTGAAGGTCCAATTTCTATGTTGTCGCTCCATGACTCTAAACACAAATACAAATATTATAAGGTAACCATTGTTGCTGAGGAATAATTGAGGGAAAATGAACAAAAACTTGATAGAAAAAGGTTTAAGGCATGTGTCCTAGGAGGAGAGGTGGAGATGGTCAGGGAGACAGGAGTCCACATGGAGATACCACCATATTGATGGCGACGCTTGCGGGCACAGCAGCGGTTCGGCTCACTCGCGGCCTTGTATTTTTCTTAGTTCTGCTAAGTACCCTAAGTATAGTAGCAGCTCTCACCAGTTACGATCAATCCCAGCTACTGTTCATTGGAGAACAGTACACAGATCCCAGAGTTAACACAACTCTCTTTCCGCCGGAGAATCTACGCACCCCGAAGCTCTTCGGAATTACCATCCCACGGGCGAGGCAGCGGAGGGAGAGGAAACAGAAACGGGGAAAATGGGCTGGTCAATGGGCTAGGCTAAAGGCTAACCCGTACAGACAAGCGCTACCAAGCCTGTTTCTGTCTAACGCCAGGTCCCTCACCAACAAAACAGATGAGATCAGAGTGAGAACCATTCCTCACTGTGCAACTGTCATCACGGAGACCCGGATGAACCCAAACGTACCTGACGCTGTTATTGAGCTGGCCGGCTGCTCTGTTCACAGGGCCAACCGCACGAAGGAGTCTGGGAAGAGCAGGGGAGGAGGACTGTGTGTCTAGGTAAACAATAATTGGTGCACAGCCGTGAACATTGTGGATAAACACTGCTGCATGGACTTGGAGCTCCTCGCGGTAAGGTGTAGACAGTTCTTTCTCCCGAGGGAAATTCACGACGATAATAATTATGGCTGTATACATCCCCCAACAAGCGAAAGCTAAGTTTGCATTGGAAAAGCTACATGATAGCGCCAACAAACAGCTCATGGCTCACCCGGACGGAGTGATCATTGTAGCAGGGGACTTCAATCACACAGATTTTAAACTGGTCATGCCCAAATTTCACAAAAATGTGAATTTCCCGACACAAGAAAGTAACATACTAGACTAAGTCTGCACAAATATTCCAGGGGCATTCAAAGCAACCCCATCTGCACACCTAGGACAATCAGACCATATCTCCCTCACACTGACCCCAGCTCACAGACCACAGATCTGCAGAGTGAAACCAACTATCAGGACAGAACATGTGTGGTCTGAGGAAGCCACCTCAATGCTACAGGACTGTTTTGACAACACAGATTGGGGCTTGTTTGCAAAGGGAGCAGACCTGGAGGAATATGCTGGTTCAGTCCTAGGATATATTAAGTTTTGCACACAAAAGGCAATTAAGGTGTTTCCCAATCAGAAGCCATGGATTAACAGCAATGTGAGGGCATTACTCAGGGAGCGCGATGCAGCCTTCAGGTGAGGAGACAAACAAGCCTACAGTGAAGCACGGGGGAATCTCCGTAGGGGCATCGGGGATGCAAAGCGCAAATACAAATTGCACATTGAAAATCGGTTTGATAACAACAACCCCCGCAGTATGTGGAAAGGCATCAAGGCGCTGACAGACTACAAATCCAATAATCTGCTGCCAGATGATGACGCCATACTGCCTGATGTCCTAAACCAGTTCTTTGCCCAGAGGGAGGAGGCTGCTCCACTCATCCACCCACCTGACGATGAGTCCACACGGGTCCTTAAGCATCATCAGGTGAGATCCACCCTGAGGAAAGTGAATGCGAGTAAGGCAGCTGGCCCAGACGGAGTGCCCGGCCGGGTACTGAAAGCATATACCGACCAGCTTGCTGAGGTGTTCACAAGTATATTTAACCTCTCCCTGCAACAAGCTGTTGTTCCAACATGCCTTAAAACTTCCACCATCATCCCAGTGCCCAAAAAATCAGCTGTGGAGTGCCTGAATGACTATCGCCCTGTAGCGCTGACACCCACAGCCATGAAGTGCTTTGACAGACTTGTGCTGTCACACATTAAGGCTATAATCCCACCTGATCTGGACAAACACCAGTTTGCCTACCGGGCAAACCGCTCCACAGAGGATGCAATCACAACAGCCCTCCATATTGCTCTGACTCACTTTGAGGAACCAAACATGTTATTTGTGGACTTCAGTTCTGCATTTAACACAGTCATCCCCCATAAACTGGTCAGCAAACTAAACACTCTTGGCCTTGGTTCCTCCCCGTGCTCATGGGTCATGGACTTTCTCACAGACCGACCACAGCAAGTCAGAATTGGTAAGCACACCTCCACCAGCCTCATCTTAAACATAGGCACCCCGCAGGGCTGTGTGTTCAGCCCTATGCTCTACACACTCTTCACACATGACTGCACCCCACTCTACACCTCCAACTCCATAATTAAATTTGCAGACGATACCACAGTGGTTGGCCTGATCTCTGACGAGGATGGAACAGCCTACAGGCTTGAGGTGGATCATCTGACTGAGTGGTGTAAGGACAACGACCTGGTCCTTAACACTTAAAATAAAAGAGATGATCATTGACTGCAGGAGATCAAAGGACAGAGTACACACCCCCCTCCATGTGCATGGAGAGGTGGTGGAAAGTGTGGAAAACCTAAAGTTCCTCGGAGTTATGTTGTCAAAACAGCTGACATGGACCACCAACACCTCGCTGCTTGTAAAAAAGGCACAACAAAGACTCTTCTTCCTCAGAAAGCTGGAACAGGTCAAACTCCCACAAAAGCTGTTGCTTAACTTCGACAGAAGCACAATTGAAACCATCGCCACAGCGCCACAGTGTGGTATGCCAGCTGCACAGCCGCTGAGCGACAAGACCTGCATCGCGTGGTGAAGGCGGCCCAGTGAATTGTCAGGATGGAGCTCCCAGGACTGGACACCATCTATTCCAGCAGACTCAGGAGGAAAGCAATCAGCATAACCAGACACACCACACACCCCGGCCACTCCCTGTTTGACCCGCTGCCGTCCAGCAAAAGGTTCAGGACACTGAAAACCAGAACAAATAGACTGAGGAACAGCTTCTATCCCAGAGCTGTGGCCTCCATCACACCACTCCCACAGAACAATGACTGAAACTGTCAGCACACACATACACATACAAGGCCTCAAATACTTGCACTAACAGCACTTTGTGCATTATTGTGATATTCTGGTGCTGCTGCAACTTATTTTCTGCTACTTATCTGTTTAACACTGTTTTTCTATTACTGTCTTGCTTTTATCTACCGCTTTATTTAATTGCCAGAGAGGAAGCCAAACAGAGTTTCATTGTACCTATGTATAATGGCAATAAAGATAATTTCAATTCAATTCAATTCAATATTGCTATTTTTCTGGACTAATAACCACTGCTCTTCAGTAATGGTTTGGATTTTTGTTTGTTCTCCCAAAATGCAACACCTCACATTTGGCCAGATTAAACGACATCTGCCATTTCTCTATTCATGTCAGTAACTGATCTTTATCCCACAGGAAATTGTGACCAGCTGGTTGGGCACCACGGTCAGCATGGACTGGTTGGACCGCAGGGTATTTATCTGTGCTGTATTGCTGTGGGACTCGATTAAACTTAATTACAGATCTGGAAATAGACAGAACATGGCTGAAGGAATGGGAAGAATATAGGCAATTTCATAGAGGACAGTGGGTGTTCTAAAATCCTAGGGCATTTTTTGGGCAAGAAGGAGATCATGCTGGGTCTCTTGCAGAATATTAAAGTGCCTGGGACCTCTTGGGATCTATCCTAGGTTATTAAGAGAAGCAAGTGATGTGATTGCTGGGGCTTTGACATAAATCTCTGTGTCCTGGCTAGCCACAGGTGCAGTTCTGGAGAACTGATGAATAGCAAATGTTATGTCCTTGCTTATGGAAGGAAATAGGGATAAGCTGGGAAATTATAGGCCAGTGAACTTCACATCATTGGTAGGGAAGCTACTGGAGAGGATTCCTAGGGATGAGATTTATGTGTATTTGGAAGAACGTGGACTAATAGACACGGACAGCATGGGTTTGTGTGGGGTAGGTCATATCTTTACAACTGGGTTTTTCTGAGGAGGTATAAAGGTGACTGATGAAGGCAGAGAAGCTGGTGCTGTCAACAGAGACCTTCATATATATAAAACAGCAGAGAGCAGAGGTACCAGAACAGATCCTTGGTTAGTTAGTAAGTTTGCAGGCAACACAAAAATTGAAGTTACAGACAGCGCGAAAGATCGTCAAAGGATACAGCGGGATATACATCAGTTAAGGATGGAGAAATGGCAGATGGAATTTAATTCAGGCAAGTGTGAGGAAGTCGAATGTAAAGGGAAAGTATACAAGACATTTCACAGCTGTGATAAACACAGGGATCTTCAGGACCAAGTGCACAGGTCCTGAAAGTGGCAAAAAAGTAGACAGTGTGATAAAGAAGGCATGTGGCATGTTTGCCACTAGCAGCATGAAGTAAAAGAATCAGTAAGAGTCAGTAAGTACAGAAAAAGGTTGAACAAGTTGGGTCTTTATTCTTTGGAGCGTAGAAGGCTGAGGAGGGACTTGATAGAGGTGTTTAAAATTATGAGGGGGATAGATAGAGTGATGTGGATAGGCTTTTTCCATTGAGAGTGGGGGAGATTCAAACAAGAGGACATCAGTTGAGAGTTAAAGGGCAAAAGTTTAGGAGTAACATGTGGGGGAATTTCTTTACTAAGAGAGTGGTAGCTGTGTGGAACGAGCTTCCAGCAGAAGTGGTTGAGGCAGGTTCGATGTTGTCGTTTAAAGTGAAATTGGATAGATATATGGACAGGAAGGGAATGGAGGGTTATGGGCTGAGTGCAGGCCGGTGGAACTAGGTGAGAGAAGGAGTTCGGAATGTAAATTTGATCACTACTCTTCCTTCTACGGGCAAGTCAAATGGTTATATGTTGCAGTTGTATAAAACTCTGGTCAGGCCGTACTTGGAGCATTGTGTGCGTTTCTGGTTGCCCAATTACAGGAAGGATGTGGAGGATTCAGAAGAGGTTTACATGAATGCTGCCCGGATTGGAGAGTGATAACAAGAAGGAGAATTTGGACAAACTTGGATCATTTTCTCTGCAGATTTGGAAAACTAAGGGGAGACCTGAGAGGAGTTTGTAAAATAATAAGAAGCATAGGAAGAGTAGGCAGCCAGAACCCTTCTCGCTGAGTAAAAATATTCAAGGATCAAGAATCAACTATATTCGGCATCTATAGTTACAAGTATTAGGAATTTTCTGTGGTGTATTGGTGCAACAAAAAACAACAATCTTTAACAATTATAAAGAATTACAGTATATAAAAATAAAGTTAGAGTTTAACATATGAATATGGAATAAAATGTGCATAAGTACATGAATACCAGCAGGTGTTTACACTGTGAACAGAATTGTAAAAAGTGGTTTAAAGTGTTTACAGTGCAGTGGCTAAGGTAATAGATGGTGGTGGGGGGGTGGGGTGGGGGCTGGGATGGTGACTAGAATAGTTCATCAGATTAACCGCCTGGGGGAAGAAACTTTCAAGATGGCATGAAATTTTTGTTGTAATAGCTCTATAGCGTTTTCCAGCGAGAGGTTTTGGAAAAGGCTGTTTTTCCATATACCAGAGGACATAGATTTAAGAATTAGGAGCGGCGGGTGCCTGGAATGTGCTGTCAGGGGCAGTGGTGGTGGCAGATGTGATTATGGCATTCAAAAGGCTTTCAAATAGGCACATGAAGATGCAAGGAGTGAAGAGAGGTGGGTCATGTGCAGGCAGAAGGGATTAGTTTAATTCGGCAGCATGCTCGACACAGACACCATGGGCTGAAAATGTTGAACCTGTGCTGTGTTCTATGCTGTATGTTCTATGAATGAGCCTGATTGCAGGGTCCATTTGTTTTCCTTTGTAGAGTCAAGCTGAGGCACACTACAAAGGCAACAAGCACGCCAGGATGAGCAAGGGACGAGAGGCCATTAGACTGAGCCAGGCAGTGCCTGTAATTAGGGACGACATAATGTCAACTGCCTGTGTGACTACCTACAGCTCAGCGACAGCTTCCACTGAACCGGCCATTGACACAGGAGGTTAGCTGATCTATTTTGTGTGTGCTTCATCAGATTTTTCTTTGCTGTTCTAAATGGATCTAAAGAGAGAAATCACAGTGAGAGGGGAAACTGTGACTGTGGAAGGGAATTTTCATCACAGGGAATCAGAAGGAACTCGAGGGTGACCAAGGCCAAAGGGGAAGCCTTATTCTGAATGACTCTGCTGAATTAACACCAATGCTCCTATTCAAAACTTTTCAGGCTAATGGGAATGACTGTTGCAGCTGGGTCTTCACAGATGCTTCAACCAGTCTCTGTACATTCTGCGGGTTGTTATACGCACAATTTTGTTTCAACTTGAAACAGTGTTGTCAGAAATACCTCTTAGAACAATGATTAGTGAGGCACAGAGAGATCTGTGTTTACTGACAAGTACCTTTATTGTTTAAACTAACAAGTACATGAATTCATATACTAAATACCTTGTGTGCACACCTGCTAAGTATCCCTGACTCTCCCGAATAGTCAAAGAATAGCAAAGGTATTCCCCGGACAAAGGAGTTTACGCTGGCCAGGCGTTCCTCGTTGTCCCAATTCACTCGCCACGTGTTTCCCACAGGGTTGCTCATGCTTGTATCTGAGATGGTTATTCTTCTAAGTTACCGCTACCAGCACACATGAAGCATCCACTTTTATATCCAATGCAAATATCGTATTCCAGTGTCATTGGCCATAGGTCATGTACCTGTACTTTAGCACCTTGTTATTGGCCCTGCTCCAAGCCAGCATCCATTTATTGCCCTCTTCCCATCAAGTGACAGTCAATCATTTATGGCTCTTTGTTCTGTAGCCCCCCTGCCGTCTAGAGAAACAGCCCTCGGTCCCGCCAAACTGGGTAACCAGTTTGTGTGGATGCTGTGTGATGTACCCCACCCCGCCCAAATAACAGACAATATACCAGATATGATTAAATGATTTACAGTTTATAGATATTCCTGGAACTAAAGGAAAATAAAAGGCACAACACTTATCAAAGTTCAATCTCTTCGTGCACAAACAGTTGGAGCTCAGGACCCTTCTTCTTCACCCTGCGATCCCCTTGGACTGCCTCGACCTGCCGCCTGGGACCAACAATGGTGGTCGACCAGACGCTCCACAGGAGTCCATCTCCGTCTCCTCTCCTCGCCGAACACCCTGGACCTTGGACTCCTGCTCAGTGTCTGACCCCGTTAGCGGACTCACAGCACCTGGTCCATCTTCTGTCTCTCTCTCCCGCCTTCTCCCCCAAAAAACCCGCACATCACAATATCTTACAGACACACCGAAAGCATAACAACTATCACAATTGGTTCATTTGTCCTCTTATCAATAGATAATCCAAAACAAACTGCTAGCTGGAGGACTTTCTCAGCATTTAACATAACAAAGAAGCCAGTTTAATTATAACATAACAAAGAAGCCATTTTAATTAGCCTACGCAGTTAACATAAAAGAAGAAACCCCTCAATCAGCAACAAGCATCAACCCCAACATTCACAAACCTGTATTATGTCCAACCAAAGAACATCTCACAAATAACTTCATATTTGGAAATGATCTCCAGTCCAGCAGATTACCTTAAGTATCATTGTGTCTTCTTTAAAACATTGATCAAGCCCAGCATGTCAAGCTCAGAAAATGGAGAAAAGAGTGTCTTCACAAAATGGCAGCCTCCATCCCCAAGCACACGGCAAGAACAAAGACAATTGGTCTGTCTGCTTTCCACTGTCCTTGATTCATTTGAATTCACTGATTTGTAGACTGCCGCACTTTCTAGCCAACAACAAAAAAAAATCAAACTATCATGACAGAAGGAGGAGCATAGCAGGCACAGGTAGCAAGGAACATATGAGGTGCTTGAGGAGTATAAGAAATGAGGGAAATGAGGAGGACTAAAAGAAGACATTAGGTTGCTCTGGCAGACAATGTGAATGAGACAAAATTGGTCCTTATGAAGATCAGTGTGGTCATCTGTGCATGCAGCTGAAAGAGTTGGGGGAGATCTTCAGTGGATCTTTTGCATCTGTACTTAGTTGGGAGATAGACACAGAATCTATTAAACTGAGGCAAACCATGGGCCATGTACTGACTACAGAGGAGGAGATGCTTGTTGTTTTTAGGAAAATTAGAGTGGATTAATCCACAGGTCCTGACAAGGTGTTCCTTCAGACCTTGAGGACGGCTAATGTGGAAGCTGCAGAGGTATTTAAAATGAGGTGCTGGAGGATTGTTCCGTTATTTAAGTTAGCCTGACGTCAGCAGTTGGCAGGTCGTTGGAGGATACTCTAAGGGACGGGATATACACTCAGTGGCCACTTTATTGGGTACAGAAGAGACCTAATAAAGCAGTCATTGAAAGTACTTCTGTATGTTCGTAGTCTTCTGTCACTGTAGCCCATCCACTTTAAGATTTGATGTGTTGTGCATTCAGAGATACTCTTCTGCACACCACTGTTGCAATACGTGGTTATTTGATACGCTGTCACCTTCCTGTCAGTGAGAACCAGTCTGGCCATTCAGAATCAGGTTTATTATCACCGGCATGTGTTGTGAAATTTGTTAACTTAGCAGCAGCAGTTCAATGCAATAGGTAATATAGAATAAAAAAATAAATAAATCAATTACAGTATTTGTATATTAAATTGATTAAAAATCATGCACAAACAGAAATATATATTAAAAATATATATATTGATGGGTTCAATGTCTATTTAGGAATTGGATGGCATCGGGGAAGAATCTGTTCCTGAATCGCTGAGTGTGTGCCTTCAGGCTTCTGTACCTCCTTCCCGACGGTAACAGTGAGAAAAGGGCATGCCCTGTGTGCTGGAGGTCCTTAATAATAGACACTGCCTTTCTGAAACACTGCTCCTTGAAGATGTCCTGGGTACTTTGCAGGCTAGTACCCAAGATGGAGATGACTAAACTTACAACCCTCTGCAGCTTCTTTCAGTCCTGTGCAGTAGCTCCCCCATACCAGACAGTGATGCAACCTATCAGAATGCTCTCCACGGTACATCTGTAAAGGTTTTTCAGTGTATTTGTTGACATACCAAATCCCTTCAAACTCCTAGTGAAGTATAGTCACTGTCTTGCCTTCTTTATAGCTGCATTGATATGTTGGGACCAGGTTAGGTCCTCAGAGACCTTGAGACCCAGGAACTTGAAACTGCTCACTCTCTCCATTTCTGATCCCTCTATGAGGATTGATATGTGTTCCTTCATCTTACCCTTCCTGAAGTCCACAATCAGTTCTTTCACCTTGCTGACAAGGAGTGCAAGGTTGTTTGCTGCAACACCACTCCAGTAGTTGGCATATCTCACTCCTGTATGCCCTCCCATCTTCATTGGATGTTCTACCAACAATAGTTGTATCATCAGCAAATTTATAGATGGTATTTGAGATAATACTAGACACACAGTCATGGGTATAGAGAGAGCAGAGTAGTGGGCTAAGCTCACATCCTTGAGGTGCACCAGTGTTGATCGTCAGTGAGGAGGAGATATTATCACCAATCTGCACAGGTTGTGGTCTTCCGGTTAGGAAGTTGATCCAATTGCAGAAGGAGGTACAGAGGCCCAGGTTCTGCAACTTTTCAATCAGGATTGTGGGAATGATGGTATTAAATGCTGAGCTATAGTCAATGAACAGCATCCTGACATAGGTTTTTGTGTTGTCCAGTTGGTCTAAAGCCATGTGAAGAGCTATTGAGATTGCATCTGCCGTTGACCTATTGTGGTGATAAGCAAATTGCAATGGGTCCAGGTCCTTGCTGAGGCAGGAATTCAGTCTAGTCATGACCAATCTCTCAAAGCATTTCATCACTGTCGATGTGAGTGCTACCAGGTGATAGTCATTAAGGCAGCTCACATTATTCTTCTGAGGCACTGGTATAATTGTTGCCTTTTCGAAGCAAGTGGGAACTTCCACCCGTAGCAGTGAGTGGTTGAAAATGTCCTTGAATACTCCCGCCAGTTGATTGGCACAAGTTTTCAGAGTTCTCTTCTGTCCTCTCTCATTAACTAGGCATTTTTGCCTGCAGAACTGCTGCTCACTGGATCGACTTCTCAAACTTCCGCTAATGCCCCACCTTGCCCTCGTACCCCATCCGTTATTTATTTTTATACACACATGCTTTCTCTCTCTCTCCTTTTTCTCCCTCTGTCCCTCTGACTATACCCCTTGCCCATCCTCTGGTTCCCCCCCGCTTGTCTTTCTCCCTGGGCCTCCTGTCCCATGATCCTCTCATATCCCCTTTGCCTATCACCTGTCCAGCTCTTGGCTCCATCCCTCCCCCTCCTGTCTTCTCCTATCATTTTGGATCTCCCCCTCCCCCTCCCACTTTCAAATCTCTTACTAACTCTTCCTTCAGTTAGTCCTGACGAAGGGTCTTGGCCTGAAACGTCGACTGTACCTCTTCCTGGAGATGCTGCCTGGCCTGCTGCGTTCACCGGCAACTTTGATGTGTGTTGCTCACTGGATGTTTCTGTTTTTTGCATGTAATTATGCAGGCAGTGGGAAAATTATCCCTCCTGTGTTTCTTGATCTTGTTGCTGGAGATTCAGTATCACTTGACCCTGCCACTTTGATCTGGCACACACCTTCATTAACCTAGCCCAACACTAATTGCCTTTATTGGGATCTTTTTAGATTATGAAGACACGCAAACCTCTTTTATTGTCATTTTGTAATGCATGCATTAAGAAATGATACAATATTTCCTCCGGTGTGATATCACAAAACACAGGACAGACCAAGACTGAAAAAACTGACAAAACCACATAATTATAACATATAGTTAAAACAGTGCAACGATACCATAACTTGATGAAGAGGTCCATGAGCACAGTAAAAGTTCAAAGTTTCTCAAATGTCCCACATCTCACGCAGACGGGAGAAGGAAGAACTCTCCCTGCCATGCCAACCACAGTCCGACTCTGAGTCATCCAAAAACTTCGAGCTCTGATCAGCTCTCCAACACCGAGTACTGAGCGCCATCTCTGTCCGAACGATTTGACCTCAATCTCGGTCGCCAACAGCAGGCAAGGCCGGGGATTTTGAGGCCTACCCTCCGAAAGATTCCCAACCATGCAGTAATGACAGCAGCGAATGAGCGTTTCGGAAATTTCTCCAAATGTTCTTCTATACTTTCACGTCCCTCTCCATCAAATCAGAATTGTCCACGGCCCCTATTTAACGGATACGATATCACTTTTCACTGGAGGGCTGCGCATGGTCTCTCTCCTCCCACCTCCTCTCCTTCCAACATCTATTTTAAGGTTTGGGGTTATGAATATTGTTACGTACCCCGTAACTGGGTTGCCAAACCAGCAGAAATGGATCACTCAGTTGGAGTCTGGAGTACGAGAACTAAGAAAGTTTTATTAAAGAAACAAGCAACACAGTAATCGAAAGGATAATAAATGCAACAGTTCAGCAATGATGAACACACATGTGCACAGAATTAAGATAACAGCATCAATCAAGCTCTATCGTTGTCTAGGGGTAAATGACCAAATTTCAAAGTGACTTAAAGTTCAGTCCAATTTAGTAGTTCAGTTCACAGTAATCGTTGCCATGGCGATGGACAACGTGGGGGGAGAGAGAGAGAGAGAGAACGGGAACAGCTGATCATTCAGACACGGCTTCACTCACAGACCGGCGATATGGCTCACGAGCAGCTTTTGGGCAGGTCCTTGGTGATGTCACCTGAGGTCACCGACTGTGACCCCTCCTCCAGATGCGGTCGATCCTCTGCAGTGAACCCGGCACCCAGGCAAGGGCGGACACACACCGGGTTCCCGCTGATCGTACCTTTCCACCCTGTGCGTTGTCCGATACTCCCCACCGACTCGTGAGAGGCGCACCGCTTCCAGGGTCTCGTTACCTCGGGTGTCGTGTGTCTTGCCTTAGCGAACCTGTCCCTTTTTATCCCCCTGCTGGGGCATCGCCTGTCCACCACTTCAAACAGTTCAGGGTTCAAAGGGGGAGCCGCTCCAGACAGCTCTCTCTCCCATCCCTTCATTACACGTCTCCAGACGCTGCTCCATTGTTCCTTATCTCTCCTTCCCCTGAGGGCAGGTGGCAGACCACTTGCTGATGTCACTGATGCTAACCCAGGCCAGCAAACATCTTAATTTTATGTGTATTCTCGTCACACTTCCCCCCTTTAAGGATTTTTACCGGGAGGTAAAAATTACAAACATGAATACATTATTTGATACACACACAAATATACATCTTTATCAGCTATTTGGCTAACAGCGAGTTTGAAGCTGTCAACACCTTGACAGACAGTCATCACATTTTCTTTTCCTTTTATATGTGTTATTAATTATCCCTTAGACCAGGCTCCAACTCGGCAAACTTCATAGTGGCCAAAAACACTGATGAATTGCGATCAATGTAACCTCTCATTTGGCTTTGTCCCGGACTACAATAACAAGGGTCGTCCCATTCTGACTCAGTTTTCTCTCGCAAGGGCTTAGTAGGAGGGGGACGGGTATTGACCGCAGAGTTATTGCAAAACTTCCTGCAGTACCCCACCATCTCCAAGAGCCTTCTGAGGGCCCTCTTGTCTGTCGGGGTTGGGAGGTCAGCGATAGCCTGCACTGTAGCTTGCATCGCTGCCAGCTGCCCCTGTGTCACCACAATTCCGAGGTAAGTGACCCTCGTGTGGCCGAATTCATTTTTTTCAAGGTTCACTATGAAGCTGGCTTCAGACAGCCGTATTAAATTGCCAATACACACCTCTGTGATCATCAGCCCTTTAGTCACTGAATTACTCATTATATATGAAAGTTGTTTGCTAGGCTGACCTATTGTAACAGACATCACCCAACGTCCCAGTTCTTTGCATTGCCTCGGGACAATCAAACACACGGGTGCGAGTCGTTTAATTACTTCTTCTAAAGATTCGCTTTGTTCGGGGATTAAGGGAGAGACCTTATCAAAACAATAGCCTTCTCCCATCTGATCGATCCCATACTAATCTTTTCAAAATGGTTTTTTCCTCTTATCAGGGGGCCCCTAGCTTCATTGATTTCCACGCTAACACCGACGAGGTTTGTTCGTATATCAAAAGCCGGTGACCGTCTCAGTTCCCGTCGGTCATGATCAATAACATTCTTCCCCCTGGGCAGCCGGTAAATCTCTTTGATGATTCCACCAACTGTTTCCTCCAGGACCGCAAAATGTCCACCGGGGGGTACCTCGTGGGCCCTGTTAAAAACCTCATCCCCATAACTCTTTTGCACCACCCCCCATTCCTCATCTGCGGATACTGTACTTGATTTCCCTTTTTTCCTTAGCACTTCGTCCTCCACACAATAGCCTACTAGTTCCCTTGTTAAAACTGTGTCAGAGAGAGCTGTCTCTGCCAAAACCATCAGACCCTCGTCTCGCTCCTGCATCTGCACAAATTCTTTCCTGGCTACTGCTACGTCCGTCCCAGCTCCCTCACTACCTCTTGTCTCACTACACCCCGTCTCATACAAGGTTGGCAGAAACGTCTCAGCTAAATTCACTACTGCAGCCCCATGATGAACCTGTGAGTCCATGGGCGGGGCCTCAATGCTGGCAGGCTGACCTGTCAATCTCACGACTGGGAACACGATTCCTCCGGCGATGTCATTACCGAGCAAGACTTCCACGCCTTTCATCGGTAATTCGGACCTCACCCCGATCGTGACTAGTCCAGAGACCAGGTTGCTTTGTAAGTGTATCTGGTGCAAAGGGACTGACTCTGTCCCTTCCCCAACACCTTTGACCTCTACCTCCCCAGTCTGGGTCTCTGAGCTAAACTCTAATACACTCTTCAGTATTAATGACTGACACGCTCCCGTGTCTCTCCAGATCCGCACTGGAACTGGTTTTAACCCCTCCTTCACTGACACCAATCCGGCCGAGATAAACCTCTCGCGCCCTTCCCGAACTTTGGCAGACCTGTCCTTCCCTAGCAGTTCGCTTAACAGCCATTCAACATTGCCGTTTTTCCTTTTCCCGTCTCCTTCTTTGGGGCAAAGCACCTGGACGCAAAGTGTTCGGCTTTCCCACAATTATAACAGACGACCCCAGGAGACTTCCTACCAGACTGCTCCCGGTCTACCTTATCCTTTTCACTAGTCCCCGGCTTACTTTCTGACTTTTCCGGCGGACTCTCCCCGCCGTCCTGACTACCCTGCTGGTAGCCTTTACTCGGGGCAAACTTCATTTTATGCGTCAACGCATAACTTAGCAGTTGCGGCTAACGTGGCTGCCTCTTTCTCATCGAGGTAGGGTCTCATACCCTCAGGGACACAACCTTTAAACTGCTCAATCAGGATCAGTTGTAGCAGTCTGTCATAATCCCCCTCTACCCCCTTTGAGGCGCACCAACGCTCACAATATGTCTGCATCTCACGAGCAAACTCTAAATACGTGCGGTCCCACTGCTTCCTCGCATTCCGGAACCTCTGCCGGTATGCCTCCGGGACCAACTCATAAATCCTGAGGATGGCTTCTTTCACCACCTCATACCTCTGGGCATCTTCCGCGGACAAAGCGGAGTAAGCTTCTTGGGCCTTCCCTTTCAGTACACCTGAAGTAAAACAACCCACTTATCCCTCGGCCAGTCCTGACTTATAGCCACTTTTTCGAAGTGGAGGAAGTACCGATCCACGTCGGTATCGTCAAATGGGGGAACCAGCCTAACCTCCTGGGTCGCCCGGAACCCTCCACCTTGGTTCGGCACGAGCCCCTGCTCGGCCCTTATCTTTAACTTCTCCAGCTCAAATTCCCTTTCCCTCTGTTTCTCCTCTCTCTCCAACTGTCTGTCCCTCTCTTTCTCTTCTCTCTCCAACTGTCTTTCTCTCTCTTTCCTTTCCACCTCTTCCTCTTTCTCCCGCCTTTCTAACTGCTTCTCTTCGTGTTCTAACTGCCGTACCCGGAACTCGTGCTCGAGTCTCAGTTTTTCAAGCTGCACCTGTACCGCGTCTCCAGCAGGTTTTTCAATAGACACCACCCCCAGCTCACTTTGGGGAAACACACCTTTAGATACATAGTGCTCTACAATAGCTCTGTGTATCTCCTCTCTCCTCATTGTCGACTTCACCTTAGCAAGATTCAACCGTTTGGCCACAGCTATCAATTCCGATTTCCTGGCATCCTCTAATGCCTCCAAGGTCGGCACCTTTATAACTTCCTCAGCCTCCATTTCTGCTCCATTGTCTTTTCTTTCTTTCGGGAATTTTAACCCAATCAATTTACTCCGTCCCAAATTTAGCGTTCAAAATCGCGGACGAGAACCCCACTTATGTTACGTACCCCGTAACTGGGTTGCCAAACCAGCAGAAATGGATCACTCAGTTGGAGTCTGGATTACTAGAACTAAGAAAGTTTTATTAAAGAAACAAGCAACACAGTAATCGAAAGGATAATAAATGCAACAGTTCAGCAATGATAAACACACATGTGCACAGAATTAAGATAACAGCATCAATCAAGCTCTATCGTTGTCTAGGGGTAAATGACCAAATTTCAAAGTGACTCAAAGTTCAGTCCAATTTAGTAGTTCAGTTCGCAGTAATCGTTGCCATGGCGATGGACAACATGGGGGGAGAGAGAGAGAGAGAACAGGAGCAACTGATCATTCAGACACGGCTTCACTCACAGACCGGCGATATGGTTCACTAGCAGCTTTTGGACAGGTCCTTGGTGATGTCACCTGAGGTCACCGACTGTGACCCCTTCTCCAGATGCAGTCGATCCTCTGCAGTGAACCCGGCACCCAGGCATGGGCGGACACACACCGGGTTCCCGCTTATCGTACCTTTCCACCCTGCGTGTTGTCCGGTACTTCCCACCGACTCGTGAGAGGCGCACCGCTTCCAGGGTCTCGTTACCTCGGGTGTCGTGTGTCCTGCCTTAGCGAACCTGTCCCTTTTTACCCCCTGCTGGGGCATCGCCTGTCCACCACTTCAAACAGTCCAGGGTTCAAAGGGGGAGCCGCTCCAGACAGCTCTCTCTCTCTCCCGTCCCTTCATTACACATCTCCAGACGCTGCTCCATTGTTCCTTATCTCTCCTTCCCCTGAGGGCAGGTGGCAGACCAACTGCTGATGTCACTGATGCTAACCCAGGCCAGCAAACATCTTAATTTTATGTGTATTCTCGTCACAATATGCTAAGGGGTTGTGAGGGAGGTTGGATTATTGCAGCCCATTGCTTAGAGACCCTGTGTGTAGTTTAGCGGTGACTTATTTTATGTGGTCCCAGCGTGGGTTTAACTTTCTGGGTCTTTCTTGCCTTCTTGTTACCTCATTTTGTTATTGGCGTTTCATGATAATGAAAAGCATGTCACTTTTGGTTTGAATGTAATTATGTAGCCAGTGGGAAAATTATCCTGCCTTTCTTTCTTAACCTCATTATTGGAGATTCAGTATCCCTTGACGCTGCCACTTTGATCTGGCCCACACCTTCACTTACCTGGTCCAACATTACTTGCCTTTATTAACCTGGTGTGCGCTGTGACACATCATCAGTGATTTGGGACTTTCAACATCCATGTCTTCGTTAACCTGTCGACACCACTGTTGTAGGCCGAATCAAAGGGAATGAAGAATCAGCATATAGGAAAGAGATTGAAAACCTGGCTGAGTGGTGCCACAACACCAACCTCTCACTCAATGTCAGCAAGACCAAGGAGATGGTTCTAGATTTCAAGAGAAGGAAACCAGAGGTCCATGAGCCAGTCCTCATCAGAGGAGAGCATTAGCAACTTTAAATTCCAAGGTTTGTGGAGATTTGGCATGATATCCAAAACTTTGAAAACTTCTATAGATGTATATTGACTGGCTGTATCACAGTCTGGTATGGAAAAAGCAAGCCTTTGAATGGAAAATCCTACAAAAAGTAGTGGATGTGACCCAGTCCATTATGGGTAAAGCCTTCCCAACAACTGACACATCTACATGAAACTCTGTCGCAGGAAAGCAGCATCCATCATCACCCAGGTCATGCTCTCTTTTCGCTGCTGCCATCAAGAAGGAGGTACAGGAACCTTAGGACTAACACCAGCAGTTTCTGGAACAGTCATTACCCCTCAAACATCAGGCTCTTGAACCAAAGGGGATAACTTCACTCAACTTCACTTGCCCCATCATTGAGATGTTCCCCAACCAAATGACTCACTTTCAAGGACTCTTCATCTCATGTTCTTGATATGTATTGCTTACTTATTTTCTATTATTATTTCTTTCTTTTGTATTTGTACAGTTAGTTGTCTTCTGCTCTCTGGTTTAACATCCTCTTTGATCGTCTTTCATTGATTCTATTATGGTTATTATTCTATAGATTTGTACAGGTCACCCCTACCCAAGAAGATTTCCCAATGACCCCTGCCCCATGGCACCCCCAGCCCCTCAGCCACACATTCATCTGAGCAATTTTTCTATTCTACCCTCAGTAACACATGGCACTGAGAGTGATCCAGACATCACTACCCTTGAGTCTTACTTTTTAGGTTCTTTCCTGACTCTCTATGCTCACTGCACAGGACATCCCTCTTTCTATGTGCACTATGACCTCTGGCTGCTTCCCTTCCCTTTTGGGAAAGTTTTGCAGCCACTCTGAGACTGTGTCTCTTTTGTAGCCACAGAATCTCCCAGCTTTTCCTTTGATTCTCAAGTTGCCGATTGCTATCGCCCTGCCTGCCTTCCCCCTGAGCCACTGAGCTTCAGAGGTGGTCTCCGTGCCACTGACCTTGTTGCTGCTGTGCAGTGCAGTGCCCAGAGTGGTAATTTCCACTCCTTCCGCACCCCCCCCACCCCCCCCAACTATTGGCATGGGTGAATGGTCATAGGGAGACCCTGCACTGTCTGCCTCTTTCCCCTTGCCTTTCCTGTGACCACCAAGCTATCTGCAGCCTGTACTTCATTTAATTTTGTTTATTTCTTGCTGTAATTTAGTTTCTGTGTACTGCTGCTGTACAATAAATGTTGCTCCTTATGCCAGTGATATTCTGGTACCTTGGGTGTGACCACCTCAAACTTCTTGTCTGTGACGCTCATAGAGTCTGCCTGATGTTCCACAGCCTGCAGGAGGAGCATGTCACAGCCTTAACTACATTGTAATTACACTAAGGTTTGTAAAGGACTACTTGGGGCTTGTTTCCTTTGCCCAGACTCCTCTTGCTAAAACTCAGCACCTATTCCTTGCACAGTGTCACTCCTGACTATCTGCTTTTATTGGCTGTCCTCTTCACAAGCTAGCTAATTGGATTGCTCTACTCCATCTCCTGCCTTGCAGCCCACAAGGTGGGCTCTCCACTAAAGCTCTTTCAAAACTTCTTGCCTGCAACTGAACAAGATAAGCTATCAGTGCTCCTTAAATCTCCTTGTTGCTACTTTGTTCTGCTTCCTGCATTGAAAACAAGGTCAGTTCTCCATTACAGCTCATCCAGAAGTTCCTGTCTCTACCTCATCAGATTAAGACCTTTATAATCAAAACATGTCTTCTCCCTTGACTCTGCCTTTCACACTTGTATGCTAGAACGTTTAGTTGCCCATAGAATATACATTTGGCAACTTTGCAAGCGGACTGAGAAGGTGATTAGGACAGGCAAAAGTTGCATTTACCTTGAGTTTTATCTGGGAAATATATGGCAGAGGCAAAACTAATCATTCTCTGAAGAATTACATGTTAGCTTGGAAAATAAGATGACCAATGATACTTGTGTTTGTTTCTTTGAGATGGCCAAGGCTGGTTTTCTACATTGTCCAACTGAGGATGAACTGGATGTTGTTGTGTGCTTCTTCTGTCTGAAGGAGTTGGAAAGTTGGGAGCCTAAAGATGATCCCTGGTACGTGTATGGATTGAGTAAACTTGTCACCTGCTCTGAAAGTGAGACAGGATTTGAACTGGGGTAGGAAAGAACATTTCCTTTTGGTTATTATGCCTACAGGAACATTAAAAGGGTCATCCAATGAACTTGTTTTCCTTTCTTCACCCATTGAAGCTATGGCTCAAAACTGATAAAATTGTTTCTACTACTCTTGTGGACAGTGTATTTGAGATAATTAACTTTTCTACCTCTTTGGGTCTTCTGCTACTGAGTTTCCCCAATCCCATCATAGCCCCTCAAATCCAGTATGCACAAATCTGTCCTGTACTCTCCTCCCTTACACTGACTCAATCTATACTTCCCATTGCCTTGGCGAAAGCAGCCAGTGTAATTAAGGGCGCTCACCCCTGGTTGCTCTCTGCTCCTTTCCACTGGGCAGAAGATAACAGGATTGTATGTGCACGTGGGCAACTTCTATCTCACTTAGCAGGTTCTTGACTGGACATTGCTTCAGTCTTTCAATCTACTGTACCTTGCTGTAGCCCTTGCATCTTGTCTGCATGCATTACACTTTCTGTAACTGTAACACTTCATTCTAGTGTGTAAAAGCTTTTCCCACTGCATATCATAACCAATAATGCTCTCTGCAAGCCCTTGTATGATTCTGGTTCCACAGACTGCTTGCTTCAGTAGATGTCTGATTGATGCTTGCAGCACTTGGCATAATCACTTTGGTGCATCCCTTTCATAAAAGCTCAGCTAAGTTATTAAATCTCTCAATGGTTCTGTGCCTTGCCAGTGACATTGAATCACAATGCCCCTCCCATTTTCTGCACTGACTTTCATCTGTCATTCACCTGTACTACCAGTCTTGAAAGATTTGCCAACTACTTGGTTGGCAAACAGATTTTTAAAAATACAACAAATTGCCTCATTTCTATCCCCACCTCGATAATGTTGAAAAGCTGTGATATTTTTATACTATCAATGTTTTGAGTAGCTGTACTGTAAACTCCTTGGTGTTGTATTCTCTGCCCCAGCTACTAGGCTTCATCTTGTATTCCTCCTTCCCTTCAGTACCAAAGGGGTGGTGTATGTTAGGGGACTTCAGTTGCAGGATGTATACAAGTGGGATCTTGAAGTACTGATGGACAGGATCATTGAAGGCAGCAGCATGGGTAGAATAGGTAGTTAGCCTTCCACAGCATAAAGCTTGAGACCACTTGCATCAAATGGTCATTAGGCTGCAACTGAATTCCTGTGTCCAGTTCTGGTTACACCAGAGGAAGGATGAGATTGCATGGGAGAGGGTGCAGAGGAGATCCTGCAGGATGTTGTCTGGATGGGATTTTGGAGTGGGAAGGCTGGGGAACTGGAAGATATACAAAACTACCAGGAACCTAGTTACTATTTCCCCTTGGAAAACGTCTATAAACTTGCGTTTAAGGTAAGTGGCAGGAGGTATGGGGGGCGGGGAGGAGCTTGGAATTTGGAACTAGCTGGCTGAGTGAGGGGATGGAGACAGAGGCTCTCAAAAATTAATTGTGTAAGTACTTTCAGTATCATGGCACTGTAGGTTATTGGCACTATAATGTGGCCTGTAACATGGGAGGAATAAACTGGACAGGCAGCAGTTTATTCTGACTCAGACTTGCAGATGGGCCTCTTCCTGCTTTCAGGTCTCCTGAATGCTGTTGTTTTCCTCCTTGCAAACAATGACTTTCAGATGTGTAGCAGTGCAGTCAGTGGTTCCTTACATCTCAATATACTTTGAGGGAACATCAACTGTGGATGGGATAAAATGGACAAATCAACACTATTCTAATATGGTCTAGTATTGATTTGTTCTGTGTGGTGACTGCAAATGGCTGCTTGTTGTGTTAATGAGATGGCTCATGGTGAGCTATGGCTAATTGTCTTGTTTTATTTCAATTCTTCTGAACTTGCCAAAAGGGCAGTACACCAAAGTCACTCGCCGTCTTGTGAATTCCTGGCACTGAAAATGGATGTATTGGATCTGACAGTGGAAGAGTTCTTCAAGCTGGAGATGGACTGACTGAAGTTGTACCTGGTGAGAGGGTCAATCTATTTACTTGGCCTTTGGAATTCTGAAACGTGGGGTGGCACTGTAGCATAGTGGTTAGCACACACTTTGTTGCGAGCAACCAGGATCATTTCCTGCGAAGTTTGTGCATTCTCCCTGCGACCACGCAAGTTTCTTCTGGGTGCTCTGGTTTCCTCCCACAGTCTAAAGACCTACTGGTTGGCAGGTGAATTGGTCATTGTAAATCATCCCATGGTTAGGCTCGGACTGGACTGGGGATTGCTGGGTGGGGTGGTTGGAAGGGCCAACACAACACTGGACGTCAATAAATTGAAAACTGTTTGCGGATGATGGGGCCTTGTGGAAAAGAGGCAGGAACATGGACCATATAATCAGGAAACTACAAGAAGCAATTGATGAAGTGGTGGAGTGGGGTTATGATTGGGGATGTAGAAAAAAAACTCAAACTGTATTTTTTACCAGGAAAAGAATTGAGGTAGGGAAGAAGTTAAGGATGTATGGGGTTGAATTAGATAGGGTTACATCATTTAAATTTCTGGGAGTTATATTTGATTCACGATTAACATGGGCAGACCATATAAGGAAAGTTGAGGAGAAATGTAAAAAAGTAATAAATGTGATGAGATGTTTGACTGGTAGGGAATGGGGAGCAAGTTGTTCAGCTTTGAAGAGAATGTATGTGGTTTTAGTGAGATCTGTGTTGGACTATGGAAATATAGCATATGGATCAGCAGCTAGGTCTCTTATAAGGAAACTGGATGTGATTCAGGCTCAGGCCTTGAGAGTGTGCAGTGGGGCTTTTAAAACATCACCAGTGTCAGCACTACAGGTAGAAATGGGAATAATGCCTTTGGAACTAAGAAGGATGCAACTGATGGCAAACTACTGGGATAACTTGCAGGGGCACAATGATTCTCACCCTACTAAAGGAGTGTTGCAGGAGTGCTGGGAAAATGGGAGGTTTCAGAGGGATACCTTTAGTCGGGTAGGGAATGATATCGCGAAAGAATGTGGAGTGTTTGATCTGAGGATAAGTCCTTCAGTAGTTTATCTGGTTGTAGCTCCATGGAAGCTTGTATGGCCTGACATAGACTGGCATTTGTTAGAGGTAAAAAGGAAAGAAAGATATAAAACAGATTTGGTAAATGCATTTAACTGTCATGTGATGGAAAAGTATAGTGATTATACTCACATTTATACGGATGGTGCGAAGGAACCTGAAACAGGACTGACAGGGTTTGGGGTGGTTATACCAGCAAAAGAAATTGGAATCAGCAGAAGAACATCGAATAAGTTAGGGGTGTTTACGGTGGAGATGCTGGCAGTGTTGGTTGCTTTGCAATGGGTGCAGAAAGCCAGACAAGCCAAAGCATTGATATGTTCAGATTCATCCTCAGTTCTAGCAAGTTTAAGGTCTTTTCACACAAACAGTCGGCAAGATGTACTTTATGGAGTCCTTCAGTTAGTTACAAGAATTGCAAATCAGGGAGGTCAGGTAAAATTTCTATGGGTTCCAGCACATGTAGGGGTGAAGGGGAATGAGAGGGTGGTTGAGTTGGCAAAGAGGGCGTTAAAAAAAGAAAATGTGGAAATGCACATTAGTATCAGTAAAGCAGAGGTTAAGCGTGTAATCTGGGAAAAAGTCAACCGAATGTGGCAAGAAAGATGGGACAGAGAGGGGAAAGGGAGGCATTTATATCAAATTCAAAAGAGTGTTGCAGGTACTAGGGTAGGTAATGGAAACAGAAGAGAGGAAATTGTGTGGACTAGGTTAAGGCTGGGGCATTGTGCATTAATCAAAACATTGAAAATGATAGGGAAACACCAGACAGGATTGTGTGAGGAATGTCAGGAAGAGGAGTCGGTAGAACATGTAGTTTTGTGTTGCAGGAAATATGGGAGACAGAGAGAGATGATGAGAATTAAACTAAGGGAGTTGGGGGTGCAGGAATTCACATTAAAAGGGTTGCTGGGCATGGGTGAGAGAGCACAAGTCCGGGTATCTTTAGCGTTTTTAAGGGGTACAGGGGTTTTTTATAGGATATGACGGATAAACAGGAATAGGGTACTAGGATGGTCAAAGATGGGAGGGTAAAGTGTAGGGGTGTATGTGTGTGTGTGTGTGTGTGTGTGTGTGTGTGTGTGTGCGCGCGCGCGCGCGCGATTGGGTGAAGGGATTTAGAATATATGTTTAATGCACATTTCGTGCAGAGGGTGACGGTAATGCACCATTAAGCTGGATGCCGACCGCCGTAAAACAAGATACAGACAGACAGACAGGCTCAGTCTTTGCAAGCAAGGATGGGTTGTGGCTCACCCCTTTGTGACAAAATTCGTGAGAGAGTTGTTAGTCAGTTCAAAAGGAACATTTCTCAACGCAAAATTGCAGAGAATTTAGGTCTTTCAACATCTACAGTACATAATATTGTGAAAAGATTCAGAGAATTCAGAGACATCTCAGTGCGTAAAGGGTAAGGTCGGAAACCACTATTGAATGCTCGAGATCTTCGAGGCCTCAGGGGGCATTGCCTAAGAAACCGTCATGCTACTGTGACAATTATAGCCACCCAGGCTCGGGAGTACTTCGGAAAACCATTGTCACTCAACACAGTCCGTCACTGCATCCAGAAATGCAACTTGAAACTGTATTAGGCAAGGAAGAAGCCATACATCAACTCTATGCAGAAATGCCGGCGAGTTCTTTCGGCCCGAGCTCATCTCAGATGGACTGAAAGACTGTGGAACCATGTGCTATGGTCAGATGAGTCCACATTTCAGCTAATTTTCGGAAAAAACAGGCGTTGGGTTCTTCGTGCCAAAGATGAAAACGACCATCCAGATTGTTATCAGTGAAAGGTGCAAAAGCCAGCATCTGTGATGGTATGGGGGTGCATCAGTGCCCACGGCATGGGTGAGTTGCATGTATGTGAAGGTACCATTGACTCTGAGGCGTATATTAGGATTTTAGAGAGACATATGTTGCCATCAAGGCGACATCTCTTCCCGGGATGTCCATGCTTATTTCAGCAGGACAATGCCAGACCGCATTCTGCACGGGCTACAACAGCGTGGCTTTGTAGACAGAGTGTGTGTGCTTGACTGGCCTGCTGCCAGTCCAGATCTATCTCCTATTGAAAATGTATGGCGCATCATGAGGAGGAGAATCAGACAACGGAGACCACGGACTGTTGAGCAGCTGAAGTCTTATATCAAGCAAGAATGGACAAAATTTCCATTTGCAAATCTACTATAATTAGTATCCTCAGTTCCAAAATGATTAAAAAGTGTTATTCAAAGGAAAGGTGATGTGACACAATGGTAAACATGCCTCTGTCCCAACTTTTGTTGAGTGTGTTGCAGCCATCAAATTCTAAATTTGTGTATGTTTACAAAATACAGTTAAGTTGGTCAGTAAAACTATTGAAAATCTTTTCTTTGTACTTTTGTCAGTTAAATAAAGGTTCATGTGAATTAACATATCACAGATTTCACATATCACATATCTGCTGCAAGAACTCAGCAGGTCAAGCTCGTAACACTAATGGGCTTCAAATTATTTTCAGCATTTTTGGATTTTAGTTGGGAATGCAACAGAGTACAAACCTGGCGGGCACCAGTGGATTGTAAGGGGAAGAAAGAGAAACCTGAAATTGGGAATATTAGTGTTCACACTCTAGAGCTGTACACTACCCAGCTGGTGTTCTAGTCAGTGCTTTTCCTTGTTCTAGCAGTGGAGGAGGGAGGAAGGATGTTTAGGTTGGTGAGGGAATGAGGTGGACAGAGTGCAAGTCTTTCAGGTTGCCCAGACTTCATGTGGCATTGCTCTTGTAGAGGAGGCCACATCAAGAGAACCAAATATAGTCGAAGTCAGGAGCAGATGAACCTTGGAGCAGGCTTGCTGCTTTATAAGTCAGTTGTCAAGGGATGGCTTCAGGGAAGGAGTACATAAACAAAGCTGGTTAAGGTGGAGGAAAAGCAGGGGCATTGGAGCAGTTTTTAAAGATACTTTAAACGTGTCTAAATGATGCCCCTTGAATTTTATGCATTTCAGCTGCTCAAATTGTCTGTGGATTTGGTCTTGGCACCAATGCTGCTGGTTGAGATTTTTATCAGGAGTAACTCCAAAGGCATCTGGAGTTGTCCCCTGACAAAATCTCAACGTGGATAAGCTAGCCTTGAGCTATACCCAGAATTAGTGCTACTGGGTGTATATAAATGCATTTTGAAGTAGTGCTCCCACCATAGGAGTTGTCTCAGATGCTTCATTTTGTTTTCAATACCTGTATCAGCTGGCAACATTAATTGAATTTAACTGACAGAACCAAATCGGAAGAATGTGGCTTGATACAGTGGCTTTACAAATGTGTCGCAACAGATGAGTTGCTGGAGGAAAAGTGGATCAGGTTTTGGTTAAGTTTGCGGACAATACAAAGAGAGGTGGAGTGTCCGGAAGGCTTCAGACAGATGAGAATGGGCAAAAAGTGCAGATGGAATAATGTCCAGAAATGTCTGGTCATGCACTTCGGAAGAAGGAATAAAAGCATAGAATTTTTTTAAATGGAGAGCAAATTGAAAATAAATAAATCAGAAGTCATAGAGTCAGAGTCGGCGCACACTACAGCACAGAAACAGGCCCTTTGGCCCATCTAGTCTATGCCAAACTGTTTTTCCTAGTCCCATTGTCCTGCTCCTGGACCATGGCCCTCTAAACACCTCCCATCCATTTCTTTATCCAATTGTTCAAATCAAACCTGTATCCACCACTTCCATTGGCAGTTCATCCCACAGACTCACTACCCGCTGAGTGAAGAAGTTCCCCTTAAAAACATTTCACTTTTCACCCTTAACCCATGACCTCTAGTTCCAGTCCCACCCAACCTCAGTGGAAAAAGCTTGCATCCTATCTACAGTATACCACTCATAACATCGTATACCTCTATCGGGTCTCCCCTCATTCTCCTACACTCTAGGGAATGAAGTCCTATTCTATTCAACCTTTCCCTATAACTCTGGTCCTTAAGTCCAGCAAGATCCTCATAAATTTTCTCTGCACTCTTTCAATCTTATTGATATCTTTCCTATAGGTAGGTTACCAGAGCTGCACACAATACTACAAATTAGGCCTCACCAATGTCTTGTACAACTTCAACATAACATCCCATCTCCTGTACTCGGTACTTTGATATATGAAGGTCAATATGCCAAAAGCTTTCTATACAACTTTATCTACCTGTGACACCATTTTCAAAGACTTATGGATCTGTATTCTCAGTTGCCTTTGTTCTACCATACTCAGTGCCCTACCATTCACTGTGTAAGTACTAACTACCCTGATTTGTCCTCCCAAAGTGCAACAACTCACACTTGTCTCCATTAAATTCCATCCACCATCTTTCAGCCCATTTTTCCTGATGGACCAGATCAATTTGCAAGCATGGATAAGCTGTTCCACATCAGGCCAAATGATATAAAGGATGGAGAAGGCACTGGATATGATCTGTTCCAAGTGTAACAGATCTGAGCAGTAAATCTGATTCAATGTTTGATTCCAAAAATTATTTGAGTGCTTATTTTTAAATTTGCACAGTATTGTGTTTGCCCCTGGAGCGTGTAAGGAATGATGGATTACCTTGTCCATCTATCACATGATTTATCATTACATCCACACTGCAGCTTAATCTAGATGTTAAATTAAAAATCTTGCAAATTATTGTAATGAAAGAGGGCTTGGAATTGGAATTGATTTATTATTGTCTCATGTATTGAGATGTAGGAAAAAGCTTGTCTTGCATACTGTATATATTAATGCACTGACCGAACAAGGTAAAACAATAACAATGCTGAACGAAGTGTAACAGCCACAGAGAGAATGCAGCACATGTAAATAACAAGGTTGAAGATCATAATGAAGTAGATTGTGATGTCAAGAGTCCAGTTTATCTTACTAGGGGTTGTATGTGATTTCACCACCACCTCTGGAAACACACTATTATAGACCACCCAACAGTAACAGGGACATCAAGGAGCAGATAGGGAGACAGATTCTGGAAAGGGTTGTTGTGCTGGGAGTTTTTAATTTCCCAAATATAGATTGGCATCTCCCTAGAGCAAGGGGTTTAGATGGGGTGGAGTTTGTTAGGTGTGTTCAGGAAGGTTTCTTGACACTATGTAGATAAGCCTATAAGAGAAGAGGCTGTACTTGATCTCGTATTGGGAAATGAACCTGGTCAGGTGTCAGATCTCTCAGTGGGAGAGCATTTGAGATAGAAGAGTGATCACACTTCTATCTCCTTTACTAGAGCATTGGAGAAGGACAGGAAGAGACAAGTTAGGAAAGTGATTAATTGGGGTAAGGGGAAATATGAGGCTATCAGGCAGGAACTTGGAAGCATAAACTGGAAACAGATGTTCTAAGGGAAACATACGGAAGAAATGTGGCCAATATTCAGGGGATATTTGCGTGTTCTGCATAAGTATGTTCCAATGAGACGGAAAGGATGGTAAGGTACAGGAACTGTGGTGTACAAAGGCTGTTGTAAATCTAGTCCAGAAGAAAAGAGCTTACGAAAGGTACAAAAAACTAGGTAAAGATAGAGATCTAGAAGATTATAAGGTTAGCAGGAAGGAGTTTAAGAATGAAATTAGGAGAGCCAGAAGGGGCCATGAGAAGGCCTTGGCAGACAGGATTAAGGAAAACCCCAAGACATTCTACAAGTATGTAAACAGCAAGAGGATATGACGTGAGAGAATAGGACCAATCAAGTGTGACAGTGGAAAAGTGTGTATGGAACCGGAAGAGATAGCAGAGGTACTTAATGAGTACTTTGCTTCAGTATTCACTACAGAAAAGGATCTTGGCGACTGTAGGGATGACTTGCAGCGGACTGAAAAGCTTGAGCATATAGACATTAAGAAAGAGGATATGCTGGAGCTTTTGGAAAGCATCAAGTTGGATAAATCTCTGGGACCAGACAAGGTGTACCCCAGGCTACAGTGGGAGGGGAGGGATGAGACTGCTGAGCCTCTGGCGATGATCTTTGTATCATCAATGGAGACGGGGGAGGTTCCAAAGCATTGGAGGGTTGCGGATGTTCCCTTATTCGAGAAAGGGAGTAGGGATAGCTCGGAAAATTATAGACTAGTGAGTCTTGCTTCAGTGGTTGGTAGGTTGATGAAGAAGATCCTGAGAGGCAGGATTGAAGAACATTTGTTTTTCCTGTAAATGCCTGCAAGAAAATGAATTGTAAGGTACTATATCAATAACATGCTATTTGATAATAAATTTACATTGAACTTATTTGTTACCCATAACCCTGTACTCCCCTGCCAGATGAGTTTGAGTACTGCCATGGAGACATGTCAGATGTGTTTAACATCACATCCAAAGTGAGCCAATGGTGACAGATCACTTTGTTGTAAAATCCATCATACCTGGGTTTTTCAAGCCTGTCTCCTATTTCTCACCTCTCCAACCAGAAAGCTCTGCTTTCCTCCTATTCCTGTACCCTTGGCATAACGTGAATCAGCCCAGCAGTGAGAAGAGGAACTTGTTGACTTTAAAAGTCAAAGCATGCAAACTGAACAGTTAACTAGTGAGTGAAATATGTGATGCCTCTGCAGACTTGTTCAAGCTGACAGAAAGGGAACCACAGCAATTGAACAACTGTAATGAGACAAAGCACAGAGGTATGAATGACTCCATCTCATCCTTGAGCTGGAAGTATTTTGCACCACTGTTTTCAGCATGACTGAGGCTTGACTTTATTCTCTTTTCAATGATTTTAGAATTTTGAAAGTTTTGCGGTTTGTTTACAGCAATACAAGCTAAAGATTGGAACAGAACTGCAACTCTGCAGTGCCTAAGAGATGCAGCCAGATCCAAATTGCAATCTATACATGAAAAAAAATCTTTATAGAGGGGTGACACTTAGAGAAGCCAAGAGGCTTCTTGAAGCGATTGGGGGGGGGGGCGGGGTGGGAGAAGGAACACTGACCACACTGGCAAAGAATAACAGTCACAGACTTTGCTCACTTGGCCTGTGTCTCTGTTCCATTAGTCAACTGCTGCCTCTCCAAAACAGCCAAAAACTTGGTTTGTGGCTCCCTTGTACCACCCATCTCCACTCCTTCCCCACACCACCAACCTAGGGACATAGTCAGACACTGGCAATGGAAAAACTCCACCAAATCTCCATGTATACTGACATCCCCACCTCCTACCACGAAGTCTTCCTCCCAATACACATGGACAGCACAGTGACTTTCCCACCTCTCCAATCCCAAAATGATTTGGATGAGTTTTTTCCTAAGTTGCAGGGTGAACTTTACAAAACATTCACTTTCGAGGCCCACACAGGTGACCATACTGCCTGTGCACTCAGTAGCCATATTACTAGGTGCATTCTGTACCTAATAAAGTGGCCACTGAGTGTGTATTCATGGTCTTCTGCTGTAGTACATCCACTTCAAGGTTTGACATGTTGTGCATTCAGAGATGCCCTTCTACTGTTCTCACTGTTGTAACATGTGGTTGTTTGAGTTCCGATTGCTTCTTGTCAGTTTGAAACACTCTGGCCAATCTCTTCTGTCCTCTCATTAATAAGGCATTTTCACCCACAGAACTGCTGCTTGCAGCATGTGTTTGTTTGTTTTTGTACCATTCTTTGTAAACTCTACAGCAGGGGTTCCCAACCTGGGGTCCACGAACCCCTGCTTAATGGTATTGGTTGATGGCATTAAAAAAAAGTTAGGAGCCCCTGCTCTAGAGACTATTGTGCTTGAAAATCCCAGGAGATCATCAATTTGAAATACTCAAACCACCTTGTCTGGCACCAGCAATCATTCCACAGTCAAAGTCACTGAGATCCCATTTCTTCCCCATTCTGATGTTTCGTCTGAACAACAACTGAATCTCTCTCTCATGTTTTTATACATTGTATTGCTGTCACATGATTGGCTGATTAGATATTTGCATTAATGAGTAGGTGTATCTATTAAAGTGGCCACCTAGTGTAGAACAAAGCACGGTACAGGTCCTTCGGCCCATAATGTCATACTGACCCTTTAACCTACTCCAAGATTAATTGAATATTTGCCTCACATAGCCCTCCTGTTTTCATTTTTTCCCCCATATGGTAAATCTCCTTTGCACACACCCAAGCTTTCACATCCTTTCTATAATGAGCTGATTAGAACTGAACACAATACTCCAAGTGTAGTCTAACCAGTTTTGTAGAACTGCAACATTACTTCATGAACTCAATCCCCAGACCCAATGAAGGCTAACACAACATGTGTATTCTTAACCACCCTGTCAGCTTGCACTGCAGCCTTGAGGGACCTACGTCTTATGGTCTTTGGGATGTATCCATCCTGAGCATTCTGAATTGCTCCCAGAAACTCCAGCCATTGCTGTTCTGCTGTCATCCCTGCTGACGTCCTCTTCCAATCAACTTTGACCAGCTCCTCTCTTATTCCATTTACCCTACTGATACATTCGATCTCAGCATCTCCTTCTTAAACTGCAGGATGAATATTATGCTCACTCCTAAGGGTTCCTTTACCTTAAGTTTCCTCATGAAATCTGTGTCATAACATAACATCCAATCCTGGATTGTCATTTCCATTAGCTGTTCTAAAATGCCATCTCATCGGCATTCTGCAAATTCCCCCTCTTGGGACAAGCACCAACCATATTTTCCCAATCTGCTTGCATATTGAAATCCCCTATGATTATCACGACATTGCTGTTTTTACATGCTTTTTCTATCTTCCATTGTAATTTGTAGCCCACAATCTGTTTACTGTTCGGAGGCCTGTATACAATTCCCATCACGGTCTTTTTACTTTTGCAGTTTCTTAATTCTACCCACACGGATTCATCAAGAATCCATGAACCACTGTTTTAAATATACCCAATGACGACCTCTGAGCAACTGGGGGCAATGAATTCCACAGCTTCACCACTCTCTGCCTGAAGAAATTTCTCCTCATCTCCAGTCTAAAAGGATTCCGAGACAGCATCCTCAGGTCTTAGACTCTCCCACAACAGGAAACGTCCTCTCTACATCCATTCTATTGAGGCCTTTTAACATTTGATAGGTTTCAAGCAGATGTCCCCTCATTCTTCTGATTTCCAGTGATTACAGGCCGAGAGCCATCAAATGCTCCTCTTACAATCAGCCTTTCTATCGCAGACTCATTATCCTGAACCTCCTTTGAAACCTCTGCAATGTCAGCACATCCTTTCTTCGATAAGGGGCCTAAAACTGCTCATAGTACTCCAAGTGAGGCCTCACCAATGCCTTGTAAACCTCAGTGACAGGTGGGCTGTTGCCAGTGATGCATTCCAATACTTGTGCTGAATTTAAAGGAATATCCTACGGTCCACACACAAGGGACTGGATTATAACGGATAGCAGGAGCATTGGTCGACCTTCTCCATCGGAGAGGGTGCTAAAGTCACCCTTAGTAGGAATCTTCCCAATCTTGGTGTGTGATTGTGCCTAAGACTTTTTCACAGAACTGTAATAATTTTATGTATTATACTGTACTGCTGCTGCAACAATATTTCATGCCATATGTGTGTGATGATAAACCTGATTCTGATAAGGGTCTCTATTGTGGACTGTGGGTAGGAAGGGGGCAGGGAGAGGGGAATCATGAATGGGAAAGGGAAGGGAGAGGGGAGGGAGTGGGAAGCACCAGAGAGACGTTCTGCAATGATCAATAAACTAATTGTTTGGAATTAAATGAGCTTGCCTGGTGCCTCAGGGCTAGGTGTGCCTGCACTCGCCCCAATCCCCACCCCCCACCCCAACACTCCTTCTCTCTCACCTGTCCCACAACCCTCCCATGGCGCACCAACCTCGCTATTCCCAGCATCCTTTGCTCCCGCTAGAGTTACAAACTTGCTCTCCACTCCCTGTTGACAAATACGTAACTGTGCAAAAGTTTTTATATGCACTGTGTGGTTCACCTTGGTCTGGAGGAACTTTGTCTTGTTCAGCAGTATACATGTGTATGGTTGAATGACAATGAACTTTCCGGGAAGTTGTGAAGGGAGAAGCAGTTGAAATATATTGATTTGGCTTCTCCCTTTACAGGAAACTGGAAGCTGAACAAATATGAACAGAAACTGCTAATTATTTGTAATTGTTAATCTCAGTTACTGAGTCCTACAGGCAGGAATGGACATGGTCAGAAGATAAACGTAATCCTCAAAGTCACTGATTTTTTTACAGTATTTTTAGAGGCCTGGGTCTGAGAGGTACCAGTGGGAGTGAGATTGGAAACTTTGGGTCACACTCATGAGCAGAATAGAGGAATCAGAATCAGTAATACAAGAGATTTCAATCAACACACACAAAATTCCGGAGGAACTCAGCCGTCCGGGCAGCATCTGTGGAAATAAACAAACAGTTGACGTTTTGGGCTGGGACCCTTCTTCAGGATGTTAAAGGAAGGGGGATGGCCCCAGAATAAAAAGGTGGGGGGAGTGGAAGGTGATAGGTGAAGCTCGACGGCTAGCTAAGTTAAAGGGCTGCAGAGGAAGGAATCTGCTGGGACAGGAGAGTGGACCATAGGAGAAAGGGAAGGAGGAGAGGATAGACAAGTGAGAAGAGTGAAGAGGCCAGAGTGGGGGATAGAAGAGGGGAAGTTACCAAGATGCACTGATTTTTTTTCTTGCTGGTGCTACGGAGGGGCTGAATTATTTAGTGATGGTGCTGAGGGATGTACTGTATGGTAATATGTATTTGCAAGGCCAGACACGTGGCGTTCAAAAGTCAGTTTCAAGCATTATGTGCCTACTATAAATGCCTCTGTTGATTCACAAGCAACAGCAATTGATACATCTAATATAGAAGTGAACTGTGACAGTGTCAACAGCATCAAAGACAACCCGGGCTACACAGAGCATAAACAAACAAACAAACAGAGCATCCGACCCACAGCGCACAACGTGAATCACGCATAAATCCCGCAATCAGCGTCAAATGTGTGCTTTTCAACTGAAAAACACAACACTAACCCACAATGCCCACCGCTATTCGCATTACATATACAGACAAGGCCAAAAGATACACTGTTAGTAAAGTCAAATAAGGCAAACAACAAATGCAAGACTTTACCGGGAGTTGGACAAATCGTACTCTGACCATGCAATACCTCAATTAATTTGGCTACTGAATTTAAAACAAAAATCAACAGAATCATGGATTGGAAGTCTAAGCAAAACCAGTCGGCTTAACAGCAGTAAATGTAATATTTTAGGATTTGCGGGAAACATAAGGACTATGGGGTATCTACCACAAAATTATTATAATCAGCATTAGTCTAGGCCCAAATTTAAAAAAAGATCAACTGGACTCACCATTGATGTTTTCAGAGAAGCACAATCCTTCTGTTGTTGTGGTTGGTGGTGAAAGCATCAATGATTTTCTGGATGGCAAGTGCCTGGTCCTCCGGCTGTTTATGGCCAACAGGGCCAAGCTGCTGTTCCGAGCATCGCCGCTGCTATTCCTTAAGTAGTTTTTGAGGCGTCTGAGACAAGAGAAACTCCGTTCGCATGAGGCAGATGTCACAGGTAGAGTCAGTGATATGCAGATTAGTTTGTATAAATCTATAAATGCATCGCGGTAGAGTCTCATTAGAGCTAGAAATTCCACTGTGTCATTCACTGTCTGTCCTTGCTTTTGTTTTGTTTCCAGCAGTCACTGAACCTGATGTAGCTCTGCAGTCAGGTTCACTTCAGTCACTCCATAGTATTGGGCCATTGGCCAAAGACAATTCTTGTCTAGGAAGAACTTGTGTTTGGGACTCAATGCTGAGACTCCAGTCAGAACACCCCCAGTCTCAGTTGAGAACCGTCTTTTCACTTCAGTCAGAAGTCTGTCTATAACCGGATAGAAACAGTGCTTGCGAAGTTCATCAGAGGATGTGACAGGTGTGCATTCGGTTTGGGCCTCAACAACAAAATCATGTCGGCGGTGGGGTGGCTGGGCCTGTCTCCTTTCATGTGGTCTGCTCTGTATACCGGCCTTGACACACAGGTCCCTAGCTCTTGCCTTAATTTCACTCCATGATTCCACTCCCCGTTTTGCTGAGAATGCATCGATAACAGACTGAGTCAAGTCCACAGCGGATGAAAGCTCCAAACTGGGAGATTGTAGCAGGTCTGACATGAATTTGGTGACTCAGAGTAAATTCTCAAACAGAGTGAGAAGTAAAGCAAACTGCTCGTCAATCAGTCTATTTACAGCTCTGGCCTCTGTTTTCCTCCATGCATTTTGTTGACCCATATGTAGCCTGGGGAAAAGTACACACTCCGGACAACAAATACTTTTTCGGGTTTTAATTGCTTTATCTGTTTTAGATGCTTAAGTGCCAGAAGAGGGTCGCGAAACAAAATGAACGAATTTACAACCAGTTCTTGCCGTTACAATCTCAGTTTAACTTTCGATCCACGCCCTTGTGTATGGACAAAACTGCATAGGCAGTATAAAACACCAGAACTAATATGGTAGTGGCAATCCTGACAGAACACAATACAAACAACATTAGAATCCCACCCACCCTGCATCTTATACATAGCAACGAAAAATGTAAACGAATACAGCTCATCTACAACGTCTACTACTTTTTAGTACACACATGCTGAACTTCCGAACAGAGACTAAACATTCACGTTACACTGTTACATGCACAATCAGTCCCGATACAATAAAGTTAGACAAAAGGTATAAGACACTTTGGTATAAATTTTACAAGGTATTGCATGGTAGTTAAATTACAGGAAGACTGACCTCCTTGGATGGTGAGGAACTTTGCATAAGCCACGCGATCCAGCGTCGATTTCTTCACTCGTGGAAATCTAAAGCATACACATGTAAAACATATCAAATTACCGATATTCTCGATCCGCCAACAAGCATAACAGAATTCACATGGATATTGTCAATTAATACTCACCGTTCCTCACCATGTCCAGTATCTCTGGAAGGAACTTAATCCCCGCATGCATTACAAAGACATTGCGAGAAGAAAGAAAGGAAACGTGCACTTAAATGTGTTTTGTCATGTACCTATCAGAGCATCTACAAACTCTTTACAACAAAGGAAGTATTTTTGAGATGCATTTACGATCATATAGAACATTCATCAATTTACATATGGTCAGCCGCCAGACTGTAATGTGTTAAATCCTGCTGATGTGTTTAAGGAATGATTGTTGATGGATAATTGTTACCCAGGGCAACAAGAATAAGTCCTTTGGTTTTCTCTGAAGTCGTCCCAATGACCATTCAAGTTCAAGTTCAGGTTTATAACCATTCAATCACTCACATGTTTACGGCCAAATGAGACAACGCTCCTCTGGACCAAGGTGCACGATACACTACATAGAACTCAGACACATAATACATATTGTCACAAATAAATTAACAAATAATAAGGTGCATATACGATACAAGTTAAAAAGCAGACAGTATAACATCACTGGCTCTTCATATGTGATGAGACCTGGGTGGTGTCTGGGAGTTCAGACTTATGGCCTGGAGGAAGAAGCTGCTCCCATCCTGCCTGTTCTTGATCTAATGTTACAGTACCTTCGGCCTGATGGTAGGAGGTCAAAGAGATTGTTGGACAGATGCGAGAGATCACTGACGATGCTAATGGCCCTGCGTTCCTCATCTCAGGAAGCAGCCACAAGCTCATTTTAACATCGTATCCCATCACAAGCAGAGCTACACCCACTGAGAGGGGCAGCCTACATCTGATGTTCAGTTCTTCAAAGCAGGCTTTGCACCCACAAGTTTCTGAATCAGAAGTGAGACTGCAATAAACACACTACATATTTATGAAGACAACATCATTTTCACAACGGCCTTTGCTTTTTAAGGTTGTTAAGAGTGGTCACATCAGAAGAGAAAAAGACAAAAGAAAGTGGCACCATGGTATGACAGGTCGTCCTGCCACATCAACCCAACCATAAGTGTAAGTGTTGCAAAGTTGTGAAATTAACTGAACAGGTGGAGATACAATATTCCAGCTTGGGGCTTCAGTGTTCAGAGTTCAATCCCAGCGTCCTGTAAGGAGTTTGTACGTCATCCCCATGGAATGTGTAGTTTTTATCCAGGTGCTCCAGTTTCCTCCCAGAGTCTGAAGACATGCCGGTTAGGAGGTTAATTGGTCATTGCAAATTGTCCAGTGATTAGGCTAGGGTCAAATCACAGGTTACTGGGTGGCCCAGCTTGAAGGGCCAATGGGCCTACTCTGTGCTGTATCTATAAACACAATCAAAATAAAATACAAATTAGACAGTGAATGACTGAACAAGTTCAAGGGACCGATGGTCCACATGTGGAGGGGCTGAGTTCGGTAGAACAAGACCCTCGAACAATGAAAGTGTGTGTCACCCCGGGGGAGGGACACGGAAGTGGCAATGGTTTTATGGTTTTAAAATTTAAGTTAATGCTCCAAAGATCACAAACACTGGAAGTATTGCAGAGAGAGCTCGATCATTGAAGGACTCCCACCACCCAAGACATGCCCTGTTCTCATTGCTGCCATCAGGAAGGAGATACTGAAGCCTGATGTTTGGGTGGTGGGTGGGGAGGTGCGGTATCGGAGTGTTGTGAGGCCGATTCTCGGTGATGGGACTATTTACCTTCGGAGGGAAGTATGCTGTCATGGATGAAGATGAATGAAGGGTCACAGGGTAACTCTTTGGTTAGTCCTACAGTGAAGCACAAAGTGTCAGAGGTTAAGGTCAAAGTTCAAATGAATTTATTATCAAACTATGTACGATATAACTATGATCTGAACAATGGGATCAACATGCATGAAACAGCTCACCCTAACGCCTTCGCCATCATTTTGGGAGATTTTAACAGGGCCAGTCTGAAAAAATCACTGAGCAATTTCCATCAACAGATGACTAGCAATACCAGAGGAAACTACACACTGGACCATTGCTACGCCACCATCAAGAATGCCTACCGTACTATTCCATGCCCTCACTTCGGGAAGTCTGATCACCGAACTGTATGTCCACTCCCTGAGTATAGGCAGAGACTGAAGACTGCAGCACCAGCAGTGAGGACCAAGAAAGTTTGGACAAGGGAAGCACAGGAGTGCCTACAGGACTGCTTTGAATCGGTGGACTGGACTGTATTCAGGGATTCATCTTTCAATCGGGATGAGTATGCTGCAGTTGTTACTGACTTCATTAAAACCTGTGTGGACGAGTGTGTGCCTACAAAGACTTACTGTACATTCCCAAACCAAAAGCCGTGGATGAACCAGGAGGTACGTCATCTGCTGAAGGCGAGATCTGTGGCACTCAAGTCTGCCAACCAGAAAACCAGTTATGATTTGCAAAGGGCTATTTCATGGGTGAAGAGACAATTTTGAACAAGGTTGGAGGTGATATCAGATGGACAGCAACTCTGGCAGGGTCTGCAAGACATTACTTCCTACAAAACAAAACCCAATAGTATAAATGGCAGTGATGCTTCACTACCAGATGAACTCAACGCCTTCTATGCACACTTTGAAAGGGAGAACACGACTACAGCTGTGAAGATCCCTGCTGCACCTAAGGACCCTGTGATCTCCATTTCAGAGGCCGATGTTAGACTGTCTTTAAAGAGAGTGAACCCTCGCAAGGCAGAAGATCTCGATGGAGTATCTGGTTGAAGCGCACCTCCAATAACTCCAAAAGACTGAGGTTTGGTATAATACTGAAAGGCTTTTATTCGCTGTACAATACGACCTCCATGGTGAGTGTCTGTCCCTGGACTGAGGGGGAGGGGAAAGGCAAAACACCTTTACACAGGAAAGTGTGGGAGGAGCCACAGGGGCAGTCAGCAGAGGGGTGTGTCCACACAGTAAACCCAGTTCAACATATATATGGTTTACCACATTCACCCCTCCGTTTTTTAAAAAAAGAGTCCCGCGGGGTGAACTGACTGACAATATTTAAAACAAGTATATTTACAGGTCAAGTCTATCAGGCGGTCCAGTCCGTCGCTGTGATCTACGTAGCACCAGTGGTGATTGCATCGGTGACCGCGGTTGTGCTGGCTCCGACCTGACTTGAGGTGTCAGCACGTTAGGCGTTGTTAATCCCTCGTGCATGTCTGTCGCGCCCGGTATGGGAGTGTCGTGTGGTGTCTGTGTACGGTTTGGAGTGCGTGGTGTCTCGTGCGTATATATATTGGCATTGGTGGACGTGCGTAACAGGGAGCGGATGGAGCGGAGTTCCTCGGGAAGGACCTCCTGCCAGCGGGAGACTGGCAGTCCCTTTGACCTGAGGGCTAAGAGTGTGGCTTTCCACACTGTGCCATTCTCCTTCTCTACCTGTCCATTCCCCCGGGGATTATAGCTCGTGGTCCTACTAGTTGCAATTCCCCTAGCTAGTAGGTATTGGCGCAGCTCGTCACTCATAAACGAGGACCCTCTGTCACTGTGGATATAGCATGGGTATCCGAACAGAGTGAAGAGCTTGCGCAGGGCTTTTATAACTGATGTGGTAGTGGTGTCGGGGCAGGGGATGACGAAAGGGAACCTCGAATACTCATCGATAACGTTAAGAAAGTACACATTGCGGTCGGTGGAGGGAAGGGGGCCCTTAAAGTCAACACTCAGTCTCTCAGAAGGGCGGGTGGCCTTGATGAGTTGTGCCTTTTCGGGTCGGTAGAAGTATGGTTTGCACTCTGCGCAGACTTGGCAATCCCTGGTCATCATCCTGATCTCCTCAAGGGAGTAAGGCAGGTTCCGGGCTTTCACGAAGTGGAAAAGCCGGGTGACCCCTGGGTGGCAAAGATCTACATGTAGGACGTATAGCCGGTCGATCTGCATGCTGGCGCATGTTCCCCGGGATAGGGCATCGGAGGGCTCGTTGAGCTTCCCAGGCCTGTACATGATGTCATAGTTGTAGGTGGAGAGTTCGATTCTCCACCTCAGAATTTTATCATTTTTGATTTTGCCCCGCTGTTGGTTATTAAACATGAATGCGACTGAGCGCTGGTCAGTTAGCAGGGTGAACCTTTTTGCTGGTGAGATAGTGCCTCCAGTGCCTAATAGCTTCCACTATGGCCTGGGCCTCTTTCTCCACTGCGGAGTACCGAATTTCAGGGCCTTGAGGAGTACGGGAGAAGAACGCCACTGGTCTTCCCGCCTGGTTGAGGGTAGCAGCCAGTGCAAAGTCAGAGGCGTCAGTCTCGACTTGGAAGGGAATGGCCTCATCCACCGCATGCATTGCTGCTTTGGCAATGTCCCCTTTTATGCAGCTGAAGGCTGCGGGGGCCTCGGCAGAGAGGGGGAATGTGGTGGACTTGACCAGGGGGCGGGCCTTGTCTGCATAGTTAGAGACCCGTTGGGCGTAATATGAAAAGAAGCCCAGGCACCTTTTGAGGGCTCTGAGGGTGTTGGGAAGAGGGAGTTCATACAGTCGGGGTCAGGGCCAATGACTCCATTCTCCACGACACACCCACGGATAGCAAGTCGGGTGGTCCCGAATACATACTTGTCCTTGTTATAGGTGACATTGAAGGCTTTGGCCGCTTGGAGAAATTTTTGGAGGTTATTGTCGTGATCCTGCCGGTCGTGACCGCAGATGGTGATGTTATCCAGATATGGGAGCGTGGCCTTCAGTTGGCACTGGTCCACCATCCAGTCCATTGCCCTCTGGAAGACAGATACACCATTCGTGACACTGAAAGGGACGCGCAGGAAGTGATAAAGCCTGCCGTCCGCCTCGAAGGCAGTGTAAGGGCTGTCCTCCAGGCGGATGGGGAGCTGATGGTAAGCGGATTTTAGGTCTATGGTCGAGTACACCTTGTACTGTGCTATCTGATTGACCATATCCGCGATGCGGGGTAGAGGGTAGGCGTCGAGCTGCGTGAACCTGTTGATGGTCTGGCTATGGACCACGACCATCCTATTCTTCTCCCCGTTCCGAACAACGACCACCTGCACCCTCCAAGGACTTGTGCTTGCCTCAAAGACCCCCTCCCTGAGCAGCCGCTGCACCTCCGACTTAATGAAAGCTCTGTCCCCCGCGCTGTACCTCCTGCTTTTAGTTGCCACAGGTTTACAGTCGGGGGTCAGGTTGGCGAACAGTGGTAGGGGAGGGATCTTGAGGGTGGAGAGGCCGCAAGTGGCGTCGGTGGTGTGGCAGTTGGCATGATGTTGGGTGGGATGTGCGGGTCGGTGTGTGTGTGTGTGTGTGTGTGTGGTCAGTAGTGGGGTATGTGACGTATCCCTACAAAACTGGGGATTTACGACAGTAATTGGTGGGAGGGGCCCATCATACTCCATTGTCACACTTTTCAGGTGGCTCTGGAAGTCGAGCCCCAATAGCACAGGGGCACACAGTTGAGGCATGACCAGTAACGTAAAGTCTCGATATTCTGTGCCCTGCACCACTAGCGTCGCTACACAACCCCCCCGGATGTCTGTTGTATGCGACCCGGAAGCCATGGCGACCCTCTGACTTACCGGCCATATCATGAGTCCGCAATGCTGCACCGTGTCTGGGTGGATAAAACTCTCTGTGCTGCCTGTGTCAAACAGGCAGCTTGTCCTGCGCCCCTCCACCAGGATGTCCATCATTGACCTTGCGAGCTGGTGGGGAGCGCTTTGGTCGAGGGTCACGGAAGCCAGGGTGGGGTCGCTGTCTTGGTCCGGCGCAGTGGGGTGACCCGTAAACACCCATTGGTCGTAGGTGGTGGGAGGGGGCGCTGACTAAGATGTCCGCCCCCATGTCTCACATGTGGTGGCAGCGTGCAGGGAAGATGGCGGCAGGCAAGATAGCGACCCCCACGTCTCGCACGTGGCGCTGCTCGATCCCGCTCGCGGTTTGGACTTAAAGACCTTGGCGACGTGGCCCTTCTTTCCGTAGCTGGAGCGGGTAGCTTGTTGGGCCTTGCAGCGTTTCCGGGGGTACTTCTCCAGTCCTCAGAGGTAGCACTTTGCGGACTCGTGACTGGCGGCAGCTGAGGTCGATTCGTTGGCAGGTTGCGTGGACTTGCGACTGGCTGCAGCCGAGGTCGATTCGCCAGCGGGTTGCGGGGTCTGCGGTGCCCACTAGGCCATCGGGGGATCATGTGCCTGGAGAGCTTCGGAGTTATGCAGAGCAGCCTCCAACATGCCGGCCAGCTCGATCGCCGAAGATCAGCTTTTTCCAACAGCTGCTGGCGCACATACACTGACCTGGTCCCCGTGACGAAGGCGTCTCTCACTAGGAGTTCTGCATGCTGCGCCACCATCAGCTCCTGGCAATTGCAGGCTCGCACGAATGTCCGTAGGGCCTGGACGAACTCGGCACTTGATTCCCCGGGCCGTTGTTGCCGTGTTGCTAAGCGATGTCGCGCGTAGACGCTGTTTATCGGCCGCAGGTATTGTCCTTTGAGGGCGCTCATTGCGCCGTCGTAGCTCAGCTGGTCTATGATCAGCGAATAGACCCGTGGACTGACCCTGGAGAGTAGAACTCTGCGCTTCGCTATGGGGTCGGTCGCTTTAATCTCCTGTAGGTACGCTTCGAAGCAGGCCAGCCAGAGTTCGAAAGCGTTTCCAGCTTCAGGCGTTTGCGGATTGTGGTCTAACCTGTCGGGTCTGAGCACGTGTTCTATGCATTAAAATGTACAGCGAATAAAATTGAAGCACCTTCAATAACCCCAAGAGACTGAAGTTGGGTAAAATACTGAAAGGCTTTTATTCGCTCTACAATACGACCTCCATGGTGAGTGTCTGCCCCTGGACTGAGCGGGAGGGGCAAGGCAAAACACCTTTATATAGGATCTGTGGGAGGAGCCACAGGGGCAGTCAGCAGAGGGGCATGTCCAGACAGTTAACTCAGTTACGACATATTACCACACTGGTAAGGATATTTTCAACCTCTCACTGCTACGGGCAGAAGTTCTAACTTGCTTCAAAAAGGCAACAATTATCCCAGTGCCTAAGAAGAATAATGTGGACTGCCTTAATGACTATCACCCGGTAGCACTCACATCAACAGTGATGAAATGCTTTGAGAGGTTGGTTATGACCAGACTGAACTCCTGTCTCAGCAAGGACCTGGACCCATTGCAATTTGCCTATCTCCACAATTGGTCAACAGCAGACGCAATCTCAATGGCTCTCCACGGCGCTTTAGACCACTGAGAAAACACAAACACATACTGTATGTCAGGATGATGTTCAACGACTATAGCTCAGAATTTAATACCATCATTCCAACAATCCTCAACGAGAAGTGCAGAACCTGGGCCTCTGTACCTCCCTCTGCAACTGGATCCTCAGCTTCCTAATTGGAAGACCACAGTCTGTGTGTTTTGGGGATAATATCTCCTCCTCACTGACGGTCAACACTGGCGCACCTCAGGCGTGTGCACTTAGTCCATGGCTCTACTCTCTGTATACACATGACTGTGTTTGCTGGGCACAGCTCAAATACCATCTATAAATTTGCTGACGACACAACCATTGTTGGTGGAACCTCAGGCGGAGATGACAGGGCGTACAGGAGTGAGATATGCCAACTAGTAGAATGGTGCCACAGCAACAACCTGGCACTCAACGTCAGTAAGACAAAAGAGCTGATTGTGGACTTCAGGAATGGTAAGATGAAGGAGCAAATACCAATCCTCATAGAGGGATCAGAAGTGGAGAGAGTGAGCAGCTTCACTTTCCTCAGTGTCAAGATCTCTGAGGAACTAACCTGGTCCCAACATATTGATGTAGTCATGAAAAAGGCAAGACAGCAGCTATACTTTATTAGGAGTTTGAAGAGATTTGGCATGTCAACAAATACACTCAAAACCTTCTATAACTGTACTGTGGAGAGCATTCTGACAGGCTGTATCACTGTCTGGTATGGAGGGGCTACTGCACAGGACCGAAAGAAGCTGCAGAAGGCTGTAAGTCTAGTCAGCTCCATCTTGGGCACTATCCTACAAAGTACCCAGGACATGTTTAGGGAGTGATCATAAGACCATAAGACAAAGGAGCAGAAGTAGGCTATTCGGCCCATCGAGTCTGCTCCGCCATTTTATCATGAGCTGATCCATCTTATCCTATTTAGTCCCACTGCCCCGCCTTCTCACCATAACCTTTGATGCCCTGGCTACTCAGATACCTATCAATCTCTGCCTTAAATACACCCAATGACTTGGCCTCCACTGCTGCCCGTGGCAACAAATTCCATAGATTCACCACCCTCTGACTAAAAAATTTTTTCGCATTTCTGATCTGAAAGGGCGCCCTTCAATCCTGAAGTCATGCCGTCTCATACTAGACTCCGCCATCATGGGAAACAACTTTGCCACATCCACTCTGTCCATGCCTTTTAACATTCGAAATGTTTCTATGAGGTCTCCCCTCATTCTTCTAAACTCCAAGGAATACAGTCCAAGAGCGGACAAATGTTCCTCATATGTTAACCCTCTCATTCCCAGAATCATTCTGGTGAATCTTCTCTGTACCCTCTCCAACGTCAGCACATCCTTTCTTAAATAAGGAGACCAAAACTGCCCACAGTACTCCAAGTGAGGTCTTACCAGCGCCTTATAGAGCCTCAATATCACATCCCTGCTCCTATACTCTATTCCTCGAGAAATGAATCCCAACATTGCATTCGCCTTCTTCACTGCTGACTCAACCTGGAGGTTAACTTTAAGGGAATCCTGTTCGAGGACTCCCAAGTCCCATTGAATCTCAGAACTTTGAATTCTTTCCCCATTTAAATAATAGTCTGCCCGTTTATTTTTTCTGCCAAAGTGCATAACCATACATTTTCCAACATTGTACTTCATTTGCCACTTCTCTGCCCATTCTTCCAATCTATCCAAGTCTCTCTGCAGACTCTCCATTTCCTCAGCACTACTGGCCCCTCCACCTATCTTCGTATCGTCAGCAAACTTAGCCACAAAGCCATCTATTCCATAATCCAAATCGTTGATGTACAATGTAAAAAGAAGCGGCCCCAACACTGATCCCTGCGGAACACCACTGGTAACCGGCAGCCAACCAGAACAGGATCCCTTTATTCCCACTCTCTGTTTCCTGCCAATCAGCCAACGCTCTATCCATGTATGTAACTTTCCCGTAATTCCATGGGCTCTTATCTTGTTAAGTAGCCTCATGTGTGGCACCTTGTCAAAGTGGTGTCTCAGAAAGGCAGCATCCAACAATTAAGGATCTCTAACACCCAGGGCATGCTCTTTTCTCACTGTTACTATCAGGTAGGAGATACAGAAGCCTGAAGGCACACACTCAGTTGTTCAGGAACAGCTTCTTCCCCTCTGCTATCCGATTTCTAAATAGACAGTGAAGCTTCGGACACTTGCTCACTTTTTTTAATATACAGTATTTCTGTTTTTGCCCATATTTTAAATTCTATTCAATATACGTAATTGACTTAGACCATAAGACAAGGCCATAAGACAAAGGAGCAGAAGTCGGCCATTCGGCCCATTGAGTCTGTTCTGCCATTTTATCATGAGCTGATCCATTCTCCATTTCGTCCCACTCCCCGGCCTTCTCACCTTTGATGCCCTGGCTACTCAGATACCTATCAATCTCTGCCTTAAATACACCCAATGACTTGTGTTACGTACCCGTAACTGGGTTGCCAAACCAGCAGAAATGGATCACTCAGTTGGAGTCTGGAGTACTAGAACTAAGAAAGTTTTATTAAAGAAACAAGTAACACAGTAATCGAAAGGATAATAAATGCAACAGTTCAGCGATGATAAACACACATGTGCACAGAATTAAGATAACAGCATCAATCAAGCTCTATCGTTGTCTTGGGGTAAATGACCAAATTTCAAAATGACTCAAAGTTCAGTCCAGTTCAGTTTGCAGTAATCATTGCCATGGCGATGGACAACGTGGGGGGGGGAAGAGAGAGATAGAACAGGAACAACTGATCATTCAGGCACGGCTCCACTCACAGACCGGCGAGATGGCTCACAAGTAGCTTTTGGGCGGGTCCTTGGTGATGTCACCTGAGGTCACCGACTGTGACCCCTCCTCCAGATGCGGTCGATCCTCTGCAGTGAACCCGGCACCCAGGCAAGGGCAGACACACACCGGGTTCCCGCTGATCGTACCTTTCCACCCTGGTCGTTGTCTGGTACTTCTCACCCACTCGTGAGAGGCGCACCGCTTCCAGGATCTCGTTACCTCGGGTGGCGTGTGTCCTGCCTTAGCGAACCGGTCCCTTTTTATCCCCCTGCTGGGGCATCGCCTGTCCATCACTTCAAACAGTTCAAGGTTCAAAGGGGGGAGCCGCTCCAGACAGCTCTCTCTCTCCCACGTCCCTTCATTACACATCTCCAGACGCTGCTCCATTGTTCCTTATCTCTCCTTCCCCTGAGGGCAGGTGGCAGACCACTTGCTGATGCCACTGATGCTAACCCAGGCCAGCAAACATCTTAATTTTATGTGTATTCTCGTCACACTTCCCCCCTTTAAAGGATTTTTACCGGGAGGTAAAAATTACAAACATGACTACATTAGTTGATACACACACAAATATGCATCTTTATCAGTTATTTGGCTAATACAGAGAATTTGAAGCTGTCAACACCTTGACAGACAGTCATCACATTTTCTTTTCCTTTTACACGTGTTATTAATAATCCCTTAGACCAGGCTCCAACTCAGCAAACTTCATAGTGGCCAAAAACACTGATGAATTGCGATCAATGTAACCTCTCATTTGGCTTTTTGCCGGACCACAATAACAAGGGTCGTCCCATTCCGGCTCAGTTTTCTCTCGCAAGGGCTTAATAGGAGGGGGACGGGTATCGACCGCAGAATTATTGCAAAACTTCCTGCAGTACCCCACCATCTCCAAGAGCCTTCTGAGGGCCCTCTTGTCTGTCGGGGTTGGGAGGTCAGCGATAGTCTGCACTGTAGCTTGCATCGCTGCCAGCTGCCCCTGTGTCACCACAATTCCCAGGTAAGTGACCCTCGTGTGGCCGAATTCATTTTTTTCAAGGTTCACTATCAAACTGGCTTCAGACAGCCGTATTAAATTGCCAATACACACCTCTGTGTTCATCAGCCCTTTAGTCACTGAATTACTCAAAAAATATGGGTGTTGTTTACTTGGCTGCCCGATTGTAACCACAATCACCCAACGTCCCAGTTCTTTGCATTTCCTCGGGACAATCAAACACATGGGTGCGAGTCGTTTAATTACTCCTTCTAAAGATTCGCTTTGTTCGGGGATTAAGGGAGAGACCTTATCAGTAGACCTGGCCAAATCAATAGCCTTCTCCCATCTGACCGATCCCATCCTAATCTTTTCAAAATGGTTTTTTCCTCTTATCAGGGGGCCCCTAACTTCATTGATTTCCACGCTAACACCGACTAGGTTTGTTAGCATATCAAAAGCCGGTGACCGTCTCAGTTCGCGTCGGTCATGATCAATAACATTTTTCCCCCTGGGCAGCCGGTAAATCTCTTTCATGATTCCACCAACTGTTTCCTCCAGCACCGCAAAATGTCCACCGGGGGTACCTCGTGGGCCATGTTAAAAACCTCATCCCCATAACTCTTTTGCACCATCCCCCACTCCTCATCTGCGGATACTGTCCTTGATTTCCCTTTCTTCCTTAGCACTTCCTCATCCGCACAATAGCCTACTCGTTCCCTTGTTAAAGCTGTGTCAGAGAGAGCTGTCTCGGCAAAAACCATCAGCCCCTCGTTTCGCTCCTGCGTCTGCACAAATTCTTTCCTGGCTACTGCTACGTCCGTCCCAGCTCCGACGTCCTACCTCTTATCTCACTACACCCTGTCTCATACAAGGTTGGCAGAAATGTTTCAGCCAAATTCACCATCGCGGGCCCGCGATGAACCTGTGAGTCCATGGGCGGGGCCTCAATGCTGGCAGGCTGACCTGTCAATCTCACGACTGGGAACACGATTCCTCCGGCGATGTCATTACCGAGCAAGACTTCCACGTCTTTCATCGGTAATTCGGACCTCACCCCGATCGTGACTAGTCCGGAGACCAGGTTGCTATGTAAGTGTATCTGGTGCAAAGGGACTGACTCTGTCCCTTCCCCAACACCTTTGACCTCTACCTCCCCAGTCTGGGTCTCTGAGCTAAACTCTAATACACTCTTCAGTATTAGTGACTGACACGCTCCCGTGTCTCTCCAGATCCGCACTGGAACTGGTTTTAACCCCTCCTTCACTGACACCAATCCGGCCGAGATAAACCTCTCGCGCCCTTCCTGGACTTTTTCAGACCTGTCCTTCCCTAGCGGTTCGCTTAACAGCTCGATACAGCCATTCCAAATTTCCGTTTTTCCTTTCCCCGTCTCCTTCCTTGGGGCAAAGCACCTGGACGCAAAGTGTCCAACTTTCCCACAATTATAACAGACGACCCCAGGAGACTTCCTACCAGACTGCTCCCGGTCTACCTTATCCTTTTCACTAGTCACCGGCATACTTTCTGACTTTTCCGGCGGACTTTCCCCGCCGTCCTGACTACCCTTCTGGTAGCCTTTACTCGGGGCAAACTTCATTTTATGCGTCAACGCATACTCATCCGCTAACTTAGCAGTTGCGGCTAACGTGGCTGCCTCCTTCTCATCGAGGTAGGGTCTCATACCCTCAGGGACACAACCTTTAAATTGCTCAATCAGGATCAGTTGTAGCAGTCTGTCATAATCCCCCTCTACCCCTTTCGAGGCGCACCAACGCTCACAATATGTTTGCATCTTACGGGCAAACTCCAAATACGTGCGGTCCCACTGCTTCCTCGCATTCCGGAACCTCTGCCGGTATGCCTCCGGGACCAACTCATAAATCCTGAGGATGGCTTCTTTCACCACCTCATACCTCTGGGCATCTTCCGCGGACAAAGCGGAGTAAGCTTCTTGGGCCTTCCCTTTCAGTACACTCTGAAGTAAAACAACCCACTTATCCCTCGGCCAGTCCTGACTTATAGCCACTTTTTCGAAGTGGAGGAAGTACCGATCCACGTCGGTATCGTCAAATGGGGGAACCAGCCTAACCTCCTGGGTCGCCCGGAACCCTCCACCTTGGTTCGGCACGAGCCCCTGCTCGGCCCTTATCTTTAACTTCTCCAGCTCAAATTCCCTTTCCCTCTGTTCCTCCTCTCTCTCCAACTGTCTGTCCCTCTCTTTCTCCTCTCTCTCTAACTCTCTTTCTCTCTCTTGCCTTTCTAACTCTCTCTCCTTCTCTTCGTGTTCTAACTGCCGTACCCGGAACTCGTGCTCGAGTCTCAGTTTTTCAAGCTGTACCTGTACCGCGTCTCCAGCAGGTTTTTCAATAGACACCACCCCCAGCTCACCTTGGGGAAACACACCTTTAGATACATAGTGCTCTACAATAGCTCTGTGTATCTCCTCTCTCCTCATTGTCGACTTCACCTCAGCAAGATTCAACCGTTTGGCCACAGCTACCAATTCCGATTTCCTGGCATCCTCTAATGCTTCCAAGGTTGGCGCCTTTATAAATTCCTCAACCTCCATTTCTGCTGTTTGTCTTTTCTTTCTTTCGGGAATTTTAACCCAATCAATTTACTCCGTCCCAAATTTAGCGTTCAAAATCGCGGACGAGAACCCCACTTATGTTACGTACCCCGTAACTGGGTTGCCAAACCAGCAGAAATGGATCACTCAGTTGGAGTCTGGAGTACTAGAACTAAGAAAGTTTTATTAAAGAAACAAGCAACACAGTAATCGAAAGGATAATAAATGCAACAGTTCAGCGATGATAAACACACATGTGCACAGAATTAAGATAACAGCATCAATCAAGCTCTATCGTTGTCTAGGGGTAAATGACCAAATTTCAAAATGACTCAAAGTTCAGTCCAGTTCAGTTCGCAGTAATCGTTGCCATGGCGATGGACAACGTGGGGGAAGAGAGAGATAGAACAGGAACAACTGATCATTCAGACACGGCTTCACTGACAGACCGGCGAGATGGCTCACAAGCAGCTTTTGGGCGGGTCCTTGGTGATGTCACCTGAGGTCACCGACTGTGACCCCTCCTCCAGATGCGGTCGATCCTCTGCAGTGAACCCGGCACCCAGGCAAGGGCGGACACACACCGGGTTCCCGCTGATCGTACCTTTCCACCCTGGTCGTTGTCTGATACTTCTCACCCACTCGTGAGAGGCGCACCGCTTCCAGGATCTCGTTACCTCGGGTGGCGTGTGTCCCTGTCTTAGCGAACCTGTCCCTTTTTATCCCCCTGCTGGGGTATCGCCTGTCCATCACTTCAAACAGTTCAGGGTTCAAAGGAGGGAGCCGCTCCAGACAGCTCTCTCTCTCCCACGTCTCTTCATTACACATCTCCAGACGCTGCTCCATTGTTCCTTATCTCTCTTTCCCCTGAGGGCAGGTGGCAGACCAACTGCTGATGCCACTGATGCTAGCCCAGGCCAGCAAACATCTTAATTTTATGTGTATTCTCGTCACACTTGGCATCCACTGCTGCCCGTGGCAACAAATTCCATAGATTCACCACCCTCTGGCTAAAAAAAATTTCTTTGCATTTCAGTTCTGAATGGGCGCCCTTCAATCCTTAAGTCATGCCCTCTCGTACTAGACTCCCCCATCATGGGAAACAACGACCAAGATCTTTATTAAATGTTGATTCTAAAGTTTTTTCTAAGTTATTAGCAAATAGACTAGAAAAAGTACTCCCTTCTATTATTTCGGAAGACCAAACGGGTTTTATTGAAGGTCGTTACTCTTTTTATAATATTCGTACATTGTTAAATATCGTTTATACTCCCTCACAAAATGTTCCTGAGTGTGTTATTTCTTTAGACGCCGAGAAAGCTTTTGATAGAGTAGAATGGCCTTATTTATTTAAGGTGCTTGAAATGTTTAATTTTAGCTTGAAATTTATATCCTGGATTAAACTGTTATATCATTCCCCTGTAGCCTCGGTCCCTACTAACTCTTTAAACTCACCTTTTTTTCCTCTCTTTCGAGGTACTCGACAAGGCTGTCCTCTTAGTCCCCTATTATTTGATATTGCATTAGAACCTCTTGCAAATGCCATTCGAGAATCTTCAAATATTACTGGGATAACTTGGGGATTAAAGTCCCATAAATTATCACTCTATGCTGATGATTTACTTTTATATATTTCTAATCCTGAGAAATCCATTCCTGCCGTTTTAGAGTTATTAGAACAATTTGGTTTTTTTTCAGGTTATAAATTAAATCTTAGTAAGAGTGAACTCTTTCCGATTAATAAACATCTTCCCTTATATTATAAATTTCCATTTAAATTGATAATTATTTTTCTTATCTTGGGATTAAAATTACTTGTCAATATAAAGATTTATTTAAGATTAACTTTTTACCATTAATAGACCATATTACTCAACTTTCATCTAAATGGTTTCCCTTATATTTAACTTTGATTGGTCGTATTAATGCAGTTAAGATGTTTTTTTTTGCCAAAATTTTTATATGTGTTTCAGGCATTACCAATTTTTGTTCCAAAATCTTTCTTTGATAAAGGTGACTCTAAAATTTCTTCATTTATTTGGCAGAATAAGAATCCGAGACTGGGTAAAATACATTTACAGAAAGCTAAGAGAGATGGAGGTTTAGCATTATCTAACTTTAGATTCTATTATTGGGCTATTAATATTCGACATATGAAATTTTGGTTACTTGATCAGGACATACTATCTATTCCTAAATGGGTAGCATTGGAACTACAATCTGTTCAGGGTTATACACTTGGCTCTATTTTAGGTTCCTCTCTCCCTTTTGATTCGAAACGCCTTAAGCAGGTCTCTAACCCGATAGTTAAATATGCTTTGCGCATTTGGTTTCAATTCAGAAAATTTTTTGATCTTAATCAATTCGGGTTAGCGATTCCTATTTTAGGTAACATATTTTTTCCTCCCTCTTTTACGGATCACGCTTTTCAAACTTGGAAGACTAAGGGTATTTTACGGTTTTTGGATTTATTTTTAGATGGTTCCCTTATGTCTTTTGAACAATTATCTAATAAATATAACTTATCAAGAATACATTTTTTTAGATATTTACAAGTTAGAAATTTCCTAAGTACTATACTTTCTTCCTTTCCAATGCTTCCTCCTACATATATTTTAGATTCGATAATTAACCTCAATCCATGTCAGAAAGGTGCATCGGCTATGATTTATTATTATGAAACTTAGGAAAGCTCCATTTGATAAGATTAGGGTAGATTGGGAACAGGAATTGGGGTTTACCATTTCTGTGGATGACTGGGGGCAGATTTTACAATTAGTTAATACTTCCTCTATTTGTGCTAAACATTCCCTAATTCAATTTAAAGTGGTTCATAGAGCACATATGTCCAAAGATAAGTTAGCGCATTTTTACTCGCATATTAATCCTTTTTGTGATAGATGTTCGGGGCAGATAGCCTCTTTAACTCATATGTTTTGGTCTTGCCCTACTTTGGAAACTTTTTGGAGAGATATTTTTAATATTATTTCTAAGGTATTAAATCTAGATATCTCTCCTCATCCTATTACTGCTATCTTTGGACTACCTAAAATTTCTAGTAATCTTTCCCCTTCAGCCCGTAGAATGATTGCATTTCTTACTTTAATGGCGAAAAGATGTATTTTACAACATTGGAAAGAGCTTAATGCTCCAACTACCTTTTTTTGGTTCTCTCAGACGATTTTATGTTTGAATCTGGAGAAAATTAGAAGTAATCTTTATGATTCTTCATTTAAATTTGAACAGATTTGGGGACCTTTTATTCGATATTTTCATTTAATGTAATATATGCCCTTCTTGTTTTTTTTTCACTGTTTTTAATGGAGGTCGGGATTGAGGACGTGATTTTAAGTTTAACTCTGTTTGGTTTCAAGTTAGCCCATTGCTTTGCTTTGCTTTTAGTTAGTTGCACGGTGGGTTTTTTTTTGGGGGTTTTTTTTTTTCTTTTTTTCCATTGATATATATAAAATTTAGTATACTATTATGTTATCTTGGTTTCTTATGTTTAAATTACATTGTTTGTAGTATTTTTTTTGGTATTGATACCTTCTGGAATTTTATTATACTTTAACATTGTATTAATGTTTATATGGCTTACCTTTTTGTATACTTATTCAATAAAAAGATTTAAAAAGAAAGAAGGATGTGATAACAGTACATTTGGAAAGTGGTGAAATGATCGGACAAAGTCAGCATGGATTTGTGAAAGGAAAATCATGTCTAACGAATCTCATAGAATTTTTTGAGCATGTAACTAGTAGAGTGGATAGGGGAGAACCAGTGGATGTGGTATATTTGGATTTTCAAAAGGCTTTTGACAAGGTCCCACACAGGAGATTAGTGTGCAAACTTAAAGCACACGGTATTGGGGGTAAGGTATTGGTGTGGGTGGAGAATTGGTTAGCAGACAGGAAGCAAAGAGTGGGAATAAATTGGACCTTTTCAGAATGGCAGGCAGTGACTAGTGGGGTACCGCATGGCTCAGTGCTGGGACCCCAGTTGTTTACAATATATATTAATGACTTGGATGAGGGAATTAAATGCAGCATCTCCAAGTTTGCGGATGACACGAAGCTGGGTGGCAGTGTTAGCTGTGAGGAGGATGCTAAGAGGATGCAGGGTGACTTGTATAGGTTGGGTGAGTGGGCAAATTCATGGCAGATGCAATTTAATGTGGATAAATGTGAAGTTATCCACTTTGCTGGCAAAAATAGGAAAACAGATTATTATCTGAATGGTGGCCAATTAGGAAAAGGGGAGGTGCAACGAGACCTGGGTGTCATTATACACCAGTCATTGAAAGTGGGCATGCAGGTAAAGCAGGTGGTGAAAAAGGCGAATGGTATGCTGGCATTTATAGCGAGAGGATTCGAGTACAGGAGCAGGGAGGTACCACTGCAGTTGTACAAGGCCTTGGTGAGACCACACCTGGAGTATTGTGCGCAGTTTTGGTCCCCTAATCTGAGGAAAGACATCTTTGCCAAAGAAGGTTTACCAGATTGATTCCTGGGATGGCAGGACTTTCATATGAAGAAAGACTGGATGAACTGGGCTTGTACTCGTTGGAATTTAGAAGATTGAGGGGGGATCTGATTGAAATGTATAAGATCCTAAAGGGATTGGACAGGCTAGATGCAGGAAGATTGTTCCCGATGTTGGGGAAGTCCAGAACGAGGGGCCACAGTTTGAGGATAGAGGGGAAGCCTTTTAGGACCGAGATTAGGAAAAACTTCTTCACACAGAGAGTGGTGAATCTGTGGAATTCTCTGCCACAGGAAACAGGTGAGGCCAGTTCATTGGCTATATTTAAGAGGGAGTTAGATATGGCCCTTGTGGCTACGGGGGTCAGGGGGTATGGAGGGAAGGCTGGGGCGGGGTTCTGAGTTGGTTGATCTGCCATGATCATAATAAATGGCGGTGCAGGCTCGAAGGGCCGAATGGCCTACTCCTGCACCTATCTTCTATGTTTCTATGTTTCTAAAACTGTCCACAGTACTCCAAGTGAGGTCTCACCAGCACCTTATACAGCCTCAACATCACATCCCTGCTCCTATAGTCTATTCCTCTAGAAATGAATGCCAACATTGCATTCACCTTCTTCACTACCGACTCACCCTGGAGGTTAACCTTAAGGGTATCCTGTACGAGGGCTCCCAAGTCCTGTTGCATCTCAGAACTTTGAATTCTTTCCCCATTTAGATAATAGTCTGCCCGTTTATTTCTTCTGCCAAAGTGCATAACCATACACTTTCCAACATTGTATTTCATTTGCCACTTCTTTACCCATTCTTCCAATCTGTCCAAGAGTCTCTGCAGACTCTCTGTTTCCTCAGCACTACCAGCCCCTCCACCTATCTTCATATCATCAGCAAACTTAGCCACAAAGCCATCTATTCCATAATCCAAATCGTTGATGTACAATGTAAAAAGAAGCAGCCCCAACACGGACCCCTGTGGAACACCACTGGTAACCGGCAGCCAACCAGAATGGGATTCCTTTATTACCACTCTGTTTCCTGCCAATCAGCCAATGCTCTATCCACATATGTAACTTTCCCGTAATTCCATGGGCTCTTATCTTGTTAAGTAGCCTCATGTGTGGCACCTTGTCAAAGGCCTTCTGAAAATCCAAATAAACAACATCCACTGCATCTCCCTCATCTAGCCTACTTGTAATTTCCTCAGAAAATTGTAATAGGTTTGTCAGGCAGGATTTTCCTTTACGGAATCCATGCTGAGTTCTGCCCATCTTGTCATATGCCTCCAGGTACTCTGTAACCTCATCCTTGACAATCGACTCCAACAACTTCCCAACCACCGATGTCAAGTTAACAGGTCTAATTTCCTTTTTGCTTCCTTGCCCCCTTCTTAAATAGCGGAGTGACATTTGCAATCTTCCAGTCCTCCAGAACCATGCCAGGGTCTATTGACTTTTGAAAGATCATCGCTAATGCCTCCGCAATCTCCACAGCTACTTCCTTCAGAACACAAAGGTGCTTCCATCTGGTCTGGGAGGTTTATCTACCTTTAGACTACTCAGCTTCCTGAGTACTTTCTCTGTCATAATTGTGACTGCGCACACTTCTCTTCCCTGCCACCCTGGAGTGTCTGGTATGCTGCTGATGTCTTCCTCAGTGAAGACTGATGCAAAATACTCGTTCAGTTCCTCCACCATCTCCTTATCTCCCATTACAATTTCTCCAGTGTCATTTTCTATCGGTCCTATATCTACTCTCACCTGTCTTTTACTCTTTCTATACTTGAAAAAGCTTTTAGTATCCTCTTTGATATTATTTGCTATCTTCCTTTCATAGTTCATCTTTTCCCTCTTAATGACCTTCTTAGATTCCTTTTGTAAGCTTTTAAAAACTTCCCAATCCTCTGTCTTCCCACTAATTTTTGCTTCCTTGTATGCCCTCTCCTTTGCTTTAACTTTGGCTTTCACTTCTCTTGTCAACCACGGTTGCATCCTTTTTCCATTTGAAAATTTCTTCTTTTTTGGAATATACCTGTCTTGCACCTTCCTCTCTTCTCACATAAACTCCAGCCACTGCTGCTCTGCCGTCCTTCCCGCCAGTGTCCCTTTCCAGTCAACTTTGGCCAGTTCCTTTCTAATGCCACTGTAATTTCCTTTACTCCACTGAAGTACCGACACATCAGATTTCGGCTTCTCTTTTTCAAATTTCACAGTGAACTCAATCATGTTATGATCACTGCCTCCTAAGGGTTCCTTCACCTCAATCTCTCTAATCACCTCTGGTTCATTACACAATACCCAATCCAGTACAGCCAATCCCCTAGTGGGCTCAACAACAATTTACTTGTTTATTATTTTTTTTCTCTCTCTGCTAGGTTATGTATTGCATTGAACTGCCACTGCTAAGTTAACAAACTTCACGTCACATGCCAGTGATAATAAACCTGATTCTGATTCTGATATATGTCATGATATTCAACGTGGGGATTCATTTTTTTGCAGGCATTCACAGCAAATACAAGCAAAGAAAGACTGCGTCCGACAGGACAGATAAATAACTAGTGAAAAAGACACCAAACTATGCAAATACAAAAAGAAAGAAAAAACTGAATAATAATTATTATAATAATAATACTACAGAGGATTCTGGTTTGTTGGGCCACATCAGGACCAGTACATCGTTAGATTTGTTAATTTTATTCTCCTGAAGGTTCTTCCAGGAGTTGAGAATGGCGGGCAGTCTGAAATTCTTATTGTTTATTTTAAGGTACAGACAAACATACAAATACTATGGAAACTAAATAAAGAGCTGAGAAATGAAGCTAAGGTGAATGAAAAACAATCAGAAGCTGAAGATAAAAGAAAAGGAAAGAAGCAAAGATGTCGCTCTGAAAAATCCATCACCATGTGTCATCCATATCACAGAAATCCCTGAGAAAAGAATAAACCAATCAGTGCTGCACAATTACATCACGTGGGCAGTGTGTGTGAATGTTCAGCCAATGAGAAATGAGAAAGGTGATAAACCATTAGTTTAACTGCTGTCAACTTTTAATGTCTGTAAGTAGGGACGACCCACCACAGACTGCGAAAAATACATGTGTTTATTGAAAAGTACAAATCATTAAAATACAACTTCAGTCTTGGATTAGTTCATCTTATAAAAACACAGTGGTTTCCAACATAATTTTGGCCCAATTAAATGGCTGCCCCAATTCACCAGAGTTTCATGTCAATGGTTAAAAAGGCAAACTACCATTTAACTGAACAACAAATTGTGTATGTAAATGAAATACAGGACAGATTAGAACAGGGGTTTGGGACTCAGGTGAGCTCATAAAGGGACGTCTACCTCACCGTGATGTCACAGAGCTGCAGGCAGTGAGGTAATGTTTGCTACAGACAGTGGCTCACACTCTCTCTAAATTCAGCAATCGAAACTCCAAATCGCACAGTGTTCAGCATTCAGAGTCGACTTGCATCAGTCCGAGCCTGCCTTCCAGGTAATTGAGGTAAGGTGAGGGAGATGGCGAGAACAGGGGTCAGTGTTGTATCAGAGTGTCATACAAACTCGACTTGCATCAGTCTGAGCCTGCCTTCCAGGTAATTGAGGTGAGGTGAGGGAGATGGCGAGAGGAGGGTGTGGGTGTTGAGTGTTGTATCAGAGTGTCATACAAACTCGACTTGAATCACTCTGAGCCTGCCTTCCAGGTAATTGAGGTAAGGTGAGGAAGATGGTGAGAACAGGGGTCAGTGTTGTATCAGAGTGTCATACAAACTCGACTTGCATCACTCTGAGCCTGCCTTCCAGGTAATTGAGGTAAGGTGAGGGAGATGGCGAGAGGAGGGTGTGGGTGTTGAGTGTTGTATCAGAGTGTCATTCAAACTTGACTTCCATCAGTCCGAGCCTGCCTTCTAGGTAATTGAGGTGAGGTGAGGGAGATGGCGAGAGGAGGGGGTGGGGAATCAGAGTGTCACACAAACTCGACACAACCTGCCTTCCAGGTAAGTGAGGTAAGCTGAACACCTGAGGAATGGCAACTTAGATAAGCGTGAGGTGATGCATTTTGGACAGGGTAGGATTCATGGAGTGAACCATTGAATGGCAGGCCACTGACAAGTGTTGTTCAACAGAGGGACATGGATGTTGAAGTGAAGGCGGCCACACAAGATGAAAAAGAGGTGAAGTAGGTGTTTATTATGCTGGCCTTCATCAGTCAGGGCACTGAGTTTCGAAGCAGCAATGTGAAATTGCGTTTTTTTCTGTCATTGGTGAGTCTGCACTTGGAGTTTACAGCTTTGGTCACACTGTTTTTGGAGAAACATTGTCAAGCTGGAGAGCGTGCAGAAGAGTTTTACAAGGATGCTATCTGATCCAGGGGGGCTCAGTTATAACAGGTGAGGCTGGATCTTTATTCCCTGGAGCACTGCAGAATGAGGGGTGACCATGAAAATTTATACAATATGAGGAGGATGGATATGGTGGACAGTCACATTTCTGAACCTGCGGTTGCAAAGTATTTTAAATAAAAATTGTATCTATTGTATAATGGAAAGGATGGGGAATTAGAAGTCAATAACTCAGTAAATATGGTTTCTTTCTTACTTTCTGTGTTTCGGTAGTAAACTAAACTTGGTGGTTTCTTATCCTCCAAATTTACTGGCTTCACAAACATAATTCCACGCAATGTCATTATATGATTCAGCACAATTCAGAATGACTGTGATCTCTCCACATTTAGTCAGCCCCTTGCACCTAGACCCCACCCACTTAAGTATAATGCTAACCACTATGTGACCCTGCCGTCCTATTCACCAGTGTTTCTGTTCTTCATCTTCCCTGATTAATGATCTGGTTTGTCTTCGTCTTTCTAGAACAAAATCTCAAGGGATACAAAGACCTGGTTCCTGAATACACCGGCCCGCTTCCTCAGAGAAAGGATGACATTCAAGAAGGCCAGGTGGTAATTACAACAATGCAAAGAAGGAGGAACAAAAACTGGATGTAGAGATACCCCACCCATCACTCCAGACAGCCAAATAATGGACCTCAGTGAAAAGCTTTCCTCAGATGTAGTCAGCAGATCTGCATCAGACAAAAATGGTTCAAAGTTCGATGAAGTTAAGGATGATGAACCACCACCGGAAAGGAACAATTCAACTCAAAGATCCAAGATCTCTGTAATTCAACAAACCCCTCACATTCTTTCTCCTAGTTCGACAACCTCACCTTCCAACAAACTCCCTCTGCCCATGAATGGACATCCTAGCCATGCCCAGGGCTTGGTCTCCTACCCGATGTATTCACCGAGAGGCCACCTCCTGTGTCAATACGTGTATACATACAGTACTCTGTCTCCTCACTCTACCAGACATGCATTGCCTAAGTATTCACCTGGATTCAATGGCCTTCATCCGCTTGGCAGCCCAGCCACTTTGAACAACCTCAGCCTGTTTGGCAAGATGCCTCCAGTTTGTGGTGGCCGCATATCTCAAAGGATTTCCAATCCCGTGATGAGTCAGACTATGTTGCCTGTCATGCTGCCTCCAGAAGAAAGGCAAAAGGATCACATTTCAGAGCAGCCAAAAGACATTCCTATCCCTGCTCCCACCAGAGCCTCCTCACCCATGGCTCCAGGGGTGGTCTGAAGGAGAAGCCCCTCGCCTACCCGTCAACTTCAGGTACCTCAGTAAACTCAGAACCACCAATGCATCTGAAAGCTGCCTCATGTGCTCCAGGGAGTGAAGAGGTGATGAATCTGAGCAAACCAAAGACCTCTTCTGCAGATCTCCCTGGTTTTCAGTCACTTCGTTACCCACTGAAAAAACAGAATGGGAAGATCAAATACGAGTGCAACATCTGTTCAAAGCGCTTCGGTCATCTATCTGACCTTAAAGTACGTATTTTGTTTACAATCTTTCTACGTGTAGGAACTTGCAGAGGCTTGCACTCTCAGCTGGGGCTTCTCTTTGCATTGGAACTCCCATGTGCTTCCTAACTGGTGACAGGGGTGGGACATGCAGAAGCACATAACTGCTTGTGTGAAGGGCGTTGTTCCCTCCTTCCCTCCTCCAAGAAAGGGATTATTTGTGGCAGATGCACTTAAATACCCCCAGAAACTGTGGGGATTTCCGACCAATATTTAAAACAGGTAGACTGTTCATTGGTGAAGTAAACTGTCCAAAGTTCATTTGAGGTTTGACAGGATAGAGAGGGATTGATGATTTGGAACAAGAGGGCACTTTCAAAATAAGGGGTTGCTAGTCTGGTGAAATGAGATTTCTTCACCTAGAAAACTGAATTTTTGCACTTTCCTATTGGATGGGTTTGTGGCATCTCAGTCACTTACCATATTGAAGTAAGTAGTTGAATAATTGGTGCTTACCCGTTGGAGAATGAAGGGGAAAGGGGTTAACACCTTTCGGTATTCAAAGGCGACAGCAACCCAGGTTCAATTCTTGCCACTGTCTGTAAGGAGTTTGTCCGTACCCCGTGACTGCATGGGCTTCCTCTGGGGGCTCCAGTTTCCTCCCACAGTCCAAAGACACACTGGTTAGTTGGCTAATTTGTCATTGTAAATTGTCCCATGCTCAGGCTAGGATTGAATTGGGGGAATGCTGGGCAGTGCAGCTCGAAAGGCTGGAAGACCTACTCCGTGTGGAGGTAAGAGATTGCCATGAAGTTATTGAATAATGTACAGGCACAAAGGGTTGCTGGCTGGTGGTGTAGTGGCATCAGCACCGGACTTCAGAGCGAAGGCTCCCGAGTTCAAATCCAGCCGGCTCCCTTGCACGCTTTCCATCCGTGCTGGGTTTAACGTCGAGCAAGCAACTCGGCCTCGTAAAAATAAGAAAGCCTGTGAGAAAACGCCCTCATGACAGCGTCCCTATGACTCCACTCTGAGTTAAGGGCTTTCTTCTATCTGCACAGGTACAAAGGGTAGAAATGCAAGCTCTTGCATTTGTTTATGTTCTCCCATAAATTGTTGTGACCACGTTGCTGGTAACTCATAATATAAAAGAGAAGGTAGTTAAAGTTAATAGCAAAGTTAAGGATTCAGCTCACTGATGTATCAGAAGAGACAATTGTTACAGACACAGAGGAATGATGGGCAATTGGTCTGTGACTGTACCCAAACCAAATAAGACAACATGACAAAGCATGGGAGCTCAGGGTAATCTAAAACACTGAGTTTAATTTGATGCTGAATTATTTGGTGTGTCTCAATAAAACTATGAGTGAAGTTGCTCTATATTTAAACCAACATGCTTGTTGCACCAAATCGATGACTTCATCATTATTGGTCAGAATTTGGTGTCGGTATGCTTGTTGAAAGATTTCAAAGATAATTAAAAGTTAGTTTTCAAAAACCTGAAATCTGCGAAAGTGGTCATACAGTTTTGTGTTATCTGGAGTCATAGCGCACTACAGAACAGAAAGAAACTCTTCGGCCTATCTCGTGTGTGTGAGACGTAAAGGAAATTTTAAATGAATGACTCATCTCCCATTAAAGAGAGTTAATATCTGGTGCAGCTATTACTGATGCAATTTTAATGCAACATAGGACCCAGCTTCCAGCAGACAATGATCTAACTCTAATCCTTTCCTTGCAGATTCATTTGAGGATCCACACTGGAGAGAGACCTTTTTCCTGCCACACTTGCAGTAAGACGTTAACACAACAGGCCTATCTGCAGAAACATTACCTTGTACATACTGGGGAAAAGCCTCACCAGTGTCAGGTAAGAGGGTGCATGCAAGGAAACTTGGGAAATAAACTGAGGTGATTAAAAGAGAGTCAGCCATGGTTCCTGACCTTAATTGTAAAAGGCAGCACATACAATATTGACACACCCCACAGTTGAATACCATCACTGCTTTCACAGGTGGGGTGACTTTGACAAACCTCTATGCATATACAGTGGGGAGTAGATTGACTTGCTGCATCTCATTCCGGTATGCAAACACCAATCCCTTGAACAGAAAATCCCACAAAAAGAAGTAGATACAGCCCAGTCCATCATGGGTAAAGGCCTTCCAACTATTGAGCACATCGACATGAAACACTGTTGTAGGAAAGCAGCATCCATCATCAGGGACACTCCAACTGACGAGAGAGTGGAAATTTGTCCTTCTGCTTCTGATAGGCTGCCTTGTAGTGATCCAGACAAAACTAGTCGGAGCCTAATTAGCCATACTTATTGAGTCCAGTCTGGCACCAGTGCAGACAGTACCTCGGAATTTTTCCAATGAACTGATCCTGAGATTTTACAAACAGGCTCTGACGGGCCAAGGCCAATGTCCTGGGTTCCATCAATTGGAACCTGGGTACACAGGCAGAGAGCTCACCTGGCCCTCACACCTGGAATATTTTACAAATTACTGACAAATCTGCATCAAACCCAGAGTTCTCTGGTGTACTATTAGATTGTTCACATGACATGCTTCTTCTGTGCAGAACTGTCTTGGTTGGCACTTCTCACTATGGAGACGCTCAAAGGGCTGGTTCAGTTGAATGAGGCTTCAGATCATAGATGGCATCTGAAGAGCCCGTGGCTCATTTAGGAAAGCAGAACGGATGGGGGTGGCGGTGGTTGTGAGGAAAGGAAAGAAGGTTAATGAAATACAGGCCATAACAGAGAACATTTAGAGAAAAAGTAGAGTAGGATTGCGTAACATAGACATTCGTCTCCGTTTTAACCCACATACCCCGTGGGACAGGAATGAAACTCATTTTAATGTGGCACAGTTTTGCTTTTCTTCCAGTGCTTGACTTATCTTTCCTTCTTTTGCTCGGGCAGGTGTGTCACAAGCATTTCACTAGCACCAGTAACTTGAAGACCCACCTTCGCCTGCACACCGGAGAGCGGCCATATCACTGCAAGCAATGTCCAGCCAAGTTCACCCAACTCATTCACCTCAAGCTGCACGTGCGTGTACCCAACAGAGTGGCCATACGAGTGTCACCTCTGCTCCAACAGCTACAAATGCCTACGCAGCCTGAAGAGGCACCAGAACGGCTGATGCCCCATGGCACCAGACACCAAACGGTCCAATAAGGATCATCCCAAGATCGACCACAAGAACAATGGAGGCAACCATCCACCCTCCTCCCTCCATGACAAGGACAAGACTTCCAACCACGATCGAGCAACCCTGGGACCCATCAGGGTCAAGCAAGAAGCCAGTCTATAATTGTACGATGATCATTTTATCATGTGTGGGACTCATCACCATCAATCATACATTATAAGAGGAAGGTGTTTGGATAAACTAGCAGCCTAATTCATGATGTCGAACAAAAGTGACTGCAGGGGAAAAAAAAACAAATGTGGACTCAACCTATTTCCAAACTCTTTTGTCTAGTTTTCCCAGAGGGAGTAGTCTCTCTCAATGACATCTGAGAAATTGCTAATGTGTCCCTGCATTTTTAATGAGTTTTTCATTCAGTCAGACCAAAAAGGAAGTCTACCAACACATGGCCATTCTTGGATAATGATAATGTACAGACACCGTTGAAATTTCTCAGGGTGTGCTACATATATTTATGCAATAGATAATGGTATGTACTTTTTATTAGTTGAGAGATAATCAGATTTGAGTTTGTTCTTCTCAGGTCCACCTCTTATTTATTAAGAAACAGAACATTCTCTTTTTTCAATAAAGTTCACAATGACAAAATCTTGACTGATATCTCCAATGTCCGATGAGAAAATAGTTTAATTATTTAAAATTTCTTCTTATCAATGGACATGAAAAAGACTGATAGTTGTTAATGCTTGGCATCCATGTCAGTGACGTTGTATTTTTCAGATTCTGCATGTTGATTGTGGAAAATTATGCAGAAACAATAGGTGTGATGTAGTGTTAGTGAGTTGGTGAGATCAAATGTTATATAAATACATGCAATTGAATCCAACCAGAAACTTATACTCATAAATTCCCAGAAGTTGAACTCCTGAAGTCTGGCTAGGAAGGGGACCTTTGGCAGTTAGGAATGAGGAGGATAACGATGAATTTCTGGGTCAGGGGTCTCAGGGTTTACGATACAGTACTGTGCAGAAGTCTTAGGCACATATATACAGCAAGGGGGCACAAGACTATTTGTACAGTACTGTATTTGACCACATGGAACAGAAAGCGAGGTTATAGATCTGGCGGGAACAAAGGATGTTGGGAATGGCGAAAGTGAAACACTGTGGGAGGGATGTGAGACAGGTGGCAGAGACGGAGTGCCAGGGCTGATGGGTGCAGATGGTGTGGGTGCAGACACACCTAGCCCTGTGGCACGGGGAAGGTCATTTGATTCCAAACAATTACAGAATATCTCTCTGGTGTTTCCCACTCCCTCCTCTCTCCCTTCCCCTTTTCCCAACCATGATTCCCCTCTCCCTGTCCCCTTCCCACTCTCGGTCCAAGATAGAGACCCATATCAGAATCAGGTTTATCATCACTCACACATGTCATGAAATTTGCTCACTTTGCAGCAGTAGTAGTACAGTACAATATATAAAATTACTGCAGTACTGTGCAAAAGTCAGGCACCCTAGCTATATTTTTGTGCCCAAAACTTTTGCACAGTACATTATATGTTCAGAACATGGTTGGATGGAATGGTGGACAGGTCTTTGTTCAGGAAGATTTAAGATGGCGCTCCTTTACTCTGCAGTCCTGGAGAAGAGGCTCCTTTCAATTTGTATTTACCTGAAACACCTTCCATCTTCCCTTTTGACTGGGTGTAATTCAGGGATAAAGAGTAAAATAAAGATGAACCTTCCTCAACTTTGAAACTTTTTGCCCCACTGCTGGTCGACCATGCTGCCCCTCCCCAACTTTAATAATCAAGCTCTTTCAGTTGGCTGGAATTGAAGTGAACATTCCTCTCAGCATCCAACTTCCAGTCAGAGCTACTAAATCAATCTGCCCTTGTGTAACGGATGTTTAAAAACTGTTAAAATTAGTTGATTCAGGACCAGACGACACACTACGGAGGGTGCACTGGAGAGGCAGTGGCCATTTTGCCACTGGCATTTACAGCAGCACTGAAGGTCCTCCATCTCTTGTGGCATTCAGGGCTTCCTTCATCATGTCAGTCGCTTCCTTTTGGTTTTCCCGGCTGTTATCCTCTTGGAGGTCTTTGCACTGGAATAAGTAATCTGTTGTTGGGGCCAACAGTCTCTGTCGTGTTCAAACAGCAAGTGTGTACTGGAGTCAGTTGTCACTTACTGAATTGAATTGAATCGAATTGAATTACTTTATTTCTTACATCCGTCATGTACATGAGGAGTAAACATCTTTACATTACGTCTCCGTCGAAACGTGCAATGTGATTACTGTGATGAGAACTAGCAACAAACTGCTCAGAGAAAAACTCTTTCTGAAAATAAAAAAAAAGATAGTAAGACTTTGTATGAGTAAATGGGGAGAAACAGTGACATGTGGAAGCTTTCCAACAGCATGAGATAGTCACACACTGGGACAGAAAAATGGAGAGATGACATTTTGTGGTTGAAACTGTTACTTTGTGAACATGATTAACCTTTTGTTGTTTGCACCAAATTTGATTTGAACATTTTGGAGTTGTATTGTCTAAAAAGCCCAGTTCACTGCATCAGTGGAAGCCACTAGTGTCGCTAACTCGTGCCACAACTGGCCCAATTAAACTGAACGGTCACTTATGACTCGATTTGCCTTTTCTTTCAAAAAGCAAAGAGAAACAGCAAGAGTACTGTGGCTTTCCTTGTAAAATGACTTGGTCAGTTTCGGAGCGTAGGCAAAGAAATGGCAGGTGAGATACAATGTTGAGAAATGTACGGTTGTACATTTTGAAAGGAGAAATAATCAGGCAGATTATTATTTAGATGGGGAGAACATTCAAAAATCGGAGGTGTAAAGGGACCTGGGTGTCCTCGTGCAGGATACCCTGAAGGTTAACCACCAGGTTGGATCGGCAGTAAAGAAAGCGAATGCTGTGTTGGCATTCATTTCAAGAGGAATAGTGTATAAGGGTAAGGAGGTGTTGATGAGGCTCCATGGGACACTAGTGAGACCTCATTTGGAATACTGTGTGCAGTTTTGGGCCCCCTATCTTAGAAGGGATGTACTGATGTTGGAGAGAGTTCAGAGAAGATTTATGAGGATGATTCCTGGAATGCAGGGGCTAACATATGAGGAGTGTTTGTTGGCTCTTGTGCTGTATTCACTAGAGTATAGAAGAATGAGAGGGGGTCTCATAGAAACATTTTGAATGTTGAAAGGGTTGGACAGAGTAGATGTAGAAAGGCTGTTTCCCTTGGTGGTGGGTGAGTCCAGGACAAGAGGCCACAGTCTTAGAATTAGAGGGTACCCATTTAAAACAGAGATGAGGAGAGATTTTTTTAGCCAGAGGGTCATGGATTTATGGAATTCGTTGCCACATACAGCTGTGGAGGCCCGATCATTGAGGGTGTTTAAGGAGGAGATTGATAGGTATCTAATCAGTCAGGGTATCAAGGGATATGGGGAAAAAGCCGGAAATTGGAACTGGATGGGAGAATAGTTTAACTCATGGTGGAGTGGCAGAGCAGACTCGATGGGTTGAATGGCCTACTTCTGCTCCTTTGTCTTGTGATCTTGTGAAAATATTCTAAAATCTCCATTGTCCCCATGGTTGCCACTGACTCCAAGGCTATTAAGATTTTAACTCGAACTTTCCCTATTTCAGAGTTATCCATGGTTACTGGAGTTTTTGTAGCCACTGTCAAAAACTATACTGAATTCCATAAACAACAGGAATTCTGCAGATGCTGGAAATTCAAGCAACACACATAAAAGTTGCTGGTGAACGCAGCAGGCCAGGCAGCATCTCTAGGAAGAGGTGCAGTCGACGTTTCAGGCCGAGACCCTTCGTCAGGACTAACTGAAGGAAGAGTGAGTGAGGGATTTGAAAGTTGGAGGGGGAGGGGGAGATCCAAAATGATAGGAGAAGACAGGAGGGGGAGGGATGGAGCCGAGAGCTGAACAGGTGATAGGCAAAAGGGATACAAGAGGATCATGGGACAGGAGGTCCGGGAAGAAAAACAAGGGGGGGGGGACCCTGAGGATGGTCAAGGGGTATATTCAGAGGGACAGAGGGAGAAAAAGGAGAGTGAGAGAAAGAATGTGTGTATAAAACTAAGTAACAGATGGGGTACGAGGGGGAGGTGGGGCATCAGCGGAAGTTAGAGAAGTCGATGTTCATGCCATCAGGTTGGAGGCTACCCAGACGGAATATAAGGTGCTGTTCCTCCAACCTGAGTGTGGCTTCATCTTTACAGTAGAGGAGGCCGTGGATAAACATATCAGAATGGGAATGGGATGTGGAATTAAAATGTGTGGCCACTGGGAGATCCTGCTTTCTCTGGCGGACAGAGCGTAGATGTTCAGCAAAGCGGTCTCCCAGTCTGCGTCGGGTCTCGCCAATATATAAAAGGCCACATCGGGAGCACCGGACGCAGTATATCACCCCAGTCGACTAACAGGTGAAGTGTTGCCTCACCTGGAGGGACTGTTTGGGGCCCTGAATGGTGGTAAGGGAGGAAGTGTAAGGGCATGTTCACACTCACTTCTATTCATGACTTGCACTCACTAGGAGACAAACTAATCTTTGCTGTTGTGAATATACAGTCTCTCACATTGGCACCCATATCTCACAATCAATATTCTCTCTCTCTCATACATACACACACACACACACACACACACACACACACACACACACGCGTGTGCACATTTGGACAAATGTGAGAAGAGGTTCCCACCCTGGGGTTCACGGATCCCTTGCTTAATTGTGTTGGTCCCTGGCATAAAAGAGATTGCAAGCCCCCGTATTTGGGTCTGTAAAGAGGATATTGGTTGATAGAAAAATGTAAAGTTAGAAAAGATTGAAAACTGTCCACTTATTGAAACAACATTACTTTTATTTCAATCCAGCAGCTGATATGTCTGTTTTTGGAAAGACTCTTTAAAAGTAATGCCATCAGCACAAAGGAAACCAACAAGATCTCATATGATGGCTAGGGATTGTGATGAGTAGAATTCAGATTATAATGGAATAATATGGCCACAGTTTATCTTTTGCTTTACAAAACATTTCTTGTGGATGTTTTCTGTCCAGCTGCATGCTCTGTTTCTATTGCAAGTTAGAGCATCTGCAATCCTGTCTGTCTGTCTGTATCTTGTTTTACGGCGGTCAGCATCCAGCTTAATGATGCATTACCACCACCCTCTGCTCTGGAATGTGCACTAGACATACATTCTAAATCCCTTCACCCAATCACACACACACACACACACACACACACACACACATATATATATATACAAACCTACACTTCACCCTCCCATCTTTGACCATCCTAGTATCCTATTCCTGTTTATTCGTCATATTCTATAAAAACCCCTGTACCCCTTAAAAACGCTAAAAATACCCGGACTTGTGCTCTCTCACCCATGCCCAGCAACCCTTTTAATGTGAATTCCTGCACCCCCAACTCCCTTAACTTAATTCTCATCATCTCTCTCTGTATCCCATACTTCCTGCAACACAAAACTACATGTTCCACTGACTTCTCTTCCTGACATTCCTCACACAATCCTGTCTGGTGTTTCCCTATCATTTTCAATGTTTTGTTTAATGCACAATGCCCCAGCCTTAACCTAGTCCACACAATTTCCTCTCTTCTGTTTCCATTACCTACCCTAGTAACTGCAACACTCTTTTGTATTTGATATAAGTGCCTCCTTTTCCCCTCCCTGTCCCATCTTTCTTGCCACATTCGGTTGACTTTTTCCCAGATTACACACTTAACCTCTGCTTTACTGATACTAATGTGCATTTCCACATTTTCTTTCTTTAACGCCCTCTTTGCCAACTCATCCACCCTCTCATTCCCCTTCACCCCTACATGTGCTGGAACCCATAGAAATTTTACCTGACCTCCCTGATTTGCAATTCTTGTAACTAACTGAAGGACTCCATAAAGTACATCTTGCCGACTGTTTGTGTGAAAAGACCTTAAACTTGCTAGAACTGAGGATGAATCTGAACATATCAATGCTTTGGCTTGTCTGGCTTTCTGCACCCATTGCAAAGCAACCAACACTGCCAGCATCTCCACCGTAAACACCCCTAACTTATTCGATGTTCTTCTGCTGATTCCAATTTCTTTTGCTGGTATAACCACCCCAAACCCTGTCAGTCCTGTTTCAGGTTCCTTCGCACCATCCGTATAAATGTGAGTATAATCACTATACTTTTCCATCACATGACAGTTAAATGCATTTACCAAATCTGTTTTATATCTTTCTTTCCTTTTTACCTCTAACAAATGCCAGTCTATGTCAGGCCATACAAGCTTCCATAGAGCTACAATCGGATAAACTACTGAAGGACTTATCCTCAGATCAAATACTCCACATTCTTTCGCGATATCATTCCCTACCCGACTAAAGGTATCCCTCTGAAACCTCCCATTTTCCCAGCACTCCTGCAACACTCCTTTAGTAGGGTGAGAATCATTGTGTCCCTGCAAGTTAGCCCAGTAGTTTGCCATCAGTTGCATCCTTCTTAGTTCCAAAGGCATTATTCCCATTTCTACCTGTAGGGCTGACACTGGTGACATTTTAAAAGCCCCACTGCACACTCTCAAGGCCTGAGCCTGAATCACATCCAGTTTCCTTATCAGAGACCTAGCTGCTGATCCATATACTGTATTTCCATAATCCAATACAGATCTCACTAAAGCCACATACATTCTCTTCAAAGCTGAACAACTTGCTCCCCATTCCCTACCAGTCAAACATCTCATCACATTTATTACTTTTTAACATTTCTCCTCAACTTTCCTTATATGGTCTGCCCATGTTAATCGTGAATCAAATATAACTCCCAGAAATTTAAATGATGCAACCCTTTCTAATTCAACCCCATACATCCTTAACTTCTTCCCTACCTCAACCCTTTTCCTGGTAAAAAATACAGTTTGAGTTTTATCTACTGAAAATCTACATCCCCAATCATAACCCCACTCCACCACTTCATCAATTGCTTCTTGTAGTTTCCTGATTATATGGTCCATGTTCCTGCCTCTTTTCCACAAGGCCCCATCATCCGCAAACAGTGACCTACCTATATCCACTGGTACCTTTGTGAAGACATCATTGATCATAATGATGAAAAGTAACGGGCTAATCACACTACCTTGAGGTGTGCCATTTTCCACTATGTACTGTTTTGATAATTCTGATCCAATCCTAACTTGAATTTTTCTACCAGACAAAAAATCTTTAATCCAACTAAAAACTCTCCCACCAACCCCCATCTTGTGCAGTTTAATTAATAATCCTTCCTTCCAAATCATATCATAGGCTTTTTCAAGGTCAAAGAACACTGCCACTACTGACTTTCTGTTTGCCTGGGCCTTCCTTATTTCAGTCTCTAACATTATCACTGAGTCCATGGAATTCTTTCCCTTTCTAAAACCACTCTGATAACTTGCCAGCATTCCCCTTTTCTCAAGCTCATATGATAACCTTTCTGTTATCATCCTTTCCATTATCTTACACATACTTGATGTTAATGCAATTGGTCTGTAGCTAGTGGGTTTTGACAGATCCTTGCCAGGCTTCCTTATTGGAATTACTACTGCTTCTTTCCATGCACTTGGTAATCTTCCCTCCTCCCACACTCTGTTATAAAAATGCAGCAACTTCAAGAGCTCTCCTTCTCCTAGATTCTTTAGCATCACAGAGCATATCAGATCTTTCCCTGGGGAGGTTGGTCTCGATCTCTTTATTGCTCTCACCATTTCTGCTAATGTAAATGGATCATCAATTATATCATCTGTTCCTTCCCTCCTGCTTAACAGGGTGTTGGCTCATTATTCTTTCCGTTCTCCTTCTCCCTTCTTCAGACACATTTTCTGAACTGTGTATCAGTACAAATGACTTGGCCATGATCTCAGCTTTATCCCTACTGGAGACTGCAGTTTCCTCCTCAGATATCATTACTGGATATTCCCATTCCCTTCTATCTCCTCCCATCCTCTTAATCATTCCCCATATCTCTCCCACAGGTGTTGTTCTTCCTACCTTGTCGCAAAAACTCCTCCAACTTGCCCTTTTAGCTTGACGTATAGTTCTTCTCACCACTGCCTGTGCTTTCTTATATTGAACCAAATGCTGCATATTATGGGTTCTTTTAACTAGCCTGAATGCTCTATTTCTGTTTTTTACAGCCTGACAACATTCCTCTGTCCACCATGGTACCAGTTTTCTATTCATCCTATTTTTACTCCTAAGTATAGATCCTTCTGCTGCCATGATAATTGCTGAAGTCACCTGACTGTTTAATTCATCTACATTTCCAGAAATATCAATCTTTGTCAAACCCTTCTTCACTCAATTCTGGAACTTACCCCAATCTGCTTTTCCAAACACCCACTTTGGGGTTCCGCCACCTGGTCTTACTTCAACTCTTTCACCCACTGAACACAAAACTGGGTAGTGATCACTGCCTACTGTTGAAGCAGTCCAAACTCCCCAGTTACTAATGCCAGCCAAGGTATTAGACACCAACGTAATATCTAACACTGACTCAGTTCCTGTTGTTATATCTATCCTTGTGCCGCTACCATCATTCATACACACCAAATCCCTTTCTTCCATCAAATCTTCAATTACCTTTCCATTTGGATCTGTAATCTGATCCCCCCATATTGTGCTATGAGCATTGAAATCTGCACACCACACTACTTTATGTCTGTTTTGTCCTTGTATCTTTAATAGGCTGTCCAAATCTAACCTTTTACATGGATTGTAGTAGTTAATTATAACCACTCCCTCCCCTCTCTCCCACACTTCCACCACTATGTATTCCTGATCATCTCCTTTTTCCAGTACCCTATATGGTATACCTTGCTTGATTAACATAGCACAACCCCCTTCTCCCACTAGATTTCTATCTTTCCTTATCATTGTATACCCATATACCACAAAGTCTAAAGTTGGTTTCAACCAAGTTTCCTGAATACACACTACATCCGGTTTTACAACCATTTCTTTAATAAAGTGCTTGAATTCCTTGCTGTTGGCCAGTAAGCTCCTTGCATTCCATTGTAAAAGAATCATCATAATTAGTATTAACCAACACATGACACTTCCTGGCTTGACTGATTACTGAGGTTCTCCCTCACTTCCTCCCATGTCAGTCCTACTAACCCTAAATGGTTTACTGCTGCTTTTACCACCAGCTGAATTTTGTCACTTTTTGACTTTACCTCAGCCGTACTATTAATCACTCCTGCAATGAATGTTACTGGAGCCTTTTTGTCTACATAAATCCTGTCATTTGTTCTTTGTTGCATCTCTCGTATCCCTATTGCTCTCTGTTCATTAGGAGCATTATTCTGTTCTCTTGACATTCTTACAGCTTCTGCATAAGTGATCTTTCTTTTCACTCTTATTTCTTGAATTTTAGTCTCCCGTCTGACAGCCTCACACCCACTACATGCAACATTATGAGCTCCTCCACAATTGCAGCATTTTGGTTGAACTCCTGTTCCGCACTTTCCATATTCATGATCACCCCCACATCTAGCACATCTCCTCTGCCTTTTACAGTTTTTAGCCACGTGTCCAAACCTTTGACAATTATAGCACCTCAGTGGTTTTGGCACATACACCCTTACTGGGTAACTCATGAAACCCAGGAACACCTTCCTTGGCACTCTTTCTTCTTCAAATTCAATCAATACTGATTCACTTTCCTTTTTCACTCCCTCCTTTGTTGTTTTCAGTCTTTGAACATTCATTACTTTCCCTCCTTTGATATTCCTCTTTATCTCCTCCATATTTATACTCATTGGTATCCCCGTGATCACTCCTTTACAACCACTATTTTGCGCTCCCACCCTCCCAGTGTATTCCACCTTGCATTTTCCTATCTCTTTTAGCTTGAGTGCTTTCTCAATTTGTTCCTCATTCGCACATCTTACCAATAAGTTGCTATCATTAAGGACTTTTGCAAATACTATTTCCCCTATCTTATTTGTCAGAGTTGTTAGCACAAACTGGTTAATTTTCTTCATATGTCCCTGAGCCTTCTCATTAAACCTAATTATGACAACACCTCCTCTCTGAGCTTGTTCATCTTCCTCACTTTCAGAGCTTTCTCCACTGTCATTTCTTATTCTTTTATTCCCTTTGTCTTGGTTTTTATTCATCCGACCCCTCACTACCTCCTCATTCCCTTTATTTTTCCCTTCACAATAATCCACCTCTCCCCAGCTGCCTACCTCTGGTTCCAAGTCTCTATCCCTCTCCTTCTCCACTTTCTTTCCCTCAACCCCACCTCTTATCTTGTCCGCCATTACCGGACCCACACGACCCCCTCCCAGCAATTTCCGTTCCTTCCCCACTCTCTTGCCCTCAACAGGTTCCAAACCACATTCACGCATCAAGCAAAACACAGCCAGCTTCCAGTCCGCTCCCCCTGGTCAGCCAGCAATCTCCTCAGCTGCCAGTCGTGTTGGATCTTCCAACTACATGTGTATTTTTACTACAATCTGCTGCCTGCTATATAAGACTCTGTTCCTTTTAAATCTTCCACGCTTCACTGCCCGACGTCACACGCCTGCGCAGTCCCGCCTCTCTGAACGCCGATGGAAAAAAAACTGAAAAATTCAGAAATGGCTTCCTCCGCACTCCCGCTCCAATTCTCAGACTTCCTTCTCTGGATATATAAGACACAACATTTTAGATGGTGAAGGTTTTCAATTACAAAATGCCATGCAGGTAATTTGGTCAGTGAGAAGTTTGCATGGTGCTGCCAAGCTTATATAATCATATAGCAATTACAGCACGGAAACAGGCCATCTCGGCCCTTCTAGTCCATGCCGAACTCTTACTCTCACCTAGTCCCACCGACCTGCACTCAGCCCATAACTCTCCATTCCTTTCCTGTCCATATACCTATCCAATTTAACTTTAAATGACAACATTGAACCTGCCTCAACCACTTCTGCTGGAAGCTCGTTCCACTCAGCTACCACTCTCTGAGTAAAGAAGTTCCCCCTCATGTTACCCCTAAACTTTTGCCCTTTAGCTCTCAACTCTCAAGCTTGTAGTACATACTCCCATCTCTGCAATCTTACTAAAGTTTTTGATCTACTGTGCGGCTCTCAATAGCTGTCTGAGACTAAATAAAGTATGAAACACAGAACTGTTAGTACAAGCAGTTATTCTGCCACGTTCATGGTGAACTTGGGTCTTTCCTGTTCTGATTTACTGAACTTATTTACTTGCTTCCTGTTCTTGCCTGTTATATTCTGTAGCTTTTTGAATATTATGATCAGCTTTGGCAACTATCACCACAAATGGCAAAGCAAATCAACGTAAAACGTAGGCTTATTCAGGAAGTCAGAAGGCATGGGATCCAGGGAAGTTTTGCCAGGTGGATTCAGAATTGGCTTGACAGCAGAAGGCAGAGGGTCGTGGTGGAGGGAGTACATTCAGATTAGAGGATTGTGACTAGTGGTGTCCCACAAGGATCTGTTCTGGGACCTCTACTTTTCGTGATTTTTATTAACGACCTGGATGTGGGGGTAGAAGGGTGGGTTGGCAAGTTTGCAGATGACACAAAGGTTGGTGGTGTTGTAGATAGTGTAGAGGATTGTCAAAGATTGCAGAGAGACATTGATAGGATGCAGGAGTGGGCTGAGAAGTGGCAGATGGAGTTCAACCCAGAGAAGTGTGAGGTGATACACTTTGGAAGGACAAATTCCAAGGCAGAGTACAAAGTAAATGGCAGGATACTTGGTAGTGTGAAGGAGCAGAGTGATCTGGAGGTACATGTCCACAGATCCCTCACAGGTGGATAGAGTAGTTAAGAAAGCTTATGGGGTGTTAGCTTTCATAAATCGAGGGATAGAGTTTAAGAGTCACGATGTAATGATGCAGCTCTATAAAACTTTGGTTAGGCCACACTTGGAGTACTGCGTCCAGTTCTGGTCACCTCACTATAGGAAGGATGTGGAAGCATTAGAAAGGGTACAGAGGAAATTTACCAGGATTCTGCCTGGTTCAGAGAGTATGCATTACGATCAGAGATTAAGGGAGCTAGGGCTTTACTCTTTGGAGAGAAGGAGGATGAGAGGACACATGATAGAGGTGTACAAGATAATAAGAGGAATAGATAGAGTGGATAGCCAGCGCCTCTTCCCCAGGGCACCACTGCTCAATGCAAGAGGACATGGCTTTAAGGTAAGGGGTGGGAAGTTCAAGGGGGATATTAGAGGAAGGTTTTTTTTCTCAGAGAGTGGTTGGTGTGTGGAATGCACTGCCTGAGTCAGTGGTGGAGGCAGGTACACTAGTGAAGTTTAAGAGACTACGAGACAGGTATATTGAGGAATTTAAGGTGTGGGGTTATATGGAAGGCAGGGTTTGAGGGTCGGCACAACTTTGTGGGCCGAAGGGCCTATAATGTGCTGTACTACTCTATGTTCTATGTTAAAACAAAGGAGCAGAATTGGGCCATTCAGCCAATGAGTCTGCTCTGCCATTCTGTCATGACTGATTTATTATCCCTCTCAACCCCATTTTCCTGCCTTATCCCTGTAACCTTTGACACCTTCAGTAACCTATCGACCTTTATTTTAAATATACTTGTCCTCCACAGCTGTCTGTGGCAACAAATTCCACAGACTCACTATCCTCTGGCTAAAGAAATTCCTCCTCATCCCTGTTCTAAATGGATACAGGTGTCCCCCGCTTTTTGAACGTTCGCTTTACGAAACCTCACTGTTACAAAAGACCTATATTAGTTACCTGTTTTCGCTAACAGAAGGTGCTTTCACTGTTATGAAGAAAAGCAGCGCGGGCCCCAAGCAGCCGCACTCCCCCAGATTCGGAACGGCATTCTAGGCGGCATTGTTTTAACACATGCCTGTGAGCATCTGTGCTTTAGGTCGATTTATTTTGAGCATCCGTTTGCAAGATGAGTTCTAAGGTATCGGAAAAGCCTAAAAGAGCTCATAAGGGTGTTACATTTAGCGTAAAACCAGACATAATTAAGAGTTTTGATCGTGGTGAACAAAGTAAGGACAAAGTGAGTTTGGCTTGGGGAAGTTGAAGAAGATGATATTGAAGAGGTTTTGGCATCCCATGACCAAGAACTGATAGATGAAGAGCTGATGCAATTGGAAGAGGAAAGGATAACAATCGAAACCGAATTCAGTAGCGAAAGCGAAGTCGTCCAGGAACTGAACGTGAAGCAACTGCGTGAGATTTTCACTGCTATGATAAAGTATGACTTTAATTTTGAAAGGGGACTTCGGTTTAGGGCATATTTGCAAAATGGTTTGAGTGCTTACAAAGAACTGTATGATAGAAAAATGCGCGAGGCTCAGCAGACAAGCAAGCCTTCCACATTAGCCACAGCAGACGACGAACCTGGACCTTCGACATCGAGGTGGGCAGTCATAGGAGAAGATGAGCTACCTGCCCTAACGGAAACAGACGACGATGAGATGACACCCCATTGTCCCACCACCCCAACCTCCAGGCCGCGGACAGATACCGATTCGTGGAGAATGCAGCGGTAGCTGGGAGGCGCACCGCACATCTTTAAGAAAAAAGCTGAAATAGACATGCTAATTAATTAGGTGCTGCCCAGCACGTAAATGTCAGCCCAGATCAGAGGCAATTGCCGATTGCGTTGCCTCTGATCTGGGCCGACATTTACGTGCCGGGCGGCACCTAATTAATTAGCATGTTTATTTCGTCTTTTTTCTTAAAGATGTGCTGTGTGCCTCCTGGCTACCGCTGTACCCCTGCATGCTTCGCGGATCGGTATTGGTTCGCTGCCCGGAGGGTGGGGACCACTGCACCACCCCAACCTCCGACAACTCAGCCTAACAAATCATCATCAGTGCACTCGGCAAGCTATCTTCCCAATTCTGGTAAGTGATACTACACTGTACATACATTCTTTCTACTTTATATCGGCTGTGTATTTTTACGTGATATTTGGTATGATTTGGCAGCTTCATAGCTTAAAGGTTACTGGAAAGAGTGTTTTTGCCAACAGCGCTTGCGTGAGATTTTCGCTACCAAGAACAATTCAGTAATGATTGTGGAAAAGTATTTCTACTTTATATTGGCTGTGTATTGATCATATCATTCCTGCTTTTACTATACGTTACTGTTATTTTAGGTTTTATGTGTTATCTGGCATAATTTGGTAGGTTATTTTTGGGTCTGCGAACACTCACAAAATTTTTCCATATAAATAAATGGTAATTGCTTCTTCGCTTTATGACATTCCAGCTTACGAACCGTTTCATAGGAACGCTGTACCTTCGGATGGTGGGGGAAACCTGTATCCCTCTATTATGAGGCTGTGCCCTCTGGTTCTAGAGTCCCCCATTATAGGAAACATCCTCCCAACATAATCTTTCAAAATTTGATAGGTTTTAATGAGATTTCCCCCCCCTCATTCTTCTCTAAATTCCAGCGAGTACAGGCTCAGAGCCAAAAAGCTCTCCTCATAGGTTAACCCTTTCATTCCTGTAATCATTCTCATAAACGTCCTCTGGACCCCCTCTAATGCTAGCCCATCCTTTCATAGATAAGGGGCTGAAAACTACTCACAATATTCTAAGTGCGGTCTGACCCATGCCTCATAAAGCTTCAGCAGTACATCCTTATTTTGACATTCGCATCCTTTTGCAATGAATGCTAGCATAGCTTACCCCCCGACTCAACCTGCAAGTTAACCTTTAGGGAGTCCTGCACAAGGACTTCCAAGTTCCTTTGCACCTCAAAAGTTTTGAATTTTCTCCACTTAGTAAATAGTCTGCTCTCTTATTCCTTTTATCAAAGTGTATGACCATACACTTCCCTGCACTATATTCCATCTGCTATTTCTTTGCCCATTCTCTCAATCTTAAGTCCTTCTGCAGACTCCCTGCTTCCTCAATGCTAGCTGCCCCTCCACATGATCTTCATATTATCCAACCGTTGTATTATCGTAATCTTTCCTTGCATTCTCATCCCTGATATCCTCTTGATAAATTTTAGAACCAGCTTCTTTGAAAAAGTCTGACATTCTTCCTCCAGCAAGGAACTGATTGTTTTTATGGTCCTATTTATGCATCTTTGCTTTTGTATTAATGTCTCTCTGTATCAAGTTCAGAATAACGTTTCTCAATTTGTGGCCACTTGCCTTTTCCACTGAGATTGGGTGGGATTACAACGAGAGGTCATGGCTTTAGAGTGAAATGTGAAAAGCTTAAGGTGAACATGAGGAGAAACTTCTTCACAGAGGGTGGTGAGAGCGTGGAACGAGCTGCCAGTGCAAGTTGTGCGTGGGAGCTTAATTTCAACATTTGAGAGAAGTTTGGATAGATACATGGATGGTAGGGGTATGGAGGGCTCTGGTCCTGATGCAGGTCGTTCGGCGTAGGCAGTTTAAATGGTTTTGGCATGGACAATGGGCCGGAATCAGAATCAGGTTTAATATCATTGGCACACGTTGTGAAATTTGTTGCTTGCTGGCTGTTGTTACAGTCATTTGGCCCATGGGGTCTGTGTTGGCCTTTTTGTAGAACAGTGTAGTCAGATATGTTCTGCTGGCTTTTCAAAATTTTTAGTATTTAACCAGTTTCTTTCAGAAAGCACAGGTGTGCCTGCATCCACCATGCTTTGTCAGAGTTTTGCAGATTTCAACCAATCTCCTTGTTTCTAAAACGTTTGTTAATTTGTCATCCCTGGATCTTTGGCCAGTCAGTTTAAATCTGCCAATTTGTCTCTGAACCCTTTGATGAGAGCAGTTTTTCACTGCTTACCCCTTCTTAAATGATCAGAATTTTGTACACCAATGTCAAATCTCCTTTTATGAACTGTCCTAGATTCTCACCTTTAATAATATTAATAAATGCACATATTATTTTTTCCAACATATGTATAAATATATACTGTATCTTTTTTTTGGATATATATGCTGCTCGTTTGTTCTTTCTTTTGCTGGTGACTTTCTTTAGTTTTCTTCCTGCATCCTTCCTGTTTGTTTTCTGCATTTCTTATTCTAACATCAAAGGAAATCTTCAATGTTTGCCCCTAGAAATTCCAAAATGTAGAGTGTTCTATATCCTAGTCAAAGTAAAGCCTGTGGTCGGATGGTGGAATACTTTTTAACTGACAAGATCTTGGAGTTACTAGGAATTTAACTCTCGTGCCCAAAATTGGAGGATAACTGCAAAATTAAGTGAAAAATGTTTTCAACAGTAATAAAGAAATAGATAAAAATCAAAAATAACCACAGGAATTTAGGATTATATATAGCAACTGTATGATGCATGAAACAATTATTTGTATGTTTGAATACCACAAGTACCTGCAAATCTATGAATCACTTCTTAATTATGGTTCAAATTATTTCCATGTCCATACCAGCAATACTGGGGATGGTGGAAATCAGAAATAAAATTAGAAACTACTGGAATGTTCAGCTAAGTCTTTGTGTTTTGTGTCTATATCAACTGCATGTCTTGTTTTTATTGTTCATTACCTCTCATAGCTTACTTCTTGTCAGTTTATTCTTTTAAAACAATGACATTCCATCAGAACTTGAAAATTCTGATGGAATGTCATTGACTTAAAAGACAATAAAATAAGATTTGGAAGGAAGGCGAAAACAAAAAGAAATCTGTATGATAGATGGAAGGCAGGAGAAATTAGATTGGCAGTGCAAGGAGAAAGAAAGTGTTGCAGATGGAAAGAGTGTGTTAGAGGAGAAATTATGGTAGAAGTTAATAACAGACTAGAACTATTGTACAGTCCAAATCGTAGATCTTGTGAGGAAGTAGAAGTGGACATTGTGTGAGTCTGGAGGCAGTGGAGGAGAGGTCTCCAGATGAACGAGGCCTGTCATTGTCTGGGATTAACCCAGTCTTCAGTGTTTGAGTCAGATCCAGAAGCAAATCTCTTACTAACTCAGTTAGTCTTGACGAAGGGTATCAGCCTGAAACGTCGACTGTACCTCTTCCTAGAGATGCTGCCTGGCCTGCTGTGTTCACCAGCAACTTTGATGTATGTTGCTTGAAGATATGAGCTGTTCTCAGAAAGGTAGAATTTACCTTTTGTGCAATATCAGCATTAACTCTGTCTGCAGGTTGAATTTGGTCCGTGATGAGTGGAATGCTGTGAGTACAGAAGAGAAGCTGGTCAATGCCGTGCAAGTAGTTAGCAATGACAGGATAACGGGAAGGTAACATACAAGTGAGGGCATTCTGAAGACATTTAGGTGCGAAGAGATTGGGCAGTTTTGATTTTAATTACATGGTAATTTTCACATTGTGCTGCAAATATAGTATTTGGTGACAGTTGATATAAACTTGTTCTAAATTCTGTGCTCTAATTGCCTTTCGCTCAAAACCATATTCAGTTAAATAAAAAGACTTGGATTTAGTTGGCTTTTGTGATCTTGTGATTTTGTAAAGCACTTGATAGTTGGTGGGTATTTTCAAAATGCAATCACAGTTATATACAATAGGAAGCATGCGAACTAATTTGCACACAGCAGAGCATGAGTGTATGACTCCCAGATAATCAATATCTCTGGTGATAATGTCTGAGGAACTTTTCTCTGGAGTTCTCCATCTGTGAGAGCAGTGGGACCTCAGTTTAATACTTCATCTAAAATATAGCTGTGCCATTCCCTCGAGACTGCACTGGAGTTCTGGCCTGCAGTTTTGAGCTGAAAGCTCTGGAATGGTGTTTGAACCCACAATGTTCAGGTGAGGAAGTTGTTATTGAGGTATGTAAGTTAAATATGACCCTTTCTTTCAAAACTCTTGTCCATCTCTGTACTTGGTCTGTTTAGATAGCAATTTATTTGATCTTCAATTACAGGATATTTTTTCTGCTCCTACCTTGTGTTAACAGTTGATTATTTTCAGTTCTTTTCTGCTGCCTGCTGCTGATGTGAAACTGGATACTTGAATTGTGAATTCTCTCCGCCTGGTGCAGAAAGGGAATGTGTGTTCAATTTCATATCAGAGCTAAATCCTTCTGACAGCTTGCATTACTCAACAACAGTCCAAATACAAATAAGCGACTTTGTTCTCCCAGAGAAGAGCAGAGAGTTGATTTGATCTTTAGTGATGACATCCTCTCTTAAAGCGAACCAGTGGCTGTAAGCACTGATAGAATTGATGGGTTTAGTAAACCCATTAAAGTCATATGGAGCTGAATGTAACCTAAACTAACTTTCCCATACTGTTCCTCGTAACCAACATCTCCATTCCTTTCACCATAGCCTAATCTATCCCGAAGACCCTATCTGAATTGGGAATAGTTAAACTGTGGGTATATGCTAGAGTTACCTTTGAAAGCAGCACCTGATACAGGGCAAGATTGTGGTTCCCATGCTGACACCTATCTCTGCAATGTAAAATCCATGCTCTTGTTTACATACATTGACGAAGCAGTCTGCTCTGTCGAAGGTGCACCTTGGTAAAAGATTTGCACAGCACCGTTTGAAGAAAAGCAAAATGAGCTGGTGACCAGGCTGGTGTTCATCTCTTAGTGATGCCACTGAAATAAATAACGTGGCTCTTAACCTTGGTGATGTTTGTTGGATCTTGCTGCATATAGATTAACAACTGTCGATCCTACGTGCTACATGAGTTACATTCCAAATATCAGAAGTGTTTTGGGACTTAGAAATTGGGTCAAACGTTAAACAAATATAAGTCTGTACTTTCTAGTTTTATTTCCTAAACATTATAGAAATTATGGAATTACTATATGCAGATTTGGAATAGGATAATGAAAAGAGAGAAAGATTCCAATGTTTTTGGGATTTGTGGAAAGGAATAAAATCCTGGCCCGTAACGGCAAAGTTTGCCCTGGATATTTCCATTATCCATATCACCAGAAACAGAAAAGAGATTGCCAGATCAGATCATGTGCATGGCAACAATAAAGGCTTCTCACAACTTTAAGTTGCTACTTTCTAAAGACCTGGATAATGTCTTTCTTGTCCAGATGTGTATTGTACAGCCATAAAGTGCCTTACAGCACATCCATCTCTTGCCCAATTGTCATACTTCCGGTTTTCCTTTCCTCAATCCCTTTTGTCTCCTTCATATCCTGTGACCTCTTTACCTTTATTGACCTGTGATAGTGAGCCAAAGTAATGAAATGGTTTTCAAGAACCAGATACATGGCTCGCACAGTCCCACATTCACAATTCTAGTCCAGGAAAAAAACCTGAAAAATGCTAATTTAGTCAAGTTGCTTTGGAACCAGTATTTGAACAAGCAACACTGTCTGTGGCTGTATATGCCCTTGAAGTTGAGGAGGAAATCACCCTTCTAAGTCTTCCTTCCTTGCCATCTTTAACAGACTCCTTGATTAAACAGTTTCATGTTTTTTAACTGGAGAGAATCTAATGGTTTGATCTCTCCCAGTTCCTGACCAGAGACTGAACAACTGAGCTTTGCCAACCAAGCCAGCAGCTACCTAAGTAAAAGTTTCTTTGCAACCAGATCATACTGAGGATAATGAATGGAGCCATTGCAATGTTTATGTTCACCCAAATGTTCTCCAAAACCGGTATCGTTTCAGAACGTTCTCCTAAACCGGGATCGTTTCCGAACGTTCTCCGAAACCGGGATCGTTTCCGAACGCTGTCCGAAACCGGGATTGTTTCCGAACGCTCTCCGAAACCTGGATCGTTTCCGAACGCTCTCCGAAACCGGGATCGTTTCCGAACGCTGTCCGAAACCGGGATCGTTTCCGAACGCTCTCCGAAACCGGTATCGTTTCCGAACGCTCTCCGAAACCGGTGTGTAACTGTAAAGGGGGTTAGACTACAGGATAGGAAGGGTTAAATGGTGTATGTGACCTGGAAAATATAGCAGGGGCGGGAACTAGACAACAGAACCGGGCACGGTTAGGATGTTGCAACTGCATGCTCATCTCTTTGAATAGAAGCGCTTACTGACCTGTACCTCTGCACGTGAAGCTATTGTGACCATGATGAAATTGCTAACCACAAAACCGTCAGAAGCGTGGACAGGGGAAACAGGTGCTAACTGAAACTTTTTTTTTTGGATATAAATGTAACCTTGTACTCGTGCTAGGCAGAGTTGATTGCCAGACGCTCCAGGTGCATATGGTGGTTACCTCTCCTCGGATCAAATTAAATAAAGAATTGATCGAGCGAAAACTCGATCAATTCTGAGTGTTTTCTCCGACTGAATAACGAATCGGTATGGACACCGGTATCGTTTCCGAACGCTCTCCGAAACTGGGATCGTTTCAGAATGTTCTCCTAAACCAGTACAGGTTTCCCCTGCCACCCGAAGGTAGAGTGTTCTTATGAAACAGTTTGTAAGCCAGAATGTTGTAAAGTGAAGAAGCAATTACCATTTATTTTTATGGGAAAAATTCGTGAGCGTTCGCAGACCCAAAAAATAACCTACCAAATCATGCCAAATAACACACAAAACCTAAAATAACACTAACATATAGTAAAAGCAGGAATGATATGATAAATACACAGCCTATATAAAGTAGAAATACTTTTCTACAATCATTGCCACACTGTCCACCATAGCGAAAATCTCACATAAGCGCTCTCGGCAGAAACACTCTCTCCAGTAACCTTTAAGCTATGAAGCTGCCAAATCATACCAAATAATACATAAAAATACACAGCCTATATAAAATAGAAATAATGTATGTATCACTTACGGGAATTGGGAAGACAGCGCCGAACACACTGATGATGGTGTGTTAGGCTGAGTCGTCGGAGGTTGGGGTGGTGCAGTGGTCCCCAACCTCCAGGCCGCGGACCGATACCAATCCGCAAAGCATGCAGTGGTGGCCAGGATGCACCCAGCACATCTTTAAGAAAAAAGCCAAAATAAACAAGCTAATTAATTAGGTGCTGCCTGGCACGTAGATGTCGGCCCAGATCAGAGACGACGCAATCAGCAATCGCCTCTGACCTGGGCTGACATCTACATGCCGGGAGGCACCTAATTAATTAGCTTGTTTATTTCGGCTTTTTTCTTAAAGATGTGCTATGTGCATCCCAGCTACTGCTGCACCACTGCATGCTTCACGGCAATGTATCGGTTTGTGGCCCGGAGGTTGGGACCACTGGGGTGGTGGGACACTGAGGTGTCATCTCATCGTCGTCTGTTTCCATCAGGGCAGTAAGGTCATCTTCTATCTCTGCCTGCCTCGATGTCGAAGGTCGCGGTTCGTCATCTGCTGTGGCTGATGTGGAAGGCTTGAAAAACGACAGTATGCTTGACTGCTTAGCCTCGCGCATTTTTCTATCATACAATTCTTTGTAAGCACTTAAACCATCCTGCAAATATGCCCTAAACCTATGTACCCTTTCAAAATTAAAGTCGTACTTTTCTGCAATCATTGTAGCGAAAATCTCACACAGTTGCTTCACGTTCAGTTCCTGGACGACTTCACTTTCGGTCCGTTCGCTACTGCATTCGGTTTTGATTGTTATCCTTTCCTCTTCCAATTGCATCAGCTCTTCATCTATCAGTTCTTAGTCATGGGATGCCAAAACCTCTTCAACATCATCTTCATCAACTTCCACAAGCCAAACTCACTTTGTCTTTACTTCGTTCACCATGATCAAAACACTTAATTATGTCTGGTTTTACACTAAATGTAACACCCTTATGAGCTCTTTTAGGCTTTTCCGATACTTTAGAACTCATCTTGCAAACGGATGCTCAAAATAAGTCGACATAAAGCACAGATGCTCACAGGCACTTGTTTAAGCAATGCTGGCTAGAATGCAGTTCTGTGGGTGGAGCTTGGCTGCTCAGGGGGCGCGCTGCCTTTTTTCGTAACAGTGAAAACATCTTCTGTTAGCGAAAACAGGTAACTAATGTAGGTCTTTCGTAACAGCGAGGTGTCGTAAAGCGAACGTTCGAAAAGCGGGGGACATCTGTAATATTTCAGCTCAACTTAATAGATGCTGTGTCTGAACTCCAGTTTTTCATCGGCCAATATGTGGCCGTTCTGTTGATTTACATTGCTAATAACAATATTCCCTAAAAGTAAACTTTTAAACAAGGAGAAAATTCAGAAATCAGAAATGCAAAGAGACTTGGGAGTCCTTGTGTAAGATTTCCTAAATGTTAACTTGCAGGTTGAGTCAGTGGTAAAGAAGGCAAATGCAATGTTCGCATTCATTTCAAGAACACTAGAATGTAAGAGCAAGGATGTAATGCTGATGTTTTTAAGGCACTGGTTAGACCACACCTGGAGATTGTGAGCATGTTTTTAGATTAGATTAGATTATGAGGACACTCAGTCCTCGTTTATTGTCATTTAGAAATGCATGCATTAAAAAATGATACAACATTCCTCCAGAATGATATCACAAGAAAACACAGGACAAACCAAGACGAAAACTGACAAAACTACATAAATATAACAGTGCAAAGCAATACCATAATTTGATAAAGAGCAGACCATGGGCACGGTTTAAAAAAAAGTCTCAAAGTCCCGATAGACTCATCATCTCACGCAGGCGGCAGAAGGGAGAAACTCTCCCTGCCATATACCTCCAAGCGCGGCAAACTTCCCAATGCAGCACCATTGGAAGCACCGGACCACAGCGGACTCTGAGTCCATCCAAAAACTTCGAGCCTCTGACCAGCCCTTCCAACGCAGCCTCTCCGAGCATCCTCTGCCGAGTGCTTCGACCCCGCCCCGGCTGTCGAGCAACAAGCAAAGCTGAGGACTCGGGACCCTCTCCTCTGGAGATTCTGGACCACACAGTCACAGCAGCAGCGAAGCAGGCATTTAAGAAGTTTCACCAGATTTTCCTCCGTGCTCTCACGTCCGTCTCCATCAAATCAGGATTGTGCATGGCACCCTACTTGATAAATAACAGACATCACCACCGGAGTGGCCGAGCTGCGTCGCGCCGCCATCTTCTCTTCTCATTTGGGTTCCTTATCGAAGCAAAGATGTGCTGGCAATAGAGAGGGTCCAGAGGAGGTTCACGATGAGGATTCTGGGAATGAAACAGTTAATGTGTGATGAGTGTTTGTTGGCTCTGGGCCTGTACTCACTGGAGTTCCAAGAATGAAGGGGAATCTCATTGAAACCTATTGAACATTGAAAGGCCTAGATAGAGTGGATTTGGAGGGGATGTTTCCTATAGCAGAGGAGTCTTGGACCAGAGAACACAATCTCAGAATAGAGGGACATCCATCTAGAACAGAGATGAGGAGGTAGTTCTTTAGCCAGAGGGTGATGTGGAATTCATTACAGATGGCTGTGGAGGCCAAGTCATTGGGTATATTTAAAACAGGTGAACAAATTCTTGAGTAGGGTGTCAAATGTTACAGGGAGAAGGCAGGAGAATGGGTTTGTTAGGGGTAATAAAATCAGCCATGATAGAATGGCAGAGAGGATTTGATGGGCTGATGGCCAAATTCTGCTCCTATGTCTTATGTTGACACTCAGGAACTTCAAACTGCTCATCCTTTCCACTTCTGATCCCTTGATAAGTACTGGTGTGTGTTCCCTCAACTTGCCCTTCCTGAAATCAACAATCAATTCCTTGGTCTTACTGATGTTGAGTGCAAGGTTGTTGCTGTGAAACCACTCAAACAGTTGATCTATCTCACTCCTGTACACCGCCTCGTCAACATCTGAAATTCTGCCAGCAATAGTTGTGTAGTCGGCAAATGTATAGACGCAGTTTGAGCTGTGCCCAGCCACACAGTTGTGAATGTAGGGAGAGCAAAGCTAAACACACATCCTTGAGGTGTGCCAGTGTTGACTGTCAGCGAGGAGGAGATGTTATTTCTTATTTGTACAGACTGTGGTCTCCTGGAGAGCAAGTCGAGAATTCACTTGCAGAGGGAGGTACAGAGGCCCAGGTTTTGAAGCTTGTTGATTAGAACTGAGGGTGTGATTGTGTTGAATGCTGAGATGTAATCAATAAACAGCAGCCTGATGCAAGTATTACTATTGTCCAGGTGATCCAAGGCCAAGTGGAGAGCCAGTGAGATTTCATCTGCTGTAGACCTATTGCGGCGATTGGCAAATTGCGATGGGTCCAGGTCCTTGCTTAGGTAGCAGTTGACTGCAGCCATGACCAACCTCTCAAAGCACTTCATTGCAGTAAACGTGAGTGCCATTGGGTGCTAGTTGTTGAGGCAGCTCTCCCTTCTCTTAAGCACTGGTATGATTGTTGCCCTTCTGAAGCAGATAGGAACCTCTAACTGCAGCGGTGAGGGATTGAAGATGTTCTTGAACATTCCCGCTAGTTGGTTGGCACAGGTTTTCAAAGCCAAACCAGGTACACCATCAGGGCCTGACACCTTGTGATGGTTCACTCTGCTGAAAGATGTTCTGTCATCGGCCTCTAAGACAGAGATCACAGGGTCACTAGATTGTGCAGGGATTCACGTAGATGTAGTTTTATTCTCCCTTTCAAAGCAAAATGCTGATTCTTTAAGTCTTCTGAATTGAATATTTGAATCAAGCTTATCTGAAGCAGGGATTTGTGATTGCTTTTTGTGAATTGAATAAAGAAAGTGGTCAGGCTTATGATTTTGTGGATTGAAACAGCCCAGGAGAATAAATTTGTTTGTGTAACATTTTGGAATAGACCTGTAAATGCACTAGTTTATAGTAGATACATTTAACTAGAACAGAGATGAGGACTTGACGTACTTGACAACAGGAAGTTACTGTTGATATTGAGAGTCTTAAATAGAGAATGTTGGAGATACTTAGCAGGTGTGGCAGGAACCGTAGAGAGAGAGAGACAGGTAATGTTTTAACATCAGGGAAAAGATAGAGATCAAATGTCTTTTTCACCACCCTGTCTACCTGTGATATTGATTTTAATGAACTATGCCCTTGCACTGTTAAGGACCCTCTGTTCCATTACATTCCCTCGTGCCTTATTATTCATAATACAAGTCCCCTGCTGATTTGATTTAACATTATACATCACCTCACACACACATCTGTTTGCCATTTCTCTGCCTATTTCCCTAACTGATTGAGTTATCTATGTTAACTTCACTGTCAACAACGCCTCCTAATTTCATGTCATCCACAGATTTGCTGATTAAGCCTTGAGTATTTTCATCTGTGAAAATGCAATTTCACACAGATAAGTTGACTCGAAGTAGGCACTGACTTTTAGTGGTATAAAACCAACGCGCACACCGCGCATTGCTGGGACCCCATCCGTTGTAATTGCCACCAGTTTATGAATGGGGATGTCATTTTCATGGAAATTTTTAAAACTCATTGTAAATATCCTCAACTCTCGTTCTCTCCTTTAATTGCAAGAGAGAGAGGAAGTCCTCCTTTTGTAAAACCCTGGAAAGCCATTCTGACAAATACAACAAGCTGAGCTGTTTGCATTACATCCAGGGATTCATCGAACTGGAGTGAAAAATATTCACAGAGTGACAAGTCGATCCACGTCCTCTGACAGTGATTCTACCCTCCTTGTCACTGTTGCAGGGCCAAGCGGTATATTAGGTATTGCAGTTGTGATGCCATTTTTGTTTTTAAAGAAATTAAAAACAGTCTCTGTGGTAATGGCCATTGCTTCCTTGAATAAATCTCCATCTGTAAAAGGCTTCTTGTGTTTAACCAAAAGATGATTTACACAAAATGATGCTTCAATAGCAGCCTTATTACTGGGCCTTCAACCCAGATTTCAGCTCCTCAACTTTCCAGGCATGAATTGCGCTCTTTGGCAGGGGGTGGGGGGGGGGGAGTAGGTGTCTTTAAATTTCTGGTGGTTGGTGTTGTGGTGGCGCTCCAGATTCCCTCTTTTAGTCAGTGCTTGTGTTTGGTGGCACAACATACATACACACTTGTCTTTCACCAAGGTAAACAGAAATTCTTCTTCCTATTCTGGATATAATTTGTACATTTTTGCCTTCTTTCATGGAGCCTCCACCATGCTATCAGGATATTACGAGCGAGTGCTGTATATTAATGTTTATGACAGTCTATACTCTTATCTAATCTAATCGGCCACTTTGATGCAGCACAAGCTACGCTGAAAACACAGTGCGTGACGGGGGAGCTACATACGTGTGCACTGGGCAGAAAGAACGGAACTAAAACCCCGCAACCCCGAAACAATCTCTCTTTACAAACAGCTTTCAGTAGCAAAAGTATTGCTATATTACTATTATCCTAGTTAGTTATTACTTATTTTTATAATGCTCACATTACAAACAGTATTTGTGTATTTATTTTTGATTTTTTTCAGGATCTACTGGGAAAGTCTCAAAGATCGACTGGTTGATCGCGATTGACGGGTTGGCGACCACTATTGTAGAGTTTTCTGAAGGCTACGAGGGAAGTTGACGAGGGCAAGGCAGTGGATGTTGTCTGCATGGACTTAAGCAAGACCTTTGACAAGGTCATGCTTGGGACGTTGGTCAAGGAGGTTCAGTTGCTTGGCATTCAAGACAAGATGTTAAATTGGATTAGGTCTTGGCTTTGCGAGAGAAGCCAGAGAGTGGTAGTAGATGGTTGCTTCTCTGACTGGAGGCCTGCGGCTAGTGATGTGCTGCAGGGATTGGTGCTGGGTCCTTTGTTGTTTCTGATCTATATTGTGGGGATGTGCAAACTCCACAGAGTGACCAAGGTCAGGATTGATCCCAGGACGTTAGAGTTTGTGAGGCAACCAATCTGTTAGCTGTGCCTTCTGCTGGTCCATAACTGCCCCTCCCTCCACCCCCACCCTGAGGAACTGAACCCTTGTCTCTTCTGTGACAGCATGACAGGCAGGGATACCAACCACTATACTTGTGTACATGTAACTTGATGTTGCCTCACTGGAAGCACAGTTGCTTCAGTTCCAGTAATGGTAGTTTAAGTCTGTAGTGGAAGTGCACACACAGGCTTCCAGGCACCAAAAGAGATAACAAGCTTTGCTACTGTGGCCCATGTTACTTTCAGACAGAATAGCAGGTGTGATTGCATTCGCTGTCATGGAATGCTGCTTCACTATTCAGAACCTCTTATTGTAAACGTTAATATGTTGACCATCTTGGAAGTAGTTGCTGTTCTGATCTGTAACTTGGCTAATTATAATGTATATAACTATACATAATTAGATTTCAGATTTAATCTACTGGCTTCTATGTTTGTTACATTTGTCTTAAGTATCTGGTCTGTTGGTTCCCAATAAGAGAAAACCTGCAGATGCTGGAAATCCGAGCAACACACACAAAATGCTGGAGGAACTTGGGCAGCATCTATGGAATAAAGTACAGTCGACGTTTTGGGCTGAAACCCTTCAGCAGGACTGGAGAGGAAAAAAGCTGAGGAGTAGATTTAAAAATGGGGGATGGGAGAGAGAAACACCAGGTGAGAGGTTCAATTTGCTTTCAGGCTAGATGGTCTTCCATTGAACAATCCAGATATTGAAGATCCAAAGATGGGATTCTAATCTACAGACAGGATTCAATATCTGACTTTATCTAATCTATGCTAAGGAATCTGAACAGAAAAAAGGCTAGTGATAGTGGTCTGTCCTGGAGAAAATATGTGTGAAAAATAGCGAGATTGGCAAACATCGATAAGAGGTGTCCAGGGGTTTAGGTGTCCCACAGACGACTACCACTCAATATTTCTTGAAGAAATGCCCACTTCTGAAAGGCACTAGAGAGTTCCTACCCCAGCAAGGATCAGCACCTTCACAGCAAGAGCAAACATTTCTACTTGCTGTACTTAATCTCAGTTATGACTCTTGTAGTTAATCTTTAAATTATTGATTGTGTTATTGTAATATTTCAGGTAAAGCCCCTCTATGGGGGTTGGCTGCTCTTGGGTCCAGAAGGGACTGACTTTGAAAACCCAGTGCAGCGATCAAGGGTAAGTTGAAAAATAGTTTGTTTTGCTATTTCTTGCATAACAGATGTTCTTAAGACTTAAACCTCTTTGGTGTATATCAGATATACAAGAAATGTTGCTTTGCTGGAACAGTGACTAAACGATTAAAAGGTAATTGAAAGCACATTCGTAAGATGGAATCTATTGGCGTGGGCTCAGTTATGATAAGATGTGGTTTTATGTTGGTGAGAAGAGGGTACAGGGAAGCTGGTGAATAAGACTTCCTCCTACCACCTTTGGCTTCCTTACAACTATAAAAGCATCATGGAGCAGCTGATAAAGACAATAATAAAATGTAAGGAATAGTGTGGAATTTACAAAACAGAGCAATTTAGTGTGCAATCAGGGGAAACAGCTCTAATACTGTGGAGCATATCAGTTTTACAAAGACGAGGTGTGGTGGAGGTCTTGAAACGCATAAAGTGGATAATCCCTGAAACCTGACCAGATGTATCATAGCACATGATGGGAAGCAAGTGAGCAAATTGTTGGGGCCCTGCCAGAGATCTTTGTCATCTTGTTAACCATGGATGAGGTGCCAGAAGACTGGACGGCTATGTCTTTATTTAAGAAGACCCATAAGGACAAGATGGGGAACTACAGATTTTAATATCAGTGGTGGAAAAGTTATTGGAAAGATTCTGAACAGAATTTTCTTTGTATTTGAAAGGGCAAGAACTGAATAGGGATAGATGGCATGGCTTTGTGCATGGCAAACTGTGCTTCATGGATTTAATTTGAGTTCTTTGAAGAAGTGACTAAGGGAATTGAGAAAGAGCCATAGATGTTGTCTACATGGATTTTAGCAAGGCCTTTGACAAGTCCTGCATAGTGGCCTGCTCCAGAATCTTGGAACCTGTGGAAACCAAGGTGAGTTAGCCAGTTTACAAAATTGGCTGGGTTCTTTTTCAGACTGGAGACATGATTAGAAAGTCTGCAGGTGATACTGAAATTGGTGGTACAGTGGACAATGAGTAAGCTTGTCTGAGGTCACAGTGGGAATTTACTCAACTGAGAAAGTGGGTAAGGGAATGGCAGATGGAACTTAACTCTGAAAGATATGAAGTGAACCATTTTGGCAAGTTAATCAGATCAGAACACAGTAAATAGCACAGTATGGTCCCAGAGAGTGTTGTTGAACAAAGAAATCTAGGGATAAAAGCTCATGGTTCCCTGTCTGTAACAACACGGGTTGATAGATGGTGAAGAAAGCATAAAGCATAGTTGCTTTCACTGGCCAAGACATTGAGTACAAGAATCGGGCCAAAATGCTGGAAAGACCACACTTGGAGTATTGTTGCCCCTCTTCAGGACGTTGTGCTTGAGTTCAAAGGAGAGATTGGATGGGCTAAGACTGTTTTCCCTGGAGCAAAGGAGCCAAAGGATGATGTATTTAAAAATGAGAGCCACTGATAGGATAGATAGTATTTATTTCCAATAGTAGTGGTGCCTAACACTTGGGGGTGTAGGTTTAAAGTGAGAGGAGGGATGTTTAAAGGGGATCCGAGGCGTAAATTGTTCACACATAGTGGTTGGTACTGTGATATGGTGATGGAGCCAGTAACATTTAAGTGGTATCTGGACAGGAACTTGTATGAGGAAGGTTTAGAGGATTATGGAATTACTTCAGGCAAGTGGGATTAGTACAGATGGACGTGGTGGTTGGGGTAGACATGCTGTCCAGCTCGGATTATTTGTCTAGACTCAACTGTTGAACAATAAAATGAGAACTGGAATACGATAGGTTGGGCTATGGAATTTGGCAGACTCAGTATTAATGTGGTAAGGTTTCCTGTGCTGCTGCTGGAAACATATCTACATTGATTAATTGACAGCAGTAAGTTAACAAAGTGATCACTTCTGCAAATCCAACTGACGTAAAAATAGACTAGCCTGGAAGTGCCAGCAGGCCAGGCAGCATCTATGGAGATGGGAACAGAGTCAACATTTCAGGCTGAAGATTTTCACTTACTTTTTTTTCCCAGATTTTCAATACTTGCAGTGTTTTGCTTTTCCCGTTTGAATTTCATAATTTCAATGTTTTATTCCCTTCTCCCCCATAGTGCTGCCCTATTCTCTTCTTCAGTTACCAACTTCTGATGACACCTGACCTTTACAAACCTTCACCATGACACAGCCAGCACTCTTTGTGTACATAATCATCTTAATCTGCACCATTACACATTCAAGTCCTTTGTTCTCCTCACACCCTTCTCTTCAACTTCAAACGTGCTTGATTTCTAACTTTTCCTTGTGCTGATGAAAGCACTGTTACTCTCTCCACCAAAGCTGACTGATCTGCTGAGTGTTTCCATTTCTGCCTTTACTTCAGATTTTTCAGCATCTATATATTTTCTGTTCTTTTATTCTTAGCAAGGATAAAGATTCTTCACAATCTTGTTATTTAGGAGAAGGGATTGTTGTATTTTTAAATACAAATACAGGGGCTTCTAGAGTTATGGATAAGTTGCCCTACAGAAATCAGACTTTTCGCAAACTCTCCCATGTATTTGTCGAGGGTTGCTGAGGCAGCATGACTTGATGGGCTGGAAGGACCTACCTACTCTGCACTGTGTTGCTAAGTAAAATTAAATGAATTGTAGTAATAAATGTTCATGGTGTTAATGAATGCATGCAATATTTATTCCATCTGTTCAATTAGAGTTCGGGTGATTATGTCAATAAAATGATTGATTTACAGCTGTTATATGTAGGTGATATGGTTTGCGTAGCTAGAGAAAACAGATGTTTCTGACTTGGGCAGAATTTAGTTTACGGACAGTTCTAGGGACTGCCTGTAATGGTTTTGAGATTCTAACCCAGCAGTCTCAGACATGCTTGAATTTATGAAATTAAGACAAAAGTACGGATAATTTTGAACTTGAACTGAAACATTTTTCTGATTCTTTTAATTATCTGAGAATTGAGATGTGTTCTAGACTAAATAAAAATGTTCCTATTAAACAAAATATGTATTTTCTATGAAGAATTATTTTTGATTTCTCATCTTTCCTAATCTTCCACTAAATGATCAATGCACTAACTAGACTGAAAACATTTAAATAGCCTTGTGTTTATTTATGGGTTGGTAAACTGAAAACATTAAATTCCAGTAGCTAGTCAAAATCTCTTTGACCTTTATTAGTTTATCAAATCCAAATTCTTTTCAAAATGCTTCCAGTTCTCAGGATCTTTTCTTCTGTATTTCCCAACTTCTGTTCCGCCCTTTCAAATACTACTTCGTAACATGAGGTTCTTTGTCTTCGGGCTACCAAATTGCAGGGGTTTCTGCTCAGCACTGCCTAGACCCTGGGATTCTCACACTGGCACTGCCACTGTGAGGCATTAAGTGAATGTTATCATATATCCCCTTCTGTGCCTTTAGTACTTCAGAAACCTTCATAGTTCTGCAAGCCGAGGGAATGTGCTGTGGTGTCTCAAAACCCTTTAGCTTGCGAATAGTATTCATAAATAATCTGGGACCTGGCATGCAGTCTGTGATGTTGTTCACTGTTGTGATGCTAATGATAGTGTAACAATAGTGTACTCGTCATTATAATAGAATAACTTTAGTGAAAAAGGCACCATATGAGAAGTTTTGAGATAAAGGTTTCAGTAAATTTAAAACATAAATTTATATTGTACTTTATAAAAATTATTTGAGATGGAATTTTTTTCAAACCTTACTTCTCTTTGCTCTGATTTGTGTTAAAACCAGTCATTTATTTTGTTATTCCTGTTTTGAACATTTGCAAATGTTTGGAAGGTATTACTGTTGACATTCCATTGTGAATAATGAATATTATGAGCTGAAGTTTTAATGCTGAGGTAGGTTTTTGCCACAGTTTATTTTCTAATCTCAAAGTTATTGCCTTTGCCTTTGCTGTGTGACACTGTTCCCAAGGAGACTTTGGATTGTGCAGTGGGACAGAAAGTTCAAAAGAAGTGAGGGAGCAGTCAGGCAATTCTGGGTGCCACAGTTCCCAAGGAGAGGTTGGATAACATAGCAGGAGAGAGAGTTCAAAAAGAGCAAGTGGGTGCTGTCAGGACATTGTGGCATTAAAAAGTGGAGTAGGGAGTTTAGGCTTTGGCTCATAGAGGCTTTGGGGAGGAGAGGCAGAGGCTGTTGGTAGATTGTTTTTGTTTATACTTTCCTTCTTTCTTACTGTAGTTAGAGCAGTGGGGATATGAGAAGGCAGGGAGATAAACAGGATACTAGAAGTGTATCTAGCTGCAGTTTCCTGCAGATCCTGTTAAGGAATTGGAGCTCTAGCTGGATGGACTCTGGATCACTTTGGAAGCTGATTGGTTAATTGACAAGATATACAGGGAGGTAGTTATACCCGAGGTGAAAATCACAGGTAACTGGATGACCGTCAGGAAAGGGAAAGGCAATAGGCAGTCAGTGTAGAGTAGCCCTGTGCCTGTTCTCCTCAACATCAGGACACTGCTTTGGATACTGTTGGGGGGAATGAACTAGCAGAGGAGAGCCACAGTGATCAGTTCTCTGGCACTGAGCTTGGTTCTGTGAATCAGAGCAGGTCAGAAAGAGAAGAGGCAAGCTGTGGTGATAGCAGCTTCATTGGTTAGGGGAACTGACAGGAAGTTTAGTGCATGAGAACATGATCACTGGATGATATGTTGCCTCCCATGTGCCAGGGTCAGGGACTTCTCAGGTCGAGCCCTCAGCATGCTTAATTGGGAGGCTGAGCAATCAGAGGTTGTGGTCCATGTCAGTACCATTCACATTGGCAGAAAGGATGATGAGCTCCTACAAAGTGAGTCCAGGGAATTAGTTACTAAGTTAAAGGACAGGACCTCCAGGGTTGTGATTTCTACTCATGCCAGAAATAAGATCATGCAGTTTAACATGTGAATGAGGGAGTACTCTTTGGACTTTCTTCCAGGGAAGTTGGGACCTGTACATAAGGGATGGTTTGTACCTGAACAGGAAGGGGACTGATATCCGTGTGAGGAAGTTTGCTAGTGCTGCAGGGGTGGTGGAGGTGGTGACGTGGTGGGGCAGGGTTAGTTGATGGAAAGATGTTGTTAAGCCTACATACAAAGTCAGGAATTGAAAGATTGAGCACGATGGGACTAATGTTCTGAGTTGTGTATATTTCAATGCAGGGAGTGTTGTAGGAAAAGCGGATGAGCTCAGGGCATGGATCAGCATGTGGAATTATGACACTATGGTCATTAGTTGCAGAATATTGACTGGCAGCTCAATGTTCCAGGGTTCCGTTGATTTAGACGTGATAGAGTGGGAGAGATTAAATTGGGAGGGATGGTATTACTAATCAAGAAATGTTTCACAGTGGTGCTCAGACATGACAGACTGGCAAGCTCATATACTAAGGCTGTATGGGTGAAACTGAGAAATAAGTAAGGGATGCCCACTTTAATGGAGTTATAGACCATTCAACAGTCCATGGGATTTAGTGTCGCAAATTTGTAGAGATCACATACTTGCAAGAAGGATAACGCTGTGATAGTAGGTCATTTTAACTTTTCATATTGACTGGGCCTTCCATACTGTTAAAAGGCTGGATGGGTCAGAATTTGTCAAATATGTTCAGGAAATTTTCCTTAATCTTACAAAGCTGTCTGAACTAGGGAGAGTATGATACTAGATCTATTAGGGAATGAGAAAGGGCAGGGACCAAAAGTTGGTGTAGGGGAACACTTTTGCATCCAGTGATCACAATGCCATTAGTTTCAAGATAAATATGCAGAAGGACAAGTCTGGTCCTCGGCTTGAAATTCTAAATTGGAGAAAGGCCAATTTTGATGGTATCAGAAAGGATCTGGCAAGTGTGGATTGGGACAGGTTGTTTTCTGGCAGATGTGTAGTTGGCAAGTGGAAGGCCTTCAAAAATGAAATTTTGAGAGTACAGAATTTAGATGTTCCTGTCAGAATCACTAGGAGGGAAAGCAAGTGAGCAAACTATCAAAGTGGATAGTAAAAGCTTTTCAAGTATGTAAAAGAAAAGAGAGATGAGAGTAGATATAGGAGCGCTAGAAAATGAGGCCAGAGAAATAATAAGGGGGGCCAAGGAGATGGCAGATGAACTGAATGATTATTTTGCATAAGTCTTCACGATGGAAGACAGCAGTCGTGTGCCAGATATTGGAGGGTGTGAGGGAAGAGAAGTGAGTGCAGTTACTATTACAAGGGAGAAAGTGCTCAAATAGCTGAAAGACCTAAGGGTACATAAGTCAGACCAGATGAACTGCACCCTAGGGTCCTGAAAGTGGTAGCAGTAGAGATTGTGGAGGCATTAGTAATGATCTTTCAAAAATCATTGGACTCTAGCATGGTGCCATAGGACTGGAAAATTGCAAATGTCACTCCACTCTTTAAGAAAGGAGGAAGGCAGCAGAAAATAAGTTATAGACCAGTTAGCCTGACCTCAACTGGAAGATAAGAACATAAGGAATAGGAGCAGGTGGAGGCCATTCGGCCCATCGAGCCTGCCCTACCATTCAATAAGATCACGGCTGAACTGTCCGTAAACTCAACTCCATCTACCTGCCTTTTCCCTATAACCATTAATTCCCTTAATATGTAAAAACCTATCTAACTGTGTCTTAAATATATTTAGTGAAGAAGTCTCAACTGCTTCCCTGGGCAGAGAATTCCGCAGATTCACCACTCTCTGGGAAAAACAGTTTCTCCTTATTTCCGTCTTAAGTTTTCTCCCCTGAATCCCCTGAAGGCAATGTCCCGTAGTTCTAGTCTCACCTGCCAATGGAAACAACTTTCCTATTTCTATCTTATCTATTCCTTTCAAAATTTTATATGTTTCTATATAAGATCCCCTCTCATTCTTCTGAACTCCAGAGAGTATAGTCCCAGGTGACTCAATCTGTCCTCATGGGTTAACCCTTTCATCCCCGGAGTCAACCTGGTGAACTTCCTCTGCACTGCCTCCAAAGCCAGTATATCCTTCCTCAAGTATGGAGACCAGAACTGCCCACAGTACTCCAGGTACGGCCTCACCAGTACCCTGTATGGTTGCAGCATAACTTCCCTGCTCTTGAATTCATTCCCTCTAGCAATGAACATTCCGTTTGCCTTCTTAATAACCTGTTGTACCTGCAAGCCAACATTTTCAAAGATTCAAAGATTCAAAAAACTTTATTGTCATTCTAACCGTACATCAGCTCTGCAGGGCAGAATGAGACAGCATTTCCCAGGAGCAGTGCAATCATAACATAATAAACACAACACTAAATAATAAACACAACAATAAATAGTAAAACACAACAGCCACATGTCAGTTAAACTCAAGTTATAAGTGTCCAGTGCAAGTTAGAAGTGTCCAAAGCAGAGTCAGGTAGAGCAGCTATTTAGCAGTCTGACTGTCTGTGGGAGGAAGCTGTTTAGTAGCCTCGTGGTTTTAGTTTTGATGCTCCTGTAACGTTTGCCTGATGGCAGAAGAACAAACAGTTCATGGAGAGGGTGTGAGGGGTCTTTAATGATGTATCGTGTCTTCTGGAGGCATCGACTCTGAAAGAGGTCTTGGACAGAAGGTAGGGAGACCCCAATAACCTTCTCTGCTCCCCTAACCACCCTCTGCAAGGCTTTTTTGTCGACAGCACTGCAGCTGGAGTACCAGGTTGTGATGCAAAAGGTCAGCACACTCTCAACCACGCCTCTGTAGAATGCAGTTAAGATGTTTTTTCTGGGGAGTGATCCTTGTTTAAGCTTCCTCAGAAAGTGCAATCGCTGCTGGGCCCGTTTCACAATCCCAGTGGTGTTCCTGGACCAGGTGAGATTGTCTGAGATCTGCACCCCAAGGAACTTGATGTTTTCCACTCTCTCCACTGTGGAGCCGCTGATGCTGAGGGGTGTGTGCTCAGGTTGAGACCGTCTGAAATTGACGATCATCTCCTTGGTTTTGATGACATTAAGCATCAAGTTGTTATCCCTGCACCAGCTCTCTAGGTGTTTGACCTCCTCCCTGTACATTGTTTCATCATTTTTGCTGATGAGCCCCACACCACTGTGCAAATTTAATGATCAGTTTCTCCTTGAATCTGGCTGCACAGTCATGTGTTAGCAGTGTAAACAGCAATGGGCTAAGCACACAGCCTTGTGGGGATCCAGTGCTCAGTGTGATGGAGTCAGAGATGTTCCTGCCAACACAGACTGACTGTGGTCTCTCTGTCAAGAAATCCAGAATCCAGCGACACATGGCAGTGCTAAGGCGAAGCAGTGACAGTTTCTCCACTAGCCTCTGCGGGATGATGGTATTGAACGTTGAACTGAAATCAATGTACAGGATTCTGGCATACGAGTCTTTGTTGTCCCAGTGAGAGAGAACTGTGTGTAGTGTGGTGGATATTGCGTCCTCCGTAGAGCGATTTGGACGATAAGCAAACTGCAGAGGATCCAGTGATGAGGGGAGGCTGGCTGTGATATGAGGCTTGACAAGCCATTCAAAACGTTTCATCACTATGGGGGTCAGGGCAACAGGACGGTAATCATTCAGACAGGCTACAACTGATTACTTTGCTACAGGGATGATTGTGGAGGTTTTGAAGCATCTGGGGACAATAGCTTGACTAAGGGAGATGCTGAAAATGTCTGTCAGGACATCTGCTAATACATCAGCACATTCCTTGAGCACACACCCAGGGACGTTGTCGGGGCCTCCCGCTTTTCGTGGGTTGACCCTGGCAAGGGTCCTCCGTGTTTGCTCTGGATCAATAATTGGAGCCGGCTGGTCAGATAGTAAAAAGGGACTGGCTCTCCCCCTTGCTGTAGTGTTTGACGCTTCGAAGCGGGCAAAGAAATTGTTAAGCCTGTCTGGTAGAGAGGCGTCGCTGTCATCAGTTTTCTGCCTGATCTTGTAGTCTGTCAGAGCTTTAATTCCCTGCCACATCCGTCTGGTGTCACCTGTGTCACAGAAGTGTCCATGTATTTTGCCCGCGTAGGCCCTTTTCGCTTTCCTGATCCGACCTGGCTGAGCGAAGCGCACTTAACCTATCTATATCCCTCTGCAGACTCTCCACATCCTCTGTACAATTTGCATTTCCACTCAGTTTAGTGTCATCAGTAAATTTTGCTACGCTACACTCAATCCCCTCTTCCAAATCTTCAATGTAAGTGGTAAACAGCGGCAGGCCCAGCACCGACCCCTGCAGCACCCCACTCACCACAGACTGCCAACTGGAGAAACATCCATTTATACCAACTCTCTGCCTTCTATTGGTTAACCAATACACTTCCTCCGACTCCACGCATCCGTATCTTATTTATAAGCCTCTTGTGCGGCACGTTATCGAACGCCTTCTGGAAATCCAGGTATACAACATCCACCTGCTCCCCCCTATCCACTGCACTCATTATGTCCTCAAGATGTTGGAGTCAGTTGTTAAGGATGAGGTTATGGAGTACCTGGAGACACAGGACAAGATAGGACAAAGTCGACATGGTTTCCTTAAGAAAAAATCTTGCCTGGTGAACCTATTAGAATTCTTTGAGGAAATTACACGTAGGATAGATAAAGGGGATGCAGTGTATGCTGTATATTTAGAATTTCAGAAGGCCTTTGACAAAGTAACACACATGAGGCTGCTTATCAAGTTGAGAGCCCATGGTATCCAGGAAAGTTATTGGCACAGTTAGAGCATTGGCTGATTGGTAGGAGGCAGTGAATGGGAATAAAAGGATCCTTTTCTGGTTGGCTGCAAATAATTAGTGATGTTCCACAGGGGTTGGTGTAGGAACCATTTCTTTTTATGCTGTAAATCAATGATTTAGATAATGGAATGGATGGCTTTGTTACCAAATTTGCAGATGATACGAAGATTGGTAGAGGGGCAGGTAGTGTTGAGGAAATGGGTAGGCAGCAGAAAGACTTCGATAGATTTTTAGAATGGGCAAGAGAGTGACGAATGAAATACAATGTTGGAAAATACATGGTTATGCTCTTTGGTAGTAGAAATAAATACGCAGACTATCTTCTAAACAGTGAGAAAATCTGAGATGCAAAGGGACTTGGGAGTCCTTGTGTAGAACACCCTAAAGGTTAACTTGCAGGTCGAGTCGGTGTTGAGGAAGGCAAATGCCATGTTAGCATTCATTTCAAGAGGTCTAGAATACAAGAGCAGTGATGTGATGCTGAGGCTTTAGAAGACACTAGTGAGGCCTCACCTTGAATATTGTGAACAGTTTTGGGCTCCTCATCTTAAGAAAAGATGTGCTGGCATTGGAGAGTGTTCAGAGGAGGTTCACAAGGATGATTCCGGGAATGAAAGGGTTATCATAAGAGGATGGCTCTGGGTCTGCACTCGCTGGAATTTAGAAGGAATCGAAAGGGAGAGATCTCGTTGAAACCTTTCAAATGTTGAAAGGCCTTGACAGAGTAGATGTGGAAAGGATGTTTCCCTTGTGGGGGAGTCCAGGACAAGAAGGCACAGCCTCAGGATAGAGGGGCATCCATTTAAAAGAGATGTGGAGAAATGTCTTTAGCCAGATGGTGGTGAATTTGTGGACATTATTTCCACAGGCAGCTGTGGAGGTCAGGTTGTTGGGTGTATTTAAGGCAGAGCTTGAGACGTTCTTGATTAGACACGGCATCAAAGGTTATGGGGAGAAGGCTGGGGAGTAAGGCTGAGGAGGGAAAAAAAGATCAGCCATGATTGAATTGGGGAGCAGACTCAACAGGTCAAATGGCCTAATTCTGCTCCCATTTCTTATGGTCTAATAAAAGGCAAGGATAAACGGTTTCTGGAAGTACGGTTACCAAACCATATTGAGGCTCTGGTTAAGAACAGGGAGGAAGTGCATAGCAGGTATAGGCAGGTAGGAACAAATGAGGTGCTTGAGGAGAAAAAGAAATGCAAGAAAACACTTAAGGAAATCAGGAGGGCTAAAAGAAGGCAAGCATTTGCTCTAGCAAACAAGATGAAGGAGAATCCCAAGGACTTCTACAGATATACCAAGAGCAAAAGGATAGCAAGGGGCAAAATTAGTCCTCTGGAAGATCAGAGTGGTAGTCTATGCGTGGAGCTGAATGGGACGGGGGGGATCTTAAATGGATTTTTTTTTTGCATCTGTACTTACTCAGGAGACAGACAGAGTCTATGGAAGTGAGGCAAAGCAGCAGTGAGGTCGTGGACCCTATACAGAGGAGGAGGTGTTTGCTGTCTTGAGGCAAATTAGGCTGGATAAATCCCCAGGGCCTGACAAGGTGTTCCCTTGGACCCTGTGGGAGACTAGTACAAAAATGGTTGGGGCCCTAACAGAGATCCTTAGAATGGATGAGATGCTGGAGGATTGGAGGGTTTCTGTTGTTTAGGAAAGTCTCTAAGCATAAGACAGGAAATTATAGGACATTGAACCTGATATCAGTAGTAGGTAAGTTATTGGAAAGTATACTATGGGACCTGATATATAAGTGCAGGTCGACCTTCACTAATCCGGCAGCATTGGGACCTGAGGAGAGCCGGATTAGTGAAAATGCCGAATTACAGAAGGATCACATTAAGCATAATCAATGCCAGATTATCGAAGGAACCGGATTACCAGTAGTCAGATTAGTGGAGGTTGACCTGTATTTGGATAGATAGGGACTGATTGGGGATAGTGAACATGGCTTTGTATGTGGTAGATCAAGTCTAACCAATCTTGTAGAGTTTTTGGAGGAAGTTACCAGGAAAGTTGATGATGGCAAGGCAGTGGATGTTGTTTCCATGGACTTTAGGAAGGCTTTTGGCAAGATCCTGCATGGGAGATTGGTCAAGAAGGTTCAGTCACCTGGCACTCAAGATGAAGTAGCAATTTGGATTAGACATTGGTTTTGTGGGAGAAGACAGAGAGTGGTAGAGAGACCTCTGACTGGAGAACTGTGACTAATGGTGTGCCACAGGGATTGGTGCTGGGTCCGTTGTTTGTCATCTACAGTATATCAACGATCTGGATGATAATGCGGTAAACTGGGTCAGCAAATCTGTGGACGACAGCAAGATTGGAGGTGTAGCGGACAATGAGGAAGACTGTCAAAGCTTGCAGTGGGATCTGGACCAGCTGGAAAAATGGACTGAAAAATAGCAGATGGACTTTAATGCAAACAAGTGTGAGGTATTGCACTTTGGGAGGACAAACCAGGGTAGGTCTTTCATGGTAAACACTAGAGCACTGAGGATTGTGGTAGAACAGAGGGATCTGGAAATACAGATCCATAATTCCTTGAAAGTGTTGTCACAAGTAGGTAATTTCATTAAGAAAGCTTTTGGCACATTGGCCTTCATAAATCAAAGTATTGACTTCAGGAGTTGGGAAAGTTATGTTGAAGTTATATAAGATATTGGTGAGCCCTAATTTTGAGTATTATGTGCAGTCTTGGGCACCCACCTATGCAGGAAAGATGTCAATAAGCTTAAGAAGAGTGCAGAGAAAATTTTCAAGGATGTTGCCAAGATTTGGACTCGAGTTGTGAGGAAAAATTGAATAGATAGGGATTTATTCCCTTGAACGTAGTAGATTGAACATAGAACATAGAAATCTGTAGCACATTATAGGACCTTCAGCCCACAATGTTGTGCCGATCATGTAACCTATTCAAGAAACTGCCTAGAATTTCCGTAGCACATAGCCTTCTATTTTTCTAAGCTCCATGTATCTACCTAAGAGACTTTGAAAAGACCCTATTATATCTACTTCCACCACTGCCACCAGCAGCGCATTCCACACACCCACCACTCTCACTGTGAAAAACTCATCCCTGACATCCCCTTGGTACCTATTTGCAAGCATCTTAAAACTATGCCCCTTCATGTTAGCCATTTCAGCCCTGGGAAAAAGCCTCTGGCTATCCACACGATCAATGCCTCTCATCATCTTATACACCTCTATCAGGTCACCTCTCATCCTCTGTTGCTCCAAGGAGAAAAGGTCAAATTTACTCAACCTATTATCACAAGGTATGCCTCCCTCCAGTCCAGGCAACATCCTTGTAAATCTCCTCTGCAATCTCTCTATAGTATCCACATTCTTCTTGTAATGAGGAGACCAGAACTGAACACAGTACTCCAAGTGGGGTCTGACCAAGGTCTTGTATAGTTGTAACATATAAGGGGAGATTTGATAGAGTTATACAAAATTATGAGGGATATAGACAGGGTAAATGCAAAAGGGCTTTTTCCACTGAGGTTGGGTGAGACAAGAACTGGAGGTCATGAGTTAAAAGTGAAAGGTGAAATGTTTAAGGGGAACGGGCAGTAATGAGAAATGAGCCTGGTCAGGTGTCAGATCTCTCAGTGGGAGAGCATTTTGGAGATGGTGATCACAATTCTATCTCCATTACCATTGCATTGGAGAGTGATAGGAACAGACAAGTTAGGAAAGCATTTAATTGGAGTAAGGGGAAATATGAAACTATCAAGCAGGACCTTGGAAGTATAAATTGGGAACAGATGTTCTCTGGGAAATGTACGGCAGAAATGTGGCAAATCTTCAGGGGATATTTGCGTGGTGTTCTGCATAGGCACGTTCCAGTGAAGCAGGGAAAGGGTGGTAGGGTGCAGGAACCATGGTGGACAAAGGCTGTTGAAAATCTAGTCAAGAAAAGAAAAGCTTAAGAAAGGTTCAAAAAACTAGGTAATGGTAAAGATCTAGAAGATTATAAGGCTAGCAGGAAGGAGCTTAAGAATGAAATTAGGAGAGCTAGAAGCGGCCATGAAAAGGCCTTGGCGAGCAGGATTAAGGAAAACCCCAAGGCATTCTACAAGTATGTGAAGAGCAAGAGGATAAGATCTGAGAGAATAGGACCAATCAAGTGTGACAGTGGAAAAGTGTGTATGGAACCAGAGGAGGTAGAGGAGGTACTTAATGAATACTTTGCTTCAGTATTCACTACAGCAAAAGACCTTGGCAATTGTAGGGATGACTTACAGCAGACTGAAAAGCTTGAGCATATAGACATTAAGAAAGAGGATGTGCTGCAGCTTCTGGAAAGCATCAAGTTGGATAAGTCACCTGGATTAGATGAGATATATCCCAGGCTACTGTGGAAGGCGAGGAAGGAGATTGCTGAGCCTCTGGCGATGATCTTTGCATCATCAGTGGGGACAGGAGAGGTTCCGGAGGATTGGAGGGTTGCAATTGTTGTTCCCTTATTCAAGAAAGGGAGTAGAGATAGCCCAGTAAATTATAGACCAGTGAGTCTTACTCCAGTGCCTGGTAAGATGATTCAGAAGATCCTGAGAGGCAGGATTTATGAACATTTGGAGAGGCATAAAATGATTAGGAGTAGTCAGCATGGCTTTGTCAAAGGCAGGTCATGTCTTACAAGCCTGATTGAATTTTTTGAGGATATGACTAAACACAGTGATGAAGGAAGAGCAGTAGATGTAGTGTATATGGATTTCAGCAAGGCATTTGACAAGGCACCCCATTCAAGGCTTATTAAGAAAGTAAGGAGGCATGGGATCCAAGGGGACCTTGCTTTGTGGATCCAGAACTGGCTTGTCCACAGAAGGCAAAGGGTGGTTGTAGACGGGTGTGCTTCAAGGATCTGTTCTGGGACCCCTTCGTGATTTTTATAAATGAGCCTGATGAGGAAGTGGAGGGATGGGTTAGTAAATTTGCTGATAACACAAAGTTTGGGGGTGTTGTGGATAGTGTAGAGGGCTGTCAGAAGTTACAGTGGGACATTGATAGGATGCAAAACTGGGCTGAAAAGTGGCAGATGGAGTTCAACCCAGATAAGTGTGAGGTGGTTCATTTTGGTAGGTCAAATATGATGGCAGAGTATAGTATTAATGGTAAGACTGTTGGCAGTGTGGAGGATCAGAGGGATCTTTGGGTCTGTGTCCATAGGACACTCAAAGCTGCTGCTCAGGTTGACTGTGTAGTTAAGTCATACAGTGCATTGGCCTTCATCAACTGTGGGGTGGAATTCAAGAGCTGAGAGGTAATGTTACAGCTGTATAGGACCCTGGTCAGACCCCATTTGGAGTACTGTGCTAATTTCTGGTCACCTAACTACAGGAAGGATGTGGAAACTATAGAAAGGCTGCAGAGGAGATTTACAAGGATGTTGCCTGGATTGGGGAGTATGCCTTATGAGAGCAGGTTGAGTGAACTTGGCCTTTTCACCTTGGAGCAACGGAGGATGAGATGTGACCTGATAGTCATGACGAGACTGAACTCTCCTGCCTCATCATGGACCTGGACCAATTGCAATTTGCCTATCGCCACAATAGGTCAACGGCAGATGCAATCTCAATGGCTCTCCAGATGGCTTTAGACCACCTGGACAACACAAACACCTATGTCAGGATATTGTTTATCGACTATAGCTCAGCATTTAATACCATCATTCCCACAATCCTGATTGAGAAGTTGCAGAACCTGGGCCTCTGTACCTCCCTTTGCAATTGGGTCCCTGACTTCCTAATTGGAAGACCACAATCTGTGCGGATTGGTGATAACATATCCTCCTAGCTGACGATCAACACTGGCGCACCTCAGGGGTGTGTGCTTAGCCCACTGCTCTACTCTCTGTATACAGATGACTATGTGGCTAGGCATAGTTCAAATACCATCTATAAATTTGCTGATAAATTTGTTGGTAGAATCTCAGGCGGTGATAAGAGGGCATACAGGAGTGAGATATGCCAACTTGTGGAGTGGTGCCACAGCAACAACCTGCCACTCAATGTCAGTAAGATGAAAGAGCTGACTGTGGACTTCAGGAAGGGTAAGACAAAGGAACACATACCAATCCTCATAGAGGTACCAGAAGTGGAGAGTGAGCAGTTTCAAGTTCCTGGGTTTCAAGATCTCTGAGGATCTAACCTGGTCCCAACATATCAATGTAGCTATAAAGAAGGCAAGACAGCGGTTATAATTTATTAGGAGTTTGATGGAATTTGACATGTCAACAAATACATTCAAAAACTTCTATAACTGTACCGTGGAGAGCATTCTGACAGGCTGCATCATTGTCTGGTATGGAGGGGCGACTGCACAGGACCGAAAGAAGTTGCAGAAGGTTGTTAAGTCCAGTCAGCTTATCTAGCCTACAAAGTACCCAGGACATCTTCAAGGAGAGGTGTCTCAGAAAGGCAATGTCCATTATTAAAGACCTCCAGCATCCAGGGCATGTCCTTTTCTCACTGTTACCATCAGGTAGGAGATACAGAAGCCTGAAGCCACGTACTCAGCAATTCAGGAACAGCTTCTTCCCTTCTGCCATCCGATTCCTAAATGGACTTTGACTCTTTGGGCACTACCTCACTGTTTAAAAAAAATATACAGTATTTGTGTTTTTGCACACTTTTTATCTATGCAATATAATAATGCTGTAATTAGTTTACTTGTTTATTTATTATTTTTTATTATTTTTTCTCTCTGCTAGATTATGTATTGCATTGAACTGCTGCTGCTAAGTTATCAAATTTCAAGTCACATGCCGGTGATAATAAACCTGATTCTGATTCTGATCAAGGTGTATAAGATGATGAGAGGCATTGATCGTGTGGATAGCGAGAGGCTTTTTCCCAGGGCTGAAATGGCTATCATGGGAGGGCACAGTTTTAAGGTGCTTGGAAGTAGGGGTAAGTTTTTTTAAGCAGAGAGTGGTGAGTGCGTGGAATGGGCTGCTGGCGATGGTGGTGGAGGCGGATAAAACGGGATCTTTTAAGAGGCTCCTGGGTAGGTACATGGAGCTTAGAAAAATAGAGGGCTATGGGTAACCCTAGGTAATTTCTAAAGTAAGTACATGTTCGGCACAGCATTGTGGACCGAAGGCTGTGGACCGAAGCATTGTGCTGTAGGTTTTTTATGTTTCTATGAGCGGGAATGTCTTTACTCAGGGTGGTGAGAATGTGGAACAAATTGCCAGTGGAGGTGGTGGATGCAGGTTTGATTTCAACATTTAAGAGAAATGATTGAAATTAAGAGAATAAATTTGAATAAATTAAGAGAAATGAAACATGATTGAGTTCACTGTGAAATTAGAAAAACAGAAGCCGAAATCTGATGTGTCGGTATTTCAGTGGAGTAAAGGAAATTGCAGTGGCATGAGAGAGGAACTGGCCAAAGTTGACTGGAAAGGGACACTGCCGGGAAAGACAGCAGAGCAGCAGTGGCTGGAGTTTATGCAAGAAATGAGGAATGTGCAAGACAGGTATATTCCAAAAAAGAAGAAATTTTCAAGTGGAAAAAGGATGCAACCATGGTTGACAAGAGAAGTCAAAGCCAAAGTTAAAGCAAAGGAGAGGGCATACAAGGAAGCAAAAATTAGTGGGAAGACAGAGGATTGGGAAGTTTTAAAACCTTACAAAAGGAAACCAAGAAGGTCATTAAGAGAGAAAAGATTAACTATGAAAGGAAGCTAGCAAATAATATCAAAGAGGATACAAAAAGCTTTTTCAAGTATATAAAAAGACAGGTGAGAGTAGAAAAAGGACTGATAGAAAATGACACTGGAGAAATTGTAATGGGAGATAAGGAGATGGTGGAGGAACTGAACGAGTATTTTGCATCAGTCTTCACTGAGGAAGACATCAGCAGTATACCGGACACTCCAGGGTGGCAGGGAAGAGAAGTGTGCGCAGTCACAATTACGACAGAGAAAGTACTCAGGAAGCTGAATAGGCTAAAGATAGATAAATCTCCTGTACCAGATGGAATGCCTCCTCGTGTTCTGAAGGAAGTAGCTGTGGAGATTGCAGAGGCATTAGCGATGATCTTTCAAAAGTCGATAGATTCTGGCATGCTTCCGGAAGACTGGAAGATTGTAAATGTCACTCCGCTATTTAAGAAGGGAGCAAGGAAGCAAAACGGAAATTATAGACCTGTTAGCTCGACATCGGTGGTTGGGAAGTTGTTAGAGTCGATTGTCAAGGATGAGGTTACAGAGTACCTGGAGGCATATGACAAGATAGGCAGAACTCAGCATGGATTCCTTAAAGGAAAATTCTGCCTGACAAACCTATTACAATTTTTTGAGGAAATTACCAGCAGGCTAAACAAGGGAGATGTAGTGGATGTTGTATATTTGGATTTTCAGAAGGCCTTTGACAAGGTGCCACACATGAGGCTACTTAACAAGATAAGAGGCCATGAAATTACAGAAAAGTTACATATGTGGATAGAGCATTGGCTGATTGGCAGGAAACAGAGAGTGGGAATAAAGGGATCCTATTCTGGTTGGCTGCCGGTTACCAGTGGTTTTCCACAGGGATCAGTGTTGGGGCTGCTTCTTTTAACATTGTACATCAACGATTTGGATTATGGAACAGATGGCTTTGTGGCTAAGTTTGCTGATGATACGAAGATAGGTGGAGGGGCCGGTAGTGCTGAGGAAACGGAGAGTCTGCAGAGAGACTTGGATAGATTGGAAGAATGGGCAGAGAAGTCGCAAATGAAGTACAATATTTGTATGCAGTAAGAAATCAACTTTTTTATCTTGAACACCTGAGTGATATAACAGGTGTCAAACATCTCAGAATCATGTGGGGAGTGATGTTAAGATGTTTCCATCAGGTTTGCATTCAGTACTACTGAGCAAAATTGATATGCATACTTCTTTTAATGCCAAAGCAATGTATGCCCTGAGAAATCAACTTTTTTATCTTGAATACCAAAGTGATATAACAGGTGTCAAACATCTCAGAATCATGTGGGTATAATGTTAAGATGTTTCCATCAGGTTTGCAGTCAGTACCTTTGAATAAAATTGAGATGTCTAATTCTTTCAATGCCAAAGCACTGTACGCAGTGAGAAATCAACTTTTTTATCTTGAATAGCTAAGTGATATAACAGCTCTCAGACAACTCAGCATCATGTGGGGAGTTATATTAAGATGTTTCCATAAGGACTGCATTCAGTACTTGAAAGTAAAATTGACAGATATACTTTTAATACCAAAGAATTGTATGCACAGAGAAAACAACTTTTTATCTTGAATAGCTAAGTGATATAACAGATGTGAAACATCTCAGAGTCAAGTGGGGAGTTATCTTAAGATGTTTCCATCATGTTTGCATTCAGTACTATTGAGTAAAATTGAAATGTATTCTTCTTTCAATGCCAAAGCATTGTATGCACTGAGAAATCGACTTTTTAATCTTGAATACCTAAGTGGTATAACAGGTATCAAACATCTCAGAATCATGTGGGGAGTGATGTTAAGATGTTTCCATCATGTTTGCATTCAGTACTACAGAGTAAAATTGATATGTATACTTAATTCAATGCCAAAGCATTGTAAGCAGTGAGAAATTAACTTTTATATCTTGAATAGCTAAGTGATATAACAGCTCTCAAATAACTCAGCATCATGTGGGGAGTTATATTAAGATGTTTCCATAAGGTTTGCATTCGATACTTCAAAGTAAAATTGAGATATATACATTTAATGCCAAAGAATTGTATGCACTGAGAAAACAACTTTTTTATCTTGAATACCCAAGTGATATAACACATGTGAGACATTTCAGAATCAAGTGGGGAGTTATCTTAAGATCTTTCCATCATGTTTGCATTCAGTGCTACTGAGTAAAATTGAAATGTATTCTTCTTTCAATGCCGAAGCATTGTATGCACGGAGAAAGCAACTTTTTTATCATGAATACCTGAGTGATATAACAGATGTCAAACATCTCAGAATCACCTGGGGATGATGTTAAGATGTTTCTATCAGGCTTGCAGTCAGTACTTTAGAGTAAAATTGAAATGTATTTCTCTTTCAATGCCAAAGCATTGTAAGCACTGAGACATCGACTTTTTAATCATGAATACCTAATTGGTATAATAGGAGTCAAACATCTCAGAATCATGTGGGGAATGATGTTAAGATGTTTCCATCATGTTTGCATTCAGTACAATTGAGTAAAATTGAAATGTATACTTCTTTCAATGCCAAAGCACTGTATGCACTGAGAAATTAACTTTTTTATCTTGATTACCTGAGTGATATAACAGGTGTCAAACATCTCAGAATCATGTGGGGAAAATGTTAAGATGTTTCCATCATGTTTGCATTCAGTACTATTAAGTAAAATTGAAATGTATACTTCTTTCAATGCCAAAGCACTGTATGCACTGAGAAATCAAGTTTTTTATTTTGAATACCTAAGTGATATAACACGTCTCAGACAATTCACAATCAGGTGGGGAGTTATATTAAGATGTTTCCATAAGTTTGCATTCAGTACTTTAGAGTAAAATTGAAATATATAGTTTTGATGCCAAAGCACTGTATGCACTGAGAAATCAATTTTTTTTATGTTGAATACCTGAGTGATATAACAGATGTCAAACATCTCAGAATTATGTGGGGAGTTATGTTAATATGTTTTCATCAGGTTTGCAGTCAGTAACTTTGAGTAAAATTGAAAAGTATACTTCTTTCAATGCCAAAGCAGTGTATGCAGTGAGAAATCAACTTTTTTATCTTCAATATCTGAGTGATATAACAGGTGTCAAACATCTCAGAATCATGTGGGGAGTGATGTTAAGATGTTTCCATCAGGATTTCAGTCAGTACTTTGGAGTAAAATTAAATTTGTATACTTCTTTCAATGCCAAAGCATTGTATGCACTGAGAAATCAACTTTTTTTATATTGAATACGAAGTGATATAAGAGGTGTCAAACATCTCAGCATCATGTGGGGAATTATGTTAAGATGTTTCCATCAGGTTTGCAGTCAGTACCTTTGAGTAAATTGAGATGTATACTTCTTTCAATGCCAAAGCACTGCACGCAGTGAGAAATTAACTATTTTATCTTGAATAGCTAAGTGATAGAACAGCTCTCAGACAACTCAGCATCATGTGGGGAGTTATATTAAGATGTTTCCATCAGGTTTGCATACAGTACTTTAGAGTAAAATTAAAATATACATGCTTTTGATGCCAAAGCACTGTATGCACTATGGAATCAACTTTTTTATCTTGATTACCTGAGTGATATAACAGGTGTCAAACATCTCTGAATCCTGTGGGGATAATGTTAAGATGTTTCCATCAGGTTTGCATTCAGTACTATTGAGTAAAGTTGAAATACATAGTTCTTTTAATGCCGAAGCACTGCATGCACTGAGAAATCAACTTTTTTATCTTGCATACCTAGGTGATATAACAGGTGTCAAACATCTGAGAATCATGTGGGGAGTGATGTTAAGATGTTTCCATCATGCTTGTATTCATAACTACTGAGTAAAATTGATATACATACTTCTTTTAATGCTAATGCACTGTATGCACTGAGAAATCAACTTTTTTATTTTGAATACCTAAGTGATATCACAGGTGTCAAACATCTCAGAATCATATGGGGAGAGATGCTAAGATGTTTCCATCATGTTTGCATTCAGTACCTTTGAGTAAATTGAGAACTATACTTCTTTCAATGCCAAAGCACTGTACGCAGTGAGAAATTAACTATTTTATCTTGAATAACTAAGTGATAGAACAGCTCTCAGACAGCTCAGCATCATGTGGGGAGTTATATTAAGATGTTTCCATCAGGTTTGCATTCAGTACTATTGAGTAAAGTTGGAATACATACTTCTTTTAATGCCGAAGCACTGCATGCACTGAGAAATCAACTTTTTTATCTTGAATACCTAAGTGATATAACAGGTGTCAAACATCTCAGAATCATGTGGGGAGTGATGTTCAGATGTTTCTATCAGGCTTGCAGTCAGTACTTTAGAGTAAAATTGAAATGTATACTTCTTTCAATGCCAAAGCATTGTAAGCACTGAGACATCGACTTTTTAATCTTGAATACCTAATTGATATAATAGGAGTCAAACATCTCAGAATCATGTGGGGAGTGATGTTAAGATGTTTCCATCATGTTTGCATTCAGTACTATTGAGTATAATTGAAATGTATACTTCTTTCAATGCCAAAGCACTGTATGCACTGAGAAATCAACTTTTTTATCTTGAATACCTAAGTGATATAACACGTCTCAGACAATTCACAATCAGGTGGGGAGTTATATTAAGATGTTTCCATAAGTTTGCATTCAGTACTTTAGAGTAAAATTGAAATATATAGTTTTGATGCCAAAGCACTGTATGCACTGAGAAATCAACTTTTTTATCTTGAATACCTGAGTGATATAACAGATGTCAAACATCTCAGAATCATCTGGGGAGTGATGTTAAGATGTTTCTATCAGGCTTGCAGTCAGTACTTTAGAGTAAAATTGAAATGTATACTCCTTTCAATGCCAAAGCATTGTAAGCACTGAGACATCGACTTTTTAATCTTGAATACCTAATTGGTATAATAGGAGTCAAACATCTCAGAATCATGTGGGGAGTGATGTTAAGATGTTTCCATCATGTTTGCATTCAGTACAATTGAGTAAAATTGAAATGTATACTTCTTTCAATGCCAAAGCACTGTATGCACTGAGAAATCAAGTTTTTTTATCTTGAATACCTAAGTGATATAACAGGTCTCAGACAATTCACAATCAGGTGGGGAGTTATATTAAGAGGTTTCCATAAGTTTGCATTCAGTACTTTAGAGTAAAATTGAAATATATAGTTTTGATGCCAAAGCACTGTATGCACTGAGAAATCAACTTTTTTTATCTTGAATACCTGAGTGATATAACAGATGTCAAACATCTCAGAATCATGTGGGGAGTTATGTTAATATGTTTTCATCAGGTTTGCAGTCAGTAACTTGGAGTAAAATTGAAAAGTATACTTCTTTCCATGCCAAAGCAGTGTATGCAGTGAGAAATCAACTTTTTAATCTCAATATCTGAGTTATATAACAGGTGTCAAACATCTCAGAATCATGTGGGGAGTGATGTTAAGATGTTTCCCTCAGGATTTCAGTCAGTACTTTGGAGTAAAATTAAATTTGTATACTTCTTTCAATGCCAAAGCATTGTATGCACTGAGAAATCAACTTTTTTTATCTTGAATACGAAGTGATATAAGAAGTGTCAAACATCTCAGCATCATGTGGAGACTTATGTTAAGATGTTTCCATCAGGTTTGCAGTCAGTACCTTTGAGTAAATTGAGATGTATACTTCTTTCAATGCCAAAGCACTGTACGCAGTGAGAAATTAAATATTTTATCTTGAATAACTAAGTGATAGAACAGCTCTCAGACAACTCAGCATCATGTGGGGAGTTATATTAAGATGTTTCCATCAGGTTTGCATTCAGTACTATTGAGTAAAGTTGAAATACATACTTCTTTTAATGCCGAAGCACTGCATGCACTGAGAAATCAACTTTTTTATCTTGAATACCTAAGTGATATAACAGGTGTCAAACATCTCAGAATCATGTGGGGAGTGACGTTCAGATGTTTCTATGAGGCTTGCAGTCAGTACTTTAGAGTAAAATTGAAATGTATACTTCTTTCAATGCCAAAGCATTGTAAGCACTGAGACACCGACTTTTTAATCTTGAATACCTAATTGGTATAATAGGAGTCAAACATCTCAGAATCATGTGGGGAGTGATGCTAAGATGTTTCCATCAGGTTTGCATTCAGTTCTATTGAGTAAATTTGAAATACATACTTCTTTTAATGCCGAAGCACTGCATGCACTGAGAAATCAACTTTTTTATCTTGAATACCTAAGTGATATAACAGGTGTCAAACATCTCAGAATCATGTGGGGAGTGATGTTAAGATGTTTCCATCATGCTTGTATTCATAACTACTGAGTAAAATTGATATACATACTTCTTTTAATGCTAATGCACTGTATGCACTGAGAAATCAACTTTTTTATTTTGAATACCTAAGTGATATCACAGGTGTCAAACATCTCAGAATCATATGGGGAGAGATGCTAAGATGATTCCATCACGTTTGCAGTCAGTACTTTAGAGTGAAATTGAAATGTATTCTTCTTTCAATGCCAAAGCACTGTAAGCAGTGAGAAATCAACTTTTTTATCTTGAATACTAAGTGATATAACAGATGTGAAACATCTCAGAATCATGTGGGGAGTTATCTTAAGGTGTTTCCATCATGTTTGCATTCAGTACTATTGAGTAAAATTGAAATATGTACTTCTTTTAATGCCCAAGCACTGTTTGCACTGACAAAATCAATTTTTTTATCTTCAATACGTAAGTGATATAACAGGGGTCAAACATCTCAGACTTATTTGGTGAGTTATGTTAAGATGTTTCCAACAAGTTTGCAATCACTACTTTAGAGTAAAATTGTAATTTATTCTTCTTTCAATGCCGTAGCATTGTATGCACTGAGAAATCAACTTTTTTATCTTGAATACATGAGTGATATAACAGATGTCAAACATCTGAGAATCATGTGGGTAATGATGTTAAGATGTTTCCATCAGGTTTGCAGTCAGTACCTTTGAGTAAATTGAGATGTATATTTCTTTCAATGCCAAAGCACTGTACGCACTGAGAAATCAACTTTTTTTTATCTTGAATAGCTAAGTGATAGAACAGCTCTCAGACAACTCAGCATCATGTGGGGAGTTATATTAAGATGTTTCCATCAGGTTTGCATACTGTACTTTAGAGTAAAATTGAAATGTCCTCTTCTTTCAATGCCAAAGCATTGTATGCACTGAGAAATCGACTTTTTTATCTTGAATACCTAAGTGGTATAACAGGTATCAAACATCTTAGAATCATGTGGGGAGTGATGTTAAGACGTTTCCATCATGTTTGCATTCAGTACTACTGAGTAAAATTGAAATGTATTCTTCTTTCAATGCCGCAGCATTGTATGCACGGAGAAAGCAACTTTTTTTTATCATGAATACCTGAGTGATATAACAGATGTCAAACATCTCAGAATCATCTGGGGAGAGATGTTAAGATGTTTCTATCAGGCTTGCAGTCAGTACTTTAGAGTAAAATTGAAATGTATACTTCTTTCAATGCCAAAGCATTGTAAGCACTGAGACATCGACTTTTTAATCTTGAATACCTAATTGGTATAATAGGAGTCAAACATCTCAGAATCATGTGGGGAGTGATGTTAAGATGTTTCCATCATGTTTGCATTCAGTACTATTAAGTAAAATTGAAATGTATACTTCTTTCAATGCCAAAGCACTGTATGCACTGAGAAATCAAGTTTTTTATCTTGAATACCTAAGTGATATAACACGTCTCAGACAATTCACAATCAGGTGGGGAGTTATATTAAGATGTTTCCATAAGTTTGCATTCAGTACTTTAGAGTAAAATTGAAATATATAGTTTTGGTGCCAAAGCACTGTATGCACTGAGAAATCAACTTTTTTATCTTGAATACCTGAGTGATATAACAGATGTCAAACATCTCAGAATCATGTGGGGAGTTATGTTAATATGTTTTCATCAGGTTTGCAGTCAGTAACTTTGAGTAAAATTGAAAAGTATACTTCTTTCAATGCCAAAGCAGTGTATGCAGTGAGAAATCAACTTTTTTATCTTCAATATCTGAGTGATATAACAGGTGTCAAACATCTCAGAATCATGTGGGGAGTGATGTTAAGATGTTTCCCTCAGGATTTCAGTCAGTACTTTGGAGTTAAATTAAATTTGTATACTTCTTTCAATGCCAAAGCATTGTATGCACTGAGAAATCAACTTTTTTTATCTTGAATACGAAGTGATATAAGAGGTGTCAAACATCTCAGCATCATGTGGGGAGTTATGTTAAGATGTTTCCATCAGGTTTGCAGTCAGTTCCTTTGAGTAAATTGAAATGTATACTTCTTTCAATGCCAAAGCACTGTACGCAGTGAGAAATTAACTATTTTATCTTGAATAGCTAAGTGATAGAACAGCTCTCAGACAACTCAGCATCATGTGGGGAGTTATATTAAGATGTTTCCATCAGGTTTGCGTACAGTACTTTAGAGTAAAATTAAAATATACATGCTTTTGATGCCAAAGCACTGTATGCACTGAGAAATCAACTTTTTTATCTTGATTACCTGAGTGATATAACAGGTGTCAAACATCTCAGAATCCTGTGGGGAAAATGTTAAGATGTTTCCATCAGGTTTGCATTCAGTTCTATTGAGTAAAGTTGAAATACATCTTTTAATGCCGAAGCACTGCATGCACTGAGAAATCAACTTTTTTATCTTGAATACCTAAGTGATATAACAGGTGTCAGACATCTCAGAATCATGTGGGGAGTGATGTTAAGATGTTTCCATCATGCTTGTATTCATAACTACTGAGTAAAATTGATATACATACTTCTTTTAATGCTAAAGCACTGTATGAACTGAGAAATCAAATTTTTTATTTTGAATACCTAAGTGATATCACAGGAGTCAAACATCTCAGAATCATATGGGGAGAGATGCTAAGATGATTCCATCAGGTTTGCAGTCAGTACCTTTGAGTAAATTGAGATGTATATTTCTTTCAATGCCAAAGCACTGTACGCACTGAGAAATCAACTTTTTTTTATCTTGAATAGCTAAGTGATAGAACAGCTCTCAGACAACTCAGCATCATGTGGGGAGTTATATTAAGATGTTTCCATCAGGTTTGCATACAGTACTTTAGAGTAAAATTGAAATGTCCTCTTTTTTCAATGCCAAAGCATTGTATGCACTGAGAAATCGACTTTTTTATCTTGAATACCTGAGTGATATAACAGATGTCAAACATCTCAGAATCATCTGGGGAGTGATGTTAAGATGTCTCTATCAGGCTTGCAGTCAGTACTTTAGAGTAAAATTGAAATGTATACTTCTTTCAATGCCAAAGCATTGTAAGCACTGAGATATCGACTTTTTAATCTTGAATACCTAATTGGTATAATAGGAGTCAAACATCTCAGAATCATGTGGGGAGCGATGTTAAGATGTTTCCCTCAGGATTTCAGTCAGTACTTTGGAGTAAAATTAAATTTGTATACTTCTTTCAACGCCAAAGCATTGTATGCACTGAGAAATCAACTTTTTTTATCTTGAATACGAAGTGATATAAGAGGTGTCAAACATCTCAGCATCATGTGGGGAGTTATGTTAAGATGTTTCCATCAGGTTTGCAGTCAGTACCTTTGAGTAAATTGAGATGCATACTTCTTTCAATGCCAAAGCACTGTACGCAGTGAGAAATTAACTATTTTATCTTGAATAACTAAGTGATAGAACAGCTCTCATACAACTCAGCATCATGTGGGGAGTTATATTAAGATGTTTCCATCAGGTTTGCATTCAGTACTATTGAGTAAAGTTGGAATACATACTTCTTTTAATGCCGAAGCACTGCATGCACTGAGAAATCAAGTTTTTTATCTTGAATACCTAAGTGATATAACACGTCTCAGACAATTCACAATCAGGTGGGGAGTTATATTAAGCTGTTTCCATCAGGTTTGCATACAGTACTTTAGAGTAAAATTAAAATATACATGCTTTTGATGCCAAAGCACTGTATGCACTGAGAAATCAACTTTTTTATCTTGATTACCTGAGTGATATAACAGGTGTCAAACATCTCAGAGTCCTGTGGGGAAAATGTTAAGATGTTTCCATCTGGTTTGCATTCAGTACTATTGAGTAAAGTTGAAATACATACTTCTTTTAATGCCGAAGCACTGCATGCACTGAGAAATCAACTTTTTTATCTTGAATACCTAAGTGATATAACAGGTGTCAAACATCTCAGAATCATGTGGGGAGTGATGTTAAGATGTTTCCATCATGCTTGTATTCATAACTACTGAGTAAAATTGATATACATACTTCTTTTAATGCTAATGCACTGTATGAACTGAGAAATCAAATTTTTTATTTTGAATACCGAAGTGATATCACAGGAGTCAAACATCTCAGAATCATATGGGGAGAGATGCTAAGATGATTCCATCAGGTTTACAGTCAGTACCTTTGAGTAAATTGAGATGTATATTTCTTTCAATGCCAAAGCACTGTACGCAATGAGAAATCAACTTTTTTTTATCTTGAATAGCTAAGTGATAGAACAGCTCTCAGACAACTCAGCATCATGTGGGGAGTTATATTAAGATGTTTCCATCAGGTTTGCATACAGTACTTTAGAGTAAAATTGAAATGTCTTCTTCTTTCAATGCCAAACCATTGTTAGCAGTGAGAAATCAACTTTTTTATCTTGAAAGCTAAGTGATATAACACGTCTCAGACAATTCACAATCAGGTGGGGAGTTATATTAAGATGTTTCCATAAGTTTGCATTCAGTACTTTAGAGTAAAATTGAAATATATAGTTTTGATGCCAAAGCACTGTATGCACTGAGAAATCAACTTTTTTATCTTGAATACCTGAGTGATATAACAGATGTCAAACATCTCAGAATCATCTGGGGAGTGATGTTAAGATGTCTCTATCAGGCTTGCAGTCAGTACTTTAGAGTAAAATTGAAATGTATACTTCTTTCAATGCCAAAGCATTGTAAGCACTGAGATATCGACTTTTTAATCTTGAATACCTAATTGGTATAATAGGAGTCAAACATCTCAGAATCATGTGGGGAGTGATGTTAAGATGTTTCCCTCAGGATTTCAGTCAGTACTTTGGAGTAAAATTAAATTTGTATACTTCTTTCAACGCCAAAGCATTGTATGCACTGAGAAATCAACTTTTTTTATCTTGAATACGAAGTGATATAAGAGGTGTCAAACATCTCAGCATCATGTGGGGAGTTATGTTAAGATGTTTCCATCATGTTTGCATTCAGTACTATTGAGTAAAATTGAAATGTATACTTCTTTCAATGCCAAAGCACTGTAAGCAGTGAGAAATCAACTTTTTTATCTTGAATACCTGAGTGATATAACAGATGTCAAACGTCTCAGAATCATCTGGGGAGTGATGTTAAGATGTCTCTATCAGGCTTGCAGTCAGTACTTTAGAGTAAAATTGAAATGTATACTTCTTTCAATGCCAAAGCATTGTAAGCACTGAGATATCGACTTTTTAATCTTGAATACCTAATTGGTATAATAGGAGTCAAACATCTCAGAATCATGTGGGGAGTGATGTTAAGATGTTTCCCTCAGGATTTCAGTCAGTACTTTGGAGTAAAATTAAATTTGTATACTTCTTTCAACGCCAAAGCATTGTATGCACTGAGAAATCAACTTTTTTTATCTTGAATACGAAGTGATATAAGAGGTGTCAAACATCTCAGCATCATGTGGGGAGTTATGTTAAGATGTTTCCATCAGGTTTGCAGTCAGTACCTTTGAGTAAATTGAGATGCATACTTCTTTCAATGCCAAAGCACTGTACGCAGTGAGAAATTAACTATTTTATCTTGAATAACTAAGTGATAGAACAGCTCTCATACAACTCAGCATCATGTGGGGAGTTATATTAAGATGTTTCCATCAGGTTTGCATTCAGTACTATTGAGTAAAGTTGGAATACATACTTCTTTTAATGCCGAAGCACTGCATGCACTGAGAAATCAAGTTTTTTATCTTGAATACCTAAGTGATATAACACGTCTCAGACAATTCACAATCAGGTGGGGAGTTATATTAAGCTGTTTCCATCAGGTTTGCATACAGTACTTTAGAGTAAAATTAAAATATACATGCTTTTGATGCCAAAGCACTGTATGCACTGAGAAATCAACTTTTTTATCTTGATTACCTGAGTGATATAACAGGTGTCAAACATCTCAGAGTCCTGTGGGGAAAATGTTAAGATGTTTCCATCTGGTTTGCATTCAGTACTATTGAGTAAAGTTGAAATACATACTTCTTTTAATGCCGAAGCACTGCATGCACTGAGAAATCAACTTTTTTATCTTGAATACCTAAGTGATATAACAGGTGTCAAACATCTCAGAATCATGTGGGGAGTGATGTTAAGATGTTTCCATCATGCTTGTATTCATAACTACTGAGTAAAATTGATATACATACTTCTTTTAATGCTAATGCACTGTATGCACTGAGAAATCAAATATTTTATTTTGAATACCTAAGTGATATCACAGGTGTCAAACATCTCAGAATCATATGGGGAGAGATGCTAAGATGATTCCATCAGGTTTGCAATCACTACTTTAGAGTAAAATTGTAATTTATTCTTCTTTCAATGCCGTAGCATTGTATGCACTGAGATATCGACTTTTTAATCTTGAATACCTAATTGGTATAATAGGAGTCAAACATGCTAAGATGATTCCATCAGGTTTGCAGTCAGTACCTTTGAGTAAATTGAGATGTATATTTCTTTCTTTCTTTTTAAATCTTTTTATTGAGTAAGTATACAAAAAAGGTAAGCCATATAAACATTAATACAATGTTAAAGTATAATAAAATTCCAAAAGATAACAATACCAAAAAGAAAATACTACAAACAATGTAATTTAAGCATAAGAAACCAAAATAACATAATAGTATACTAGATTTTATATATATCAATGGAAAAAATAAGAAAAAAACCCCCCAAAAAAAAACCCACCGTGCAACTAACTAAAAGCAAAGCAAAGCAATGGGCTAACTTGAAACCAAACAGAGTTAAACTTAAAATCACGTCCTCAATCCCGACCTCCATTAAAACAGTGAAAAAAAAACAAGAAGGGTAAATATTACATTAAATGAAAATATCGAATAAAAGGTCCCCAAATCTGTTCAAATTTAAATGAAGAATCATGAAGGTTACTTCTAATTTTCTCCAGATTCAAACATAAAATCGTCTGAGAAAACCAAAAAAAGGTAGTTGGAGCATTAAGCTCTTTCCAATGTTGTAAAATACATCTTTTCGCCATTAAAGTAAGAAATGCAATCATTCTACGGGCTGAAGGGGAAAGATTACTAGAAATTTTAGGTAGTCCAAAGATAGCAGTAATAGGGTGAGGAGAGATATCTATATTTAATACCTTAGAAATAATATTGAAAATATCTCTCCAAAAAGTTTCCAAAGTAGGGCAAGACCAAAACATATGAGTTAAAGAGGCTATCTGCCCCGAACATCTATCACAGAAAGGATTAATATGCGAGTAAAAACGCGCTAACTTATCTTTGGACATATGTGCTCTATGCACCACTTTAAATTGAATTAGGGAATGTTTAGCACAAATAGAAGAAGTATTAACTAATTGTAAAATCTGCCCCCAATCATCCACAGAAATGGTAAGCCCCAATTCCTGTTCCCAATCTACCCTAATCTTATCAAATGGAGCTTTCCTGAGTTTCATAATAATATTATAAATCATAGCCGATGCACCTTTCTGACATGGATTAAGGTTAATTATCGAATCTAAAATATATATAGGAGGAAGCATTGGAAAAGAAGGAAGTATAGTACTTAGAAAATTTCTAACTTGTAAATATCTAAAAAAATGTATTCTTGATAGGTTATATTTATTAGATAATTGTTCAAAAGACATAAGGGAACCATCTAAAAATAAATCCAAAAACCGTAAAATACCCTTAGTCTTCCAAGTTTGAAAAGCGCGATCCGTAAAAGAGGGAGGAAAAAATATGTTACCTAAAATAGGAATCGCTAACCCGAATTGATTAAGATCAAAAAATTTTCTGAATTGAAACCAAATACGCAAAGCATATTTAACGATCGGGTTAGAGACCTGCTTAAGGCGTTTCGAATCAAAAGGAAGAGATGAACCTAAAATAGAACCAAGTGTATAACCCTGAACAGATTGTAATTCCAATGCTACCCATTTAGGAATAGATAGTATATCCCGGTCAAGTAACCAAATTTTCATATGTCGAATATTAATAGCCCAATAATAAAATCTAAAGTTAGGTAATGCTAAACCTCCATCTCTCTTAGCTTTCTGTAAATGTATTTTACCCAGTCTCGGATTCTTATTCTGCCAAATAAATGAAGAAATTTTAGAGTCGACTTTATCAAAAAAAGATTTAGGAACGAAAATTGGTAATGCCTGAAACACATATAAAAATTTTGGCAAAAAAAACATCTTAACTGCATTAATACGACCAATCAAAGTTAAATATAAAGGAAACCATTTAGATGAAAGTTGAGTAATATGGTCTATTAATGGTAAAAAGTTAGTCTTAAATAAATCTTTATGTTTACAAGTAATTTTAATCCCAAGATATGAAAGGTAATTATTAATCAATTTAAATGGAAATTTATAATATAAGGGAAGATGTTTATTAATCGGAAAAAGTTCACTCTTACTAAGATTTAATTTATAACCTGAGAAAAGACCAAATTGTGCTAATAACTCTAAAACAGCAGGAATAGATCTTTCAGGATTAGAAATATATAAAAGTAAATCATCAGCATAGAGTGATAATTTATGGGACTTTAATCCCCGAGTTATCCCAGTAATATTTGAAGATCCTCGAATAGCAATTGCAAGAGGTTCTAATGCAATATCAAATAATAGGGGACTAAGAGGACAGCCTTGTCGAGTACCACGAAAGAGAGGAAAAAAAGGTGAGTTTAAAGAGTTAGTACGAACCGAGGCTACAGGGGAGTGATATAACAGTTTAATCCAGGATATAAATTTCAGGCTAAAATTAAACATTTCAAGCACCTTAAATAAATAAGGCCATTCTACTCTATCAAAAGCTTTCTCGGCATCTAAAGAAATAACACACTCAGGAACATTTTGTGAGGGAATATAAACGATATTTAACAATGTACGAATATTATAAAAAGAGTAACGACCTTTAATAAAACCCGTTTGGTCTTCCGAAATAATAGAAGGAAGTACTTTTTCTAGTCTATTTGCTAATAACTTAGAAAAGACTTTAGAATCAACATTTAATAAAGATATTGGTCTATAAGATGCACATTGAGCAGGATCTTTATCCTTCTTTAGTATTAAAGAAATTGATGCTCTATTAAAAGATTCCGGAAGTTTACCAAGTTTCAAAGAAGCCTCAAAAACCTTATAGAGCCAGGGAATCAATAAAGAAGCAAAACATTTATAAAATTCAACGGTAAACCCATCAGGGCCAGGAGCTTTCCCCAGATTCACAGAAAAAATAACATTCTTAATCTCATCCATTGTAATGGAAGTATCTAATAAAGAAGACATATCCTGTGAAATCTGAGGAAAGTCTAACTTATCTAGAAAATCATTCATATATTTAGAATCTCGAGGAGACTCTGATTGATATAAAGAAGAATAAAAATCACAAAAGGTATGATTAATCCCCACATGATCCAATATCAATCGATCATTTTGGTTATAAATCTGATTGATTTGAGATTTAACATAATTAGATTTCAATTGATTAGCCAGCAGCTTGCCAATTTTATCACTGTGAACATAAAAATCACTTCTTGTTTTCTTTAATTGGTTTACAATCGAGGACGAGAGTAGTAAACTGTGTTCCATTTGAAGTTCAATTCTTTGTTTGTATAGCTCCTCAGAAGGAGCCATAACATATTTCTTATCAATTTCTTTAATCTTGTCCACAATTGCCATCTCCTCCTGCTTCTGTTTCTTCCTCAAAGCAACGGAATACGAAATAATCTGACCCCGAATATAGGCTTTAAAAGTGTCCCAAAGAGTGTTAACCGAAATATCTTCTGTATGGTTAATTATAAAAAAAAGCTCAATCTGTTCATTCATAAAATTAACAAAGTCCGAGTCCTGAAGCAACAGCGAATTAAAACGCCATTGTCTATTGTTTGGTATATTGGCCATAATTTTAATAGAAAGCTTAAGTGGAGCATGATCCGAAATGGTTATAGAGTCATAATCACATTTAATCACTGAAGGAATGAGACGAGAATCAATAAAAAAATAATCAATTCTTGAATAGGAATGATGAACATGTGAAAAAAAGGAAAAATCTTTTTCCTGAGGATGCAGAAAACGCCAAATATCCGTCGACCCAGAATCAGAAAGGAAAAAATTAATCAAATTTGCAGATTTATTAGGTAAAGTCCGTAAAGGAGCTGAACGGTCCAAAGCTGGAGATAAACAGGTATTAAGATCTCCGCCCCAAATCAATGAAAACTCGTTCAAATTCTGAAACTGATCAAACAATGATTTATAAAATTCCGGACAATCCATATTAGGAGCATAAACATTAACCAAAACTACTTTTTTATTAAATAGTAAACCACTAACCAATAAAAATCTACCATTCGGATCAGAGATAATATCCTGTTGTATAAAAGTAACTGAGGAATCTATAAAAATAGAGACGCCTCGAATCTTAGCATTGGAGTTCGAATGAAATTGTTGTCCCTTCCAGAATTTGAAAAAACGTAGTCTGTCCCCCCTCCGTACATGGGTCTCTTGTAAAAATAAAATTTGTGCTTTAAGTCTCCGGAACACTTTAAAAACTTTTTTTCTTTTAATAGGATGATTAAGACCATTAGTATTCCAGGAGACAAAATTAATAATAGACTCCATAAATCCTAAAGTCAACCCACAACAGGGAGGATTGACAATAGGCGCGACCCACAAACCCGGAGAGGGAACAGAACATACAAAAGATACCGGGGAAAAGGACGCAACCAATACTTCAATAATGTATATAGCCCAAAGAAAAACAAACTAAAACGTGAAGCCCCTCCCGCCACCCCCCAGCCCAAGACCCCAAGGCAAAATCTAAAGCAGACCCGCCAGAAAGAAGCAAGCGCTAAAACTACCCCCATGACTTCCGGTATACGCTCCCTAAAAAAAAGGTATAAATATGAAAAGGATCAGCTAATTGTAAAACAGTAAAAAAATAAGTAAAAAAAAGTTAGCTCAATTAGAATACACACAGAACAGAACAAAAGCCGGAAAATATATATTAAAAAAAACCACAATATACCTCAAACTCATGAATAGACACAGCAACAAAAAAAATAGGATTATTAACATAAAGTGATTATAAAAAGTAAAACAGAATAAAATTTAAACAAAAACTACAAAATTTAAGGCCGCACAGGAAATACGTAAGATGACAAAAGGGAAGTAACCACCCAGAATCCCCTGGGAAAAGAAAGAAATGACGCAGTTAAAAAGAAAGTTTAGTAGCCATATTAAGAAATCGAAAGTAAACTTTTCTGCCCAAATAGGGCACAGAAAAGTTAAAACCAACCAATTCACAGCCTCCGATCGACGGAGAAAATTAAAAAGAAAGCAATTAAGATGTTGGAGATGAAAGTTGATCCAGATAACTCTGGGCATCCGATGGAGAATCAAAAAAACGAAGGGCTCCATCTGACATGCGAATCCTTAGACGTGCAGGGTACAGCAGCGCTGGTCTTAAATCCCTCTTATAGAATTCCGACATCACGGATCTGTAACGGACCCGTTGGTCCCAGATTTGTTTACTGAAATCTTCCACGAATCGGAACTTAAGATCCGAAAAATCAATGAAACCTTTAGATCGAGCGAATCGAAACAGTTTCTCCTTGTCTTGAAAGTAATGAAAACGTAAAATAACATGCCTAGGTCTATCTGACCTAGACGAGTATGATGGGATTCTGTGAACACGATCCAGTAGCGGTGGTTGGTCAGGAAATACAGTAGGGAATGCATCTTTTAAAAGTTGGGAGAAATATTTCATGGGGTTGTTACCTTCAGCGGTTTCCCTCACGCCAATCATTCGTAAATTCTGCCGTCGCATTCTAGATTCCAAGTCAGAGTTTTTAAAAGTCAAAAAGTCAAGTTTCTTCTTCATTACATTAATTGTTTCTTCGATTTTCCCCATCTTGAGCTCACTTTGTTGCGCGGATTTTTGAAGATCAGATATAGCCGACTGATGTTCCGCAATACATGTTTGCATCTTATCAATTAAATCGGCAATTTTCTGGAAATTAGTTGAGATTTCCGTATGAATCAGGTCTTTAACAAAGCCCGCAATTTCCGTACGAATCATCTCCCTAACAGAGGTTGAAATTTCCCTCTGAATTAACTCCGCTATCGCTTTCAAAGTCACCGGTGATTCAGTCGGAGGGAGATCCGTAGCTTTCGGTTTAACCGGAGGTTTACCATCCTTGCCGTCTTTCTCGTTCTTAGACATAGCAGATCTAAGTTCCATCCAGTTGTCGGAGAATTCAGTTTAATTCAAAGTATTGTAAGAGTTGATGCCTTAATGGTTAATTAAAGTATAGCTGACCATAGAGAAAAAAAACTCAGAGGTAATGGAGCGAGTCAAGAACGCGACTTCACTCCATGAGCGCTACCGGAAGTCTGAGATGTATATTTCTTTCAATGCCAAAGCACTGTACGCAATGAGAAATCAACTTTTTTTTATCTTGAAGAGCTAAGTGATAGAACAGCTCTCAGACAACTCAGCATCATGTGGGGAAATATATTAAGATGTTTCCATCAGGTTTGCATACAGTACTTTAGAGTAAAATTGAAATGTCTTCTTCTTTCAATGCCAAACCATTGTAAGCAGTGAGAAATCAACTTTTTTATCTTGAAAGCTAAGTGATATAACACGTCTCAGACAATTCACAATCAGGTGGGGAGTTATATTAAGATGTTTCCATAAGTTTGCATTCAGTACTTTAGAGTAAAATTGAAATATATAGTTTTGATGCCAAAGCACTGTATGCACTGAGAAATCAACTTTTTTATCTTGAATACCTGAGTGATATAACAGATGTCAAACATCTCAGAATCATCTGGGGAGTGATGTTAAGATGTCTCTATCAGGCTTGCAGTCAGTACTTTAGAGTAAAATTGAAATGTATACTTCTTTCAATGCCAAAGCATTGTAAGCACTGAGATATCGACTTTTTAATCTTGAATACCTAATTGGTATAATAGGAGTCAAACATCTCAGAATCATGTGGGGAGTGATGTTAAGATGTTTCCCTCAGGATTTCAGTCAGTACTTTGGAGTAAAATTAAATTTGTATACTTCTTTCAACGCCAAAGCATTGTATGCACTGAGAAATCAACCTTTTTTATCTTGAATACGAAGTGATATAAGAGGTGTCAAATATCTCAGCATCATGTGGGGAGTTATGTTAAGATGTTTCCATCAGGTTTGCAGTCAGTACCTTTGAGTAAATTGAGATGCATACTTCTTTCAATGCCAAAGCACTGTACGCAGTGAGAAATTAACTGTTTTATCTTGAATAACTAAGTGATAGAACAGCTCTCAGACAACTCAGCATCATGTGGGGAGTTATATTAAGATGTTTCCATCAGGTTTGCATTCAGTACTATTGAGTAAAGTTGGAATACATACTTCTTTTAATGCCGAAGCACTGCATGCACTGAGAAATCAAGTTTTTTATCTTGAATACCTAAGTGATATAACACGTCTCAGACAATTCACAATCAGGTGGGGAGTTATATTAAGCTGTTTCCATCAGGTTTGCATACAGTACTTTAGAGTAAAATTAAAATATACATGCTTTTGATGCCAAAGCACTGTATGCACTGAGAAATCAACTTTTTTATCTTGATTACCTGAGTGATATAACAGGTGTCAAACATCTCAGAGTCCTGTGGGGAAAATGTTAAGATGTTTCCATCTGGTTTGCATTCAGTACTATTGAGTAAAGTTGAAATACATACTTCTTTTAATGCCGAAGCACTGCATGCACTGAGAAATCAACTTTTTTATCTTGAATACCTAAGTGATATAACAGGTGTCAAACATCTCAGAATCATGTGGGGAGTGATGTTAAGATGTTTCCATCATGCTTGTATTCATAACTACTGAGTAAAATTGATATACATACTTCTTTTAATGCTAATGCACTGTATGCACTGAGAAATCAAATATTTTATTTTGAATACCTAAGTGATATCACAGGTGTCAAACATCTCAGAATCATATGGGGAGAGATGCTAAGATGATTCCATCAGGTTTGCAATCACTACTTTAGAGTAAAATTGTAATTTATTCTTCTTTCAATGCCGTAGCATTGTATGCACTGAGAAATCAACTTTTTTATCTTGAATACATGAGTGATATAACAGATGTCAAACATCTGAGAATCATGTGGGTAGATGTTAAGATGTTTCCATCAGGTTTGCAGACAGTACCTTTGAGTAAATTGAGATGTATATCTCTTTCAATGCCAAAGCACTGTACGCAGTGAGAAATCAACTTTTTTTTATCTTGAATAGCTAAGTGATAGAACAGCTCTCAGACAACTCAGCATCATGTGAGGATTATATTAAGATGTTTCCATCAGGTTTGCATACAGTACTTTAGAGTAAAATTGAAATGTCTTCTTCTTTCAATGCCAAAGCATTGTATGCACTGAGAAATCGACTTTTTTATTTTGAATACCTAAGTGATATCACAGGTGTCAAACATCTCAGAATCATATGGGGAGAGATGCTAAGATGATTCCATCAGGTTTGCAGTCAGTACTTTAGAGTGAAATTGAAATGTATTCTTCTTTCAATGCCAAAGCACTGTAAGCAGTGAGAAATCAACTTTTTTATCTTGAATACTAAGTGATATAACAGATGTGAAACATTTGAGAATCATGTGGGGAGTTCTCTTAAGATGTTTCCATCATGTTTGCATTCAGTACTATTGAGTAAAATTGAAATATGTACTTCTTTTAATGCCCAAGCACTGTTTGCACTGACAAAATCAATTTTTTTTATCTTCAATACGTAAGTGATATAACAGGGGTCAAACATCTCAGACTTATTTGGTGAGTTATGTTAAGATGTTTCCAACAGGTTTGCAATCACTACTTTAGAGTAAAATTGTAATTTATTCTTCTTTCAATGCCGTAGCATTGTATGCACTGAGAAATCAACTTTTTTATCTTGAATACATGAATGATATAACAGATGTCAAACATCTGAGAATCATGTGGGTAATGATGTTAAGATGTTTCCATCAGGTTTGCAGTCAGTACCTTTGAGTAAATTGAGGTGTATATTTCTTTCAATGCCAAAGCACTGTACGCAGTGAGAAATCAACTTTTTTTTATCTTGAATAGCTAAGTGATAGAACAGCTCTCAGACAACTCAGCATCATGTGGGGAGTTATATTAAGATGTTTCCATCAGGTTTGCATACAGTACTTTAGAGTAAAATTGAAATGTCTTCTTCTTTCAATGCCAAAGCATTGTATGCACTGAGAAATCGACTTTTTTTATCTTGAATACCTAAGTGGTATAACAGGTATCAAACATCTCAGAATCATGTGGGGAGTGATGTTAAGACGTTTCCATCATGTTTGCATTCAGTACTACTGAGTAAAATTGATATGTATACTTAATTCAATGCCAAAGCATTGTAAGCAGTGAGAAATCAACTTTGTTATCTTGAATAGCTAAGTGATATAGCAGCTCTCAAATAACCCAGCGTCATGTGGGGAGTTATATTAAGATGTTTCCATAAGGTTTGCATTCGGCACTTTAAAGTAAAATTGAGATATATACATTTAATGCCAAAGAATTGTATGCACCGAGAAAACAACTTTTTTATCTTGAATACCTAAGTGATATAACACATGTGAAACATCTCAGAATCAAGTGGGGAGTTATCTTCAGATCTTTCCATCATGTTTGCATTCAGTACTACTGAGTAAAATTGAAATGTATTCTTCTTTCCATGCAGAAACATTGTATGCACGGAGAAAGCAACTTCTTTATCATGAATACCTGAGTGATATAACAGATGTCAAACATCTCAGAATCATCTGGGGAGAGATGTTATGATGTTTCTATCAGGCTTGCAGTCAGTACTTTAGAGTAAAATTGAAATGTATACTTCTTTCAATGCCAAAGGATTGTAAGCACTGAGACATCGACTTTTTAATCTTGAATACCTAATTGGTATAATAGGAGTCAAACATCTCAGAATCATGTGGGGAGTGATGTTAAGATGTTTCCATCATGTTTGCATTCAGTACTATTGAGTAAAATTGAAAAGTATACTTCTTTCAATGCCAAAGCAGTGTATGCAGTGAGAAATCAAGTTTTTTATCTTCAATATCTGAGTGATATAACAGGTGTCAAACATCTCAGAATCATGTGGGGAAGATGTTAAGATGTTTCCCTCAGGATTTCAGTCAGTACTTTGGAGTAAAATTAAATTTGTATACTTCTTTCAATGCCAAAGCATTGTATGCACTGAGAAATCAACTTTTTTTTATCTTGAATACGAAGTGATATAAGAGGTGTCAAACATCTCAGCATCATGTGGGGAGTTATGTTAAGATGTTTCCATCATGTTTGCATTCAGTACTATTGAGTAAAATTGAAATGTATACTTCTTTCAATGCCAAAGCACTGTAAGCAGTGAGAAATCAACTTTTTTATCTTGAATACCTAAGTGATATATCACGTCTCAGACAATTCACAATCAGGTGGGAAGTTATATTAAGATGTTTCCATAAGTTTGCATTCAGTACTTACGGGTAAAATTGAAATATATAGTTTTGATGCCAAAGCACTGTATGCACTGAGAAATCAACTTTTTTATCTTGAATACCTGAGTGATATAACAGATGTCAAACATCTCAGAATCATCTGGGGAGTGATGTTAAGATGTCTCTATCAGGCTTGCAGTCAGTACTTTAGAGTAAAATTGAAATGTATACTTCTTTCAATGCCAAAGCATTGTAAGCACTGAGACATCGACTTTTTAATCTTGAATACCTAATTGGTATAATAGGAGTCAAACATCTCAGAATCATGTGGGGAGTGATGTTAAGATGTTTCCCTCAGGATTTCAGTCAGTACTTTGGAGTAAAATTAAATTTGTATACTTCTTTCAATGCCAAAGCATTGTATGCACTGAGAAATCAACTTTTTTATCTTGAATACGAAGTGATATAAGAGGTGTCAAACATCTCAGCATCATGTGGGGAGTTATGTTAAGATGTTTCCATTAGGTTTGCAGTCAGTACCTTTGAGTAAATTGAGATGTATACTTCTTTCAATGCCAAAGCACTGTACGCAGTGAGAAATTAACTATTTTATCTTGAATAACTAAGTGATAGAACAGCTCTCAGACAACTCAGCATCATGTGGGGAGTTATATTAAGATGTTTCCATCAGGTTTGCATTCAGTACTATTGAGTAAAGTTGGAATACATACTTCTTTTAATACCGAAGCACTGCATGCACTGAGAAATCAAGTTTTTTATCTTAAATCCCTAAGTGATATAACACGTCTCAGACAATTCACAATCAGGTGGGGAGTTATATTAAGATGTTTCCATAAGTTTGCATTCAGTACTTTAGAGTAAAATTGAAATATATAGTTTTGATGCCAAAGCCCGGTATGCACTGAGAAATCAACTTTTTTAATCTTGAATACCTGAGTGATATAACAGATGTCAAACATCTCAGAATCATGTGGGGAGTTATGTTAATATGTTTTCATCAGGTTTGCAGTCAGTAACTTTGAGTAAAATTGAAAAGTATACTTCTTTCAATGCCAAAGCAGTGTATGCAGTGAGAAATCAACTTTTTTATCTTCAATATCTGAGTGATATAACAGGTGTCAAACATCTCAGAATCATGTGGGGAAGATGTTAAGATGTTTCCCTCAGGATTTCAGTCAGTACTTTGGAGTAAAATTAAATTTGTATACTTCTTTCAATGCCAAAGCATTGTATGCACTGAGAAATCAACTTTTTTTTATCTTGAATACGAAGTGATATAAGAGGTGTCAAACATCTCAGCATCATCTGGGGAGTGATGTTAAGATGTCTCTATCAGGTTTGCATTCAGTACTTTAGAGTAAAATTGAAATATATAGTTTTGATGCCAAAGCACTGTATGCACTGAGAAATCAACTTTTTTATCTTGAATACCTGAGTGATATAACAGATGTCAAACATCTCAGAATCATCTGGGGAGTGATGTTAAGATGTCTCTATCAGGCTTGCAGTCAGTACTTTAGAGTAAAATTGAAATGTATACTTCTTACAATGCCAAAGCATTGTAAGCACTGAGATATCGACTTTTTAATCTTGAATACCTAATTGGTATAATAGGAGTCAAACATCTCAGAATCATGTGGGGAGTGATGTTAAGATGTTTCCCTCAGGATTTCAGTCAGTACTTTGGAGTAAAATTAAATTTGTATACTTCTTTCAATGCCAAAGCATTGTATGCACTGAGAAATCAACTTTTTTTATATTGAATACGAAGTGATATAAGAGGTGTCAAACATCTCAGCATCATGTGGGGAGTTATGTTAAGATGTTTCCATTAGGTTTGCAGTCAGTACCTTTGAGTAAATTGAGATGTATACTTCTTTCAATGCCAAAGCACTGCACGCAGTGAGAAATTAACTATTTTATCTTGAATAGCTAAGTGATAGAACAGCTCTCAGACAACTCAGCATCATGTGGGGAGTTATATTAAGATGTTTCCATCAGGTTTGCATACAGTACTTTAGAGTGAAATTAAAATATACATGCTTTTGATGCCAAAGCACTGTATGCACTATGAAATCAACTTTTTTATCTTGATTACCTGAGTGATATAACAGGTGTCAAACATCTCAGAATCCTGTGGGGAAAATGTTAAGATGTTTCCATCAGGTTTGCATTCAGTACTGTTGAGTAAAGTTGAAATACATACTTCTTTTAATGCTAATGCACTGCATGCACTGAGAAATCAACTTTTTTATCTTGAATACCTAAGTGATATAACAGGTGTCAAACATCTCAGAATCATGTGGGGTGTGATGTTAAGATGTTTCCATCATGCTTGTATTCATAACTACTGAGTAAAATTGATATACATACTTCTTTTAATGCTAATGCACTGTATGCACTGAGAAATCAACTTTTTTATTTTGAATACCTAAGTGATATCACAGGTGTCAAACATCTCAGAATCATATGGGGAGAGATGCTAAGATGATTCCATCAGGTTTCCAGTCAGTACTTTAGAGTGAAATTGAAATGTATTCTTCTTTCAATGCCAAAGCACTGTAAGCAGTGAGAAATCAACTTTTTTATCTTGAATACCTAAGTGATATAACACGTCTCAGACAATTCACAATCAGGTGGGCAGTTATATTAAGATGTTTCCATAAGTTTGCATTCAGTACTTTAGAGTAAAATTGAAATATATAGTTTTGATGCCAAAGCACTGTATGCACTGAGAAATCAACTTTTTTTATCTTGAATACCTGAGTGATATAACAGATGTCAAACATCTCAGAATCATGTGGGGAGTTATGTTAATATGTTTTCATCAGGCTTGCAGTCAGTAACTTTGAGTAAAATTGAAAAGTATACTTCTTTCAATGCCAAAGCAGTGTATGCAGTGAGAAATCAACTTTTTAATCTTCAATATCTGAGTGATATAACAGGTGTCAAACATCTCAGAATCATGTGGGGAGTGATGCTAAGATGATTCCATCAGGTTTGCAATCACTACTTTAGAGTAAAATTGTAATTTATTCTTCTTTCAATGCCAAAGCACTGTAAGCAGTGAGAAATCAAATTTTTTATCTTGAATACATGAGTGATATAACAGATGTCAAACATCTGAGAATCATGTGGGTAATGATGTTAAGATGTTTCCATCAGGTTTGCAGTCAGTACCTTTGAGTAAATTGAGATGTATATTTCTTTCAATGCCAAAGCACTGTACGCAGTGAGAAATCAACTTTTTTTTTATCTTGAATAGCTAAGTGATAGAACAGCTCTCAGACAACTCAGCATCATGTGAGGAGTTATATTAAGATGTTTCCATCAGGTTTGCATACAGTACTTTAGAGTAAAATTGAAATGTCTTCTTCTTTCAATGCCAAAGCATTGTATGCACTGAGAAATTGACCTTTTTATCTTGAATACAGGTATCAAACATCTCAGAATCATGTGGGGAGAGATGTTAAGACGTTTCCATCATGTTTGCATTCAGTACTACTGAGTAAAATTGATATGTATACTTAATTCAATGCCAAAGCATTGTAAGCAGTGAGAAATCAACTTTGTTATCTTGAATAGCTAAGTGATATAACAGCTCTCAAATAACCCAGCGTCATGTGGGGAGTTATATTAAGATGCTCCAATAAGGTTTGCATTCGGTACTTTAAAGTAAAATTGAGATCTATACATTTAATGCCAAAGAATTGTATGCACCGAGAAAACAACTTTTTTATCTTGAATACCTAAGTGATATAACAGATGTGAAACATCTCAGAATCAAGTGGGGAGTTATCTTCAGATCTTTCCATCATGTTTGCATTCAGTACTACTGAGTAAAATTGAAATGTATTCTTCTTTCCATGCAGAAACATTGTATGCACGGAGAAAGCAACTTCTTTATCATGAATACCTGAGTGATATAACAGATGTCAAACATCTCAGAATCATCTGGGGAGAGATGTTATGATGTTTCTATCAGGCTTGCAGTCAGTACTTTAGAGTAAAATTGAAATGTATACTTCTTTCAATGCCAAAGGATTGTAAGCACTGAGACATCGACTTTTTAATCTTGAATACCTAATTGGTATAATAGGAGTCAAACATCTCAGAATCATGTGGGGAGTGATGTTAAGATGTTTCCATCATGTTTGCATTCAGTACTATTGAGTAAAATTGAAAAGTATACTTCTTTCAATGCCAAAGCAGTGTATGCAGTGAGAAATCAAGTTTTTTATCTTCAATATCTGAGTGATATAACAGGTGTCAAACATCTCAGAATCATGTGGGGAAGATGTTAAGATGTTTCCCTCAGGATTTCAGTCAGTACTTTGGAGTAAAATTAAATTTGTATACTTCTTTCAATGCCAAAGCATTGTATGCACTGAGAAATCAACTTTTTTTTATCTTGAATACGAAGTGATATAAGAGGTGTCAAACATCTCAGCATCATGTGGGGAGTTATGTTAAGATGTTTCCATCATGTTTGCATTCAGTACTATTGAGTAAAATTGAAATGTATACTTCTTTCAATGCCAAAGCACTGTAAGCAGTGAGAAATCAACTTTTTTATCTTGAATACCTAAGTGATATATCACGTCTCAGACAATTCACAATCAGGTGGGAAGTTATATTAAGATGTTTCCATAAGTTTGCATTCAGTACTTACGGGTAAAATTGAAATATATAGTTTTGATGCCAAAGCACTGTATGCACTGAGAAATCAACTTTTTTATCTTGAATACCTGAGTGATATAACAGATGTCAAACATCTCAGAATCATCTGGGGAGTGATGTTAAGATGTCTCTATCAGGCTTGCAGTCAGTACTTTAGAGTAAAATTGAAATGTATACTTCTTTCAATGCCAAAGCATTGTAAGCACTGAGACATCGACTTTTTAATCTTGAATACCTAATTGGTATAATAGGAGTCAAACATCTCAGAATCATGTGGGGAGTGATGTTAAGATGTTTCCCTCAGGATTTCAGTCAGTACTTTGGAGTAAAATTAAATTTGTATACTTCTTTCAATGCCAAAGCATTGTATGCACTGAGAAATCAACTTTTTTATCTTGAATACGAAGTGATATAAGAGGTGTCAAACATCTCAGCATCATGTGGGGAGTTATGTTAAGATGTTTCCATTAGGTTTGCAGTCAGTACCTTTGAGTAAATTGAGATGTATACTTCTTTCAATGCCAAAGCACTGTACGCAGTGAGAAATTAACTATTTTATCTTGAATAACTAAGTGATAGAACAGCTCTCAGACAACTCAGCATCATGTGGGGAGTTATATTAAGATGTTTCCATCAGGTTTGCATTCAGTACTATTGAGTAAAGTTGGAATACATACTTCTTTTAATACCGAAGCACTGCATGCACTGAGAAATCAAGTTTTTTATCTTAAATCCCTAAGTGATATAACACGTCTCAGACAATTCACAATCAGGTGGGGAGTTATATTAAGATGTTTCCATAAGTTTGCATTCAGTACTTTAGAGTAAAATTGAAATATATAGTTTTGATGCCAAAGCCCGGTATGCACTGAGAAATCAACTTTTTTAATCTTGAATACCTGAGTGATATAACAGATGTCAAACATCTCAGAATCATGTGGGGAGTTATGTTAATATGTTTTCATCAGGTTTGCAGTCAGTAACTTTGAGTAAAATTGAAAAGTATACTTCTTTCAATGCCAAAGCAGTGTATGCAGTGAGAAATCAACTTTTTTATCTTCAATATCTGAGTGATATAACAGGTGTCAAACATCTCAGAATCATGTGGGGAAGATGTTAAGATGTTTCCCTCAGGATTTCAGTCAGTACTTTGGAGTAAAATTAAATTTGTATACTTCTTTCAATGCCAAAGCATTGTATGCACTGAGAAATCAACTTTTTTTTATCTTGAATACGAAGTGATATAAGAGGTGTCAAACATCTCAGCATCATCTGGGGAGTGATGTTAAGATGTCTCTATCAGGTTTGCATTCAGTACTTTAGAGTAAAATTGAAATATATAGTTTTGATGCCAAAGCACTGTATGCACTGAGAAATCAACTTTTTTATCTTGAATACCTGAGTGATATAACAGATGTCAAACATCTCAGAATCATCTGGGGAGTGATGTTAAGATGTCTCTATCAGGCTTGCAGTCAGTACTTTAGAGTAAAATTGAAATGTATACTTCTTACAATGCCAAAGCATTGTAAGCACTGAGATATCGACTTTTTAATCTTGAATACCTAATTGGTATAATAGGAGTCAAACATCTCAGAATCATGTGGGGAGTGATGTTAAGATGTTTCCCTCAGGATTTCAGTCAGTACTTTGGAGTAAAATTAAATTTGTATACTTCTTTCAATGCCAAAGCATTGTATGCACTGAGAAATCAACTTTTTTTATATTGAATACGAAGTGATATAAGAGGTGTCAAACATCTCAGCATCATGTGGGGAGTTATGTTAAGATGTTTCCATTAGGTTTGCAGTCAGTACCTTTGAGTAAATTGAGATGTATACTTCTTTCAATGCCAAAGCACTGCACGCAGTGAGAAATTAACTATTTTATCTTGAATAGCTAAGTGATAGAACAGCTCTCAGACAACTCAGCATCATGTGGGGAGTTATATTAAGATGTTTCCATCAGGTTTGCATACAGTACTTTAGAGTGAAATTAAAATATACATGCTTTTGATGCCAAAGCACTGTATGCACTATGAAATCAACTTTTTTATCTTGATTACCTGAGTGATATAACAGGTGTCAAACATCTCAGAATCCTGTGGGGAAAATGTTAAGATGTTTCCATCAGGTTTGCATTCAGTACTGTTGAGTAAAGTTGAAATACATACTTCTTTTAATGCTAATGCACTGCATGCACTGAGAAATCAACTTTTTTATCTTGAATACCTAAGTGATATAACAGGTGTCAAACATCTCAGAATCATGTGGGGTGTGATGTTAAGATGTTTCCATCATGCTTGTATTCATAACTACTGAGTAAAATTGATATACATACTTCTTTTAATGCTAATGCACTGTATGCACTGAGAAATCAACTTTTTTATTTTGAATACCTAAGTGATATCACAGGTGTCAAACATCTCAGAATCATATGGGGAGAGATGCTAAGATGATTCCATCAGGTTTCCAGTCAGTACTTTAGAGTGAAATTGAAATGTATTCTTCTTTCAATGCCAAAGCACTGTAAGCAGTGAGAAATCAACTTTTTTATCTTGAATACCTAAGTGATATAACACGTCTCAGACAATTCACAATCAGGTGGGCAGTTATATTAAGATGTTTCCATAAGTTTGCATTCAGTACTTTAGAGTAAAATTGAAATATATAGTTTTGATGCCAAAGCACTGTATGCACTGAGAAATCAACTTTTTTTATCTTGAATACCTGAGTGATATAACAGATGTCAAACATCTCAGAATCATGTGGGGAGTTATGTTAATATGTTTTCATCAGGCTTGCAGTCAGTAACTTTGAGTAAAATTGAAAAGTATACTTCTTTCAATGCCAAAGCAGTGTATGCAGTGAGAAATCAACTTTTTAATCTTCAATATCTGAGTGATATAACAGGTGTCAAACATCTCAGAATCATGTGGGGAGTGATGCTAAGATGATTCCATCAGGTTTGCAATCACTACTTTAGAGTAAAATTGTAATTTATTCTTCTTTCAATGCCAAAGCACTGTAAGCAGTGAGAAATCAAATTTTTTATCTTGAATACATGAGTGATATAACAGATGTCAAACATCTGAGAATCATGTGGGTAATGATGTTAAGATGTTTCCATCAGGTTTGCAGTCAGTACCTTTGAGTAAATTGAGATGTATATTTCTTTCAATGCCAAAGCACTGTACGCAGTGAGAAATCAACTTTTTTTTTATCTTGAATAGCTAAGTGATAGAACAGCTCTCAGACAACTCAGCATCATGTGAGGAGTTATATTAAGATGTTTCCATCAGGTTTGCATACAGTACTTTAGAGTAAAATTGAAATGTCTTCTTCTTTCAATGCCAAAGCATTGTATGCACTGAGAAATTGACCTTTTTATCTTGAATACAGGTATCAAACATCTCAGAATCATGTGGGGAGAGATGTTAAGACGTTTCCATCATGTTTGCATTCAGTACTACTGAGTAAAATTGATATGTATACTTAATTCAATGCCAAAGCATTGTAAGCAGTGAGAAATCAACTTTGTTATCTTGAATAGCTAAGTGATATAACAGCTCTCAAATAACCCAGCGTCATGTGGGGAGTTATATTAAGATGCTCCAATAAGGTTTGCATTCGGTACTTTAAAGTAAAATTGAGATCTATACATTTAATGCCAAAGAATTGTATGCACCGAGAAAACAACTTTTTTATCTTGAATACCTAAGTGATATAACAGATGTGAAACATCTCAGAATCAAGTGGGGAGTTATCTTAAGATGTCTCCATCATGTTTGCATTCAGTACTACTGAGTAAAATTAAAATGTATTCTTCTTTCAATGCCGCAGCATTGTATGCACGGAGAAAGCAACTTTTTTATCATGAATACCTGAGTGATATAACAGATGTCAAACATCTCAGAATCATCTGGGGAAGATGTTAAGATGTTTCTATCAGGCTTGCAGTCAGTACTTTAGAGTAAAATTGAAATGTATACTTCTTTCAATGCCAAAGCATTGTAAGCACTGAGACATCGACTTTTTAATCTTGAATACCTAATTGGTATAATAGGAGTCAAACATCTCAGAATCATGTGGGGAGTGATGTTAAGATGTTTCCCTCAGGATTTCAGTCAGTACTTTGGAGTAAAATTAAATTTGTATACTTCTTTCAATGCCAAAGCATTGTATGCACTGAGAAATCAACTTTTGTTTATCTTGAATACGAAGTGATATAAGAGGTGTCAAACATCTCAGCATCATGTGGGGAGTAATGTTAAGATGTTTCCATCAGGTTTGCAGTCAGTACCTTTGAGTAAATTGAGATGTATACTTCTTTCAATGCCAAAGCACTGTATGCACTGAGAAATCAAGTTTTTTATCTTGAATACCAAAGTGATATAACACGTCTCAGACAATTCACAATCAGGTGGGGAGTTATATTAAGATGTTTCCATAAGTTTGCATTCAGTACTTTAGAGTAAAATTGAAATATATAGTTTTGATGCCAAAGCACTGTATGCACTGAGAAATCAACTTTTTTATCTTGAATACCTGAGTGATATAACAGATGTCAAACATCTCAGAATCATGTGGGGAGTTATGTTAATATGTTTTCATCAGGTTTGCAGTCAGTAACTTGGAGTAAAATTGAAAAGTATACTTCTTTCTATGCCAAAGCTGTGTATGCAGTGAGAAATCAACTTTTTTATCTTCAATATCTGAGTGAAATAACAGGTGTCAAACATCTCAGAATCATGTGGGGAGTGATGTTAAGATGTTTCCATCAGGATTTCAGTCAGTACTTTAGAGTAAAATTAAATTTGTATACCTCTTTCAATGCCAAAGCATTGTATGCACTGAGAAATCAACTTTTTTTATCCTGAATACGAAGTGATATAAGAGGTGTCAAACATCTCAGCATCATGTGGGGAGTTATGTTAAGATGTTTCCATCAGGTTTGCAGTCAGTACCTTTGAGTAAATTGAGATGTATACTTCTTTCAATGCCAAAGCACTGTATGCACTGAGAAATCAAGTTTTTTATCTTGAATACCTAAGTGATATAACACGTCTCAGACAATTCACAATCAGGTGGGGAGTTATATTAAGATGTTTCCATAAGTTTGCATTCAGTACTTTAGAGTAAAATTGAAATATATAGTTTTGATGCCAAAGCACTGTATGCACTGAGAAATCAACTTTTTTATCTTGAATACCTGAGTGATATAACAGATGTCAAACATCTCAGAATCATGTGGGGAGTTATGTTAATATGTTTTCATCAGGTTTGCAGTCAGTAACTTGGAGTAAAATTGAAAAGTATACTTCTTTCGATGCCAAAGCTGTGTATGCAGTGAGAAATCAACTTTTTAATCTTCAATATCTGAGTGAAATAACAGGTGTCAAACATCTCAGAATCATGTGGGGAGTGATGTTAAGATGTTTCCATCAGGATTTCAGTCAGTACTTTAGAGTAAAATTAAATTTGTATACCTCTTTCAATGCCAAAGCATTGTATGCACTGAGAAATCAACTTTTTTTATCCTGAATACGAAGTGATATAAGAGGTGTCAAACATCTCAGCTTCATGTGGGGAGTTATGTTAAGATGTTTCCATCAGGTTTGCAGTCAGTACCTTTGAGTAAATTGAGATGTATACTTCTTTCAATGCCAAAGCACTGTACGCAGTGAGAAATCAACTTTTTTTTTAATCTTGAATATCTAAGTGATAGAACAGCTCTCAGACAACTCAGCATCATGTGGGGAATATATATTAAGATGTTTCCATCAGGTTTGCATACAGTACTTTAGAGTAAAATTGAAATTTCTTCTTCTTTCAATGCCAAAGCATTGTATGCACTGAGAAATCGACTTTTTTTATCTTGAATACCTAAGTGGTATAATAGGTATCAAACAGCTCAGAATCATGTGGGGAGTGATGTTAAGACTTTTCCATCATGTTTGCATTTAGTGCTACTGAGTAAAATTGATATGTATACTTAATTCAATGCCAAAGCATTGTAAGCAATGAGAAATCAACTTTTTTATCTTGAATAGCTAAGTGATATAACAGCTCTCAAATAACCCAGCATCATGTGGGGAGTTATATTAAGATGTTTCCATAAGGTTTGCATTCGGCACTTTAAAGTAAAATTGAGATATATACATTTAATGCCAAAGAATTGTATGCACCGAGAAAACAACTTTTTTATCTTGAATACCTAAGTGATATAACACATGTGAAACATCTCAGAATCATCTGGGGAGAGATGTTAAGATGTTTCTATCAGGCTTACAGTCAGTACTTTAGAGTAAAATTGAAATGTATACTTCTTTCAATGCCAAAGCATTTGAAGCACTGAGTCATCGACTTTTTAATCTTGAATACCTAATTGGTATAATAGGAGTCAAACATCTCAGAATCATGTGGGGAGTGATGTTAAGATGTTTCCATCGTGTTTGCATTCAGTACTATTGAGTAAAATTGAAATGTGTACTTCTTTCAATGCCAAAGCACTGTATGCACTGAGAAATCAAGTTTTTTATCTTGAATACCTAAGTAATATAACAGATGTCAAACATCTCAGAATCATGTGGGAAGTTATGTTAATATGTTTTCATCAGGTTTGCAGTCAGTAACTTGGAGTAAAATTGAAAAGTATACTTCTTTCGATGCCAAAGCAGTGTATGCAGTGAGAAATCAACTTTTTTATCTTCAATATCTGAGTGATATAACAGGTGTCAAACATCTCAGGATCATATGGGGAGTGATGTTAATATGTTTCCATCATGTTTGCAGTCAGTAACGTTGAGTAAAATTTAAATATATTCTTCTTTCAATGCCAAAGCACTGTATACACTGAGAAATCAACTTTTTTATCTTGAATACCTGAGTGATATAACAGGTCTCAGACAACTCACAATCATGTGGGGAGTTATAGTAAGATTTTTCCATAAGGGTTGCATTCAGTACTTTAGAGTAAAAGTGCAAAATATACTTTTGATGCCAAAACAGTGTATGCACTGAGAAATCAACTTTTTTTATCTTGAATACCTCAGTAATATAACAGGTGTCAAACGTCTCATAATCATGTGGGGAGATATGTTAAGATGTTTCCATTAGGTTTGCATTCAGTACTATTGAGTAAAATAGAAATACATTCTTCTTTTAATGCCAAAGAACTGTATGCAGTAAGAAATCAATTTTTTTTATCTTGAACCCCTAAGTGATATAACAGGTCTCAGACAACTCACAATCATGTGGGCAGTTATGTTAAGATGTTTCCAAAAGTTTTGCAGTCAGAACTATAGAGTAAAATTGAATTGTATTCTTCTTCAATGCCGAAGCAATGTATGCACTGAGAAATCAACTTTTTTATCTTCAATACGTGAGTGATATAACAGGTGTCAAACATCTCAGAATCATGTGGGGAGTGATGTTAAGATGTTTCCATTATGTTTGCATTCAGTACAATTGAGTACAATTGAAATATATACTTCTTCTAATGCCCAATCACTTTATGCACTGACAAAATCAACCTTTTCTCTTAAATACCTAAGTGATATAACAGGTATCACACATCTCAGAATGATGTGGGGAGTAATGTTAAGATGTTTCCAACTGGTTTGCAGTCAGACTTTAGAGTAAAATTGAAATGTATCCTCCTTTCAATGCCAAAGCACTTTATGCACCGAGAAATCAACGTTGTTATGTTCAATACCTAAGTGATACAGCAGGTCTCAGAGAACTCACAATCATGTGGGGAGTTATATTAAGATGTTTCCATAAGGTTTCTATTCGTACTTTACAGTAAAATTAAATATATACTTTTGATGCCAAAGCACTGTATGCACTGACAAAATCAACTTTTTCTCTTAAATACCTAAGTGATATAACAGGTTCAGACAACTCACAATCATCTGGAGAGTGATGTTAAGATGTTTCCAACAGGTTTGCAGTCAGTACTTTAGAGCAAAATTGAAATGTATTCTTCTTTCAATGCAGAAGCATTGTATGCTCTCAGAAATCAACTATTTTATCTTAAATACCTGAGCAATATAACAGGTATCAAACATCTCGGACTGATATGGGGAGTAATGTTAACATGTTTCCAACAGGTTTGCAGTCAGTACTTTCGAGTAAAATTGAAATATATACCTTTGATGCCAACGCACTGTATGCACTGAGAAATCAACTTTTTTATCTTGAATAAGCTGAGTGATATAAAGGTGTCAAACATCTCAGAATCATGTGGGGAGTGATGTTAAGATGTTTCCATCAGGTTTGCATTCAGTACGATTGAGAAAAAATTGAAATACATACTTCTTTTAACGCCCAAGCACTGTATGCACTGTCAAAATCAACTTTTTTATCTTGAATACCGAAGTGATATAACAGGTCTCAGAGAACTCACAATCATGCGGGAAGTTATATTAAGATGTTTCCATAAGGTTTGCATTCATTACTTTACAGTAAAATTGAAATATATACTTATGATGCCAAAGCACTGTATGCACTGAGAAATCAACTTTTTTATCTTGAATACCTGAGTGATATAACAGGTGCAAACATCTCAGTATCATGTGGGGGCTGATATTAAGATGTTTCCATCATGTTTGCATTCAGTACTAGTGAGAAACATTGAAATACATACTTTTTTTAATACCCAAGCACTCTGTGCACTGACCAAATCAGTTTTTTTATCTTGAATACCAAAGTGATATAACAGGTATCAAACATCTCAGAATCATGTGGGGAGTGATGTTAAGCTGTTTCCATCACGTTTTCAATCAGTAACTTTGAGTAAAATTGAAATGTATACTTCTTTCAATGCCGAAGCATTGTATGCACTGACAAATCACATTTTTTATCTTGAATACCTGAGTGATATAACAGGTGTCAAACATCTCAGAATCCTGTGGGGAGTGATGTTAAGATGCTTTCATCAGGTTTGCATTCAGTACTATTGAGTAAAATTGAAATACATACTTTTTTTTAATGCAAAGCACTATGCACTGAGAAATCAACTTTTTTATCTTGAATTCCTGAGTGATATAACAGGTATCAAACATCTCAGGATCATATGGGGAGTGATGTTAATATGTTTCCATCACGTTTGTAGTCAGTAACGTTGAGTAAAATTTAAATATATTCTTCTTTCAATGCCAAAGCACTGTATACACTGAGAAATCAACTTTTTTATCTTGAATACCTGAGTGATATAACAGGTCTCAGACAACTCACAATCATGTGGGGAGTTATAGTAAGATTTTTCCATAAGGGTTGCATTCAGTACTTTAGAGTAAAATTGCAAAATATACTTTTGATGCCAAAACAGTGTATGCACTGAGAAATCAACTTTTTTTTATCTTGAATACCTCAGTAATATAATAGGCGTCAAACGTCTCATAATCATGTGGGGAGATATGTTAAGATGTTTCCATCAGGTTTGCATTCAGTACTATTGAGTAAAATAGAAATACATTCTTCTTTTAATGCCAAAGAACTGTATGCAGTAAGAAATCAATTTTTTTATCTTGAACCCCTAAGTGATATAACAGGTCTCAGACAACTCACAATCATGTGGGCAGTTATGTTAAGATGTTTCCAAAAGTTTTGCAGTCAGAACTTTAGAGTAAAATTGAAATGTATTCTTCTTCAATGCCGAAGCATTGTATGCACTGAGAAATCAACTTTTTATCTTGAATACCTGAGTGATAAAACAGGTGTCAAACATCTCAATGGCAAAGCACTGTAGGCAGTGAGAAATCAACTTTTTTATCTTGAATAGCTAAATGATATAACAGGTGTCAAACATCTCAGAATCATGTGTGGAGTGATGTGAAGATGTTTCCATAAGGTTTGCATTCAGTACTTTAAAGTAAAATTGAGATATATACTTTTAATGCCAAAGAATTGTATGCACTGAGAAATCAAATCTTTTATCTTGAATAACTAAGTGATATAACAGATGTCAAATATCTCACAATCATGTGGGGGGTTATGTTAAGATGCCTCCATCCGGTTTGCAGTCAGTAACTTTGAGTAAAATTGAAAAGTATACTTCTTTCAATGCCAAAGCACTGTACGCAGTGAGAAATCAATTTGTTCATCTTGAATAGCTAAGTGATATAACAGGTGTCAAACATCTCAGAATCATATGGGGAGTGATGTTAAGATGTTTCCACCATGGTAGCATTCAGTACTATTGAATAAAATTGAAATACATACTTCTTTTAATGCCCAAGCTCTGTATGCACTGACAATATCAATTTTTTTTTTATCTTCAATACCTCTGATATAACAGGTGTCAAACATCTCAGAATCATGTGGGGAGTGATGTCAAGATGTTTCCATAAGGTTTGCATTCAGAACTTTAAAGTAAAATTGAGATATATACTTTTAATGACAAAGCATTGTATGCACTGATAAATCAACGTTTTTATCTTGAATAACTAAGTGATATAACAGGTGTCAAACATCTCAAAATCATGTGGGGAGTGATGTTAAGATGTTTCCATCAGCTTTTCATTCAGTACTACTGAGTAAAGAGAAATTAACCTTTTTATCTTGAATACCTAAGTGATATCACAGGTGACAAACATCTCAGAATCATGTGGGGAATGATGTTAAGATGTTTCCTCCAGCTTTGCATTCAGTACTACTGAGTAAAATTGATATACATTCTTCTTTTAATGCCAAAGCACTGCATGCCCTGAGAAATCAACCTTTTTATATTGAATACCTAAGTGATATAACAGGTGTCAAACATCTCAGAATCATGTGGGGAGTTATCTTAAGATGTTTCCATCAGGTTTGCAGTCTGTACCTTTGAGTAAAATTGAGATGTATACTTCTTTCAATTGCAAAGCACAGTGCGCAGTGAGAAATCAAGTTTTTTTATTTTGAATAGCTAAGTGATATAACAGCTCTCAGACAACTCAGCATCATGTGGAGAGTTATATAAAGATGTTTCCATAAGGTTTGCATTCAGTAGCTTACAGTAAAACTGAGATATATACTTTTAATGCCAAAGAACTGTATGCACTGAGAAATTAACTTTTTTTTATCTTGAATAGCTAAATGATAGAACAGATGTCAAACATCTCGTAATCATGTGGGAAGTGATGTCAAGATGTCTCCATCATGTTTGTATTCAGGTCCATTGAGTAAAATTGAAATATATACTCCTTTTATTGCCCAAGCACTGTATGCACTGCAATATCAATTTTTTTTATCTTTAATACCTAAGTGATATAACAGGTGTCAAACATCTCAGAATCATGTGGGGAGTGACGTTAAGATGTTTCCTCCAGCTTTGCATGCATTACTACTGAGTAAAGAAAAATTAACCAATTATACATTTCAATTTTCAATTTTCCACCAAAGTGCAGAGTGCAAACCAGATGGAACCATTTTAGGTTAACTTCCCACCTGTTTCTGAATTGTTTGAAAGATGTTTCATGCCTCTGCAGATCAAGAAAAAAAAGTTGATTTCTCAGTGCATACAATGCTTTGATAATACGAATAGTATACATTCCAATTTTACACCTAAGTACTTACTGCAAACCGAATGGAAACACCATAGGTTAACTTGCCAAATGATTATGAGATAGTTGGAAAGTTGTTTCATGCTTCTGCACATCAAGACAAAGAAGTTGTTTTCTCAGTGCATACAAAGCTTGGACATTAAAAGTAGTATACATTTCAACTTTACACCAAAATACTCAATGCAAACCTAATGGAAACACCTTAGGTTAACTTTCCACATGATTCTGAGATGTCTGAAAGTTGTTTCATCCCTGTGCAGTGTAAGACAAAGAAGTTGTTTTCTCAGTGCATACAATGCTTTGACAAAAAAAGTAGTATACATTTCAATTTTACACCAAAGTACTTACTGCAAAGCTAATAGAAACACCTCAGGTTAACTTCCCAAATGATTATAAGCAGTTGGAAAGTTGCTTCATGACTCTGTTCATCAAGACAAAAAAGTTGCTTTCTCAGTGCATACAATACTCTGACATTACATTAGTATACATTGCAATTTTTCCACCAAACTGCAGACTGCAAACCAGATGGAAAGATTTTAAAGCTTTCTCAAAGCTTTGACTATAAAAGTACTATACATTTCAATTTTACACAGAAGAACTTACTGCAAACCTAATGGAAACACCTTAGGTTAACTTTCCAAATGATTATGAGTGGTTGGAAAGTTGTTTCATGCCTCTGCTGATCAAGACAAAAAAGTTGCTTTCTCAGTGCATACAATGCTCGAACATTACAGTCGTATACATCTCAATTTTCCACCAAAGTGCAGAGTGCAAACCAGATGGAAACATTTTAGGTTAACTTCCCACATGTTTCTGACCTGTTTGAAAGTTGTTTCATGCCTCTGCAGATCAAGACAAAAAACTTGTTTTCTCAAGTGCATACAATGCCTTGACAATAAAATTAGTATACATTTAAGTTTTACACCAAAGTACTTTCTGCAAACCTAATGGGAACACCTTCGGTTAACTTTCCAAATGATTATGAGTAGTTGGAAAGTTGTTTCATGCCTCTGCACATCAAAACAAAAAGGCTGTTTTCTCAGTGAATACAATGCTTTGACAATACGAATAGTGCACATTTCAATTTTACACCAAAGTCGTTACTGCAAACCTAATGGAAACACCTTAGGTTAACTTCCCACATGATTATGAGTAGTTTGAAAGTTGTTTCATGTCTCTGCTCATCAAGACAAAAAAGTTGCTTTCTCAGTGCATAAAATGCTCTAACATTACAGTCGTATACATTTCAATTGTCCACCAAAGAGCCGAGTGCAAACCAGATGGAAACATTTTAAGTTAACTTCCCACATGTTTCTGAGTTGTTTGAAAGCTCTTTCATGCCTCTGCACATCAAGAGAAAAAAGTTGTTTTCTGAGAGCGTACAATACTTTGACAATACAAATAGCATACATTTCAATTTTACACCAAAGTACTTACTGCAAAGCTAATGGAAACACTTTGGTTAACTTCCCACATGAATCTGAGTTGGTTGAAAGTTGTTTCATGCCTCTGCACATAATGACCAAAAAGTTGATTTCTCAGTGCATACAGTGCTTTGACAATAAAAGTAGTATACATTTGAATTTTACAGCAAAGTACTTACTGCAAACCTAATGAAAACACCTTAGGTTAACGTCCAACATGATTATGAGTAGTTTGAATGTTGTTTTATGCCTCTGCTCATCAAGACAAAAAACTAGCTTTCTCAGTGCATAAAATGCTCTAACATTACAGTCGTATACATTTCAATTGTCCACCAAAGAGCCGAGTGCAAACCAGATGGAAACATTTTAAGTTAACTTCCCACATGTTTCTGAGTTGTTTGAAAGCTCTTTCATGCCTCTGCACATCAAGAGAAAAAAGTTGTTTTCTGAGAGCGTACAATACTTTGACAATACAAATAGCATACATTTCAATTTTACACCAAAGTACTTACTGCAAAGCTAATGGAAACACTTTGGTTAACTTCCCACATGAATCTGAGTTGGTTGAAAGTTGTTTCATGCCTCTGCACATAATGACCAAAAAGTTGATTTCTCAGTGCATACAGTGCTTTGACAATAAAAGTAGTATACATTTGAATTTTACAGCAAAGTACTTACTGCAAACCTAATGAAAACACCTTAGGTTAACGTCCAACATGATTATGAGTAGTTTGAATGTTGTTTTATGCCTCTGCTCATCAAGACAAAAAACTAGCTTTCTCAGTGCATAAAATGCTCTAACATTACAGTCGTATACATTTCAATTGTCCACCAAAGAGCCGAGTGCAAACCAGATGGAAACATTTTAAGTTAACTTCCCACATGTTTCTGAGTTGTTTGAAAGCTCTTTCATGCCTCTGCACATCAAGAGAAAAAAGTTGTTTTCTCAGAGCGTACAATACTTTGACAATACAAATAGCATACATTTCAATTTTACACCAAAGTACTTACTGCAAAGCTAATGGAAACACTTTGGTTAACTTCCCACATGAATCTGAGTTGGTTGAAAGTTGTTTCATGCCTCTGCACATAATGACCAAAAAGTTGATTTCTCAGTGCATACAGTGCTTTGACAATAAAAGTAGTATACATTTGAATTTTACAGCAAAGTACTTACTGCAAACCTAATGAAAACACCTTAGGTTAACGTCCCACATGATTATGAGTAGTTTGAATGTTGTTTTATGCCTCTGCTCATCAAGACAAAAAACTAGCTTTCTCAGTGCCTGCATTGCTTTGACAATAAAAGTAGTATACCTTTCAACTCTACTCAAAAGTACTGACTACAAACCTTATGGAAACATGGTCGGTTTACTTCACACATGATTCTGAGTTGTTTGAAAGTTGCTTCATGCCTCTGCACATCAAGGCAAAAAAGTTGCTTTCTCAGTGCATACAATGCTTGACAATAAAAGTAGTATTCATTTCAATTTTACACCAAAGTACTTACTGCAAACCGAATGCAAACACCTTAGGATAACTTAGCACATGTTTCTGACCAGTTTGAAAGTTGTTTCATGCCTCTGCACATCAAGACAAAAAAGTTGATTTCTCAGTGCATACAAAGCTTTGACAATATCAACAGTATACATTTCAATTTTACACCAAAGTACTTACTGCAAACCGAATGCAAACACCTTAGGTTAACTTCCCACATGATTATGAGTAGTTACAAAGTTGTTTCATGCCTCTGCACATCAAGACAAAAAAGTTGCTTTCTTAGTGCATACAATGCTCTAACATTACAGTCGTATACATTTCAATTTTCCACCAAAGTGCATAGTGCAAACCAGATGGAAACATTTTAGGTTAACTTCCCACCTGTTTCTGAGTTGTTTGAAAGATGTTTCATGCCTCTGCAGATCAAGAAAAAAAAGTTGATTTCTCAGTGCATACAATGTTTTGAGAATACCAATAGTATACATTTCAATTTTACACCAAAGTGCTTACTGCAAACCTAATGGAAGCACTTTAGGTTAACTTCCGAAAAGATTATTTGTAGTTGGAACGTTGCTTCATGCCTCTGCTCATCAAGAGAAAAAAGTTGCTTTCTCCGTGCATAAAATGCTCTAACATTACAGTCGTATACATTTCAATTTTCCACCAAAGTGCAGAGTGCAAACCAGATGGAAACATTTTAAGTTAACTTCCCACATGTTTCTGACCTGTTTGAAAGTTGCTTCATGCCTCTGCACATCCAGACAAAAAATTTGATTTCTCAGAGCATACAATGCTTTGACAATACGAATAGTATACATTTCAATTTTACACCAAAGTACTTACTTCAAACTTAATGGAAACACCTTAGGTTGACTTCTCACATGATTATGAGTAGTTTGAAAGTTGTTTCATGCCTCTGCACATCAAGACAAAAAAGTTGTTTTCTCAGTGCATGCAAAGCTTTGACAATAAAAGTAGTATACATTTCAATTTTACACCAAAGTAGTTACTGCAAACCTAATGGAAACACCTTAGGTTAACTTCCCAAATGATTATGAGTAGTTGGAAAGTTGTTTCATGCCTCTGCTCATCAAGACAAAAAGGTTGCTTTCTCAGTGCATGCAATGCTCTAACATTACAGGAGTATACCTTTCAATTTTCAACCAAAGTGCAGAGTGCAAACCAGATGGAAACATTTAAGGTTAACTTCCCACATGTTTCTGACCTGTTTGAAATTTTTGTTTCATGCCTCTGCACATCAAGACAAAAAAAATTGATTTCTCAGTGCATGCAATGGTTTCACAATACCAATAGTATACATTTCAATTTTACACCAAACTGCAGAGTGGAAATCAGATGGAAACATTTTAAGTTAACGTCCCACTTGTTTCTTAGATGTTTGAAAGTTGTTTGATGCCTCTGCAGATCAAGACAAAAAAGTTGATTTCTCAGTGCATACAATGCTTTGACAATACGAATAGTATACATTTCAATTTTACACCACAGTACTTACTGCAAACGTAATGGAAACAAGTTAGGTTGACTTCTCACATGATTATGAGTAGTTTGAAAGTTGTTTCATGCCTCTGCACATCAAGACAAAAAAGTTGTTTTCTCAGTGCATACAATGCTTTGACAATAAAAGTAGTATACATTTCAATTTTACACCAAAGTAGTTACTGCAAAGCTAATAGAAACACCTCAGGTTAACTTCCCAAATGATTATGAGTAGTTGGAAAGTTGCTTCATGCCTCTGCTCATCAAGACAAAAAAGTTGCTTTCTCAGTGCATACAATACTCTGACATTACAGTAGCATACATTGCAATTTTTCCACCAAACAGCAGAGTGCAAACCAGATGGAAACATTTTAAGTTAAATTCACACATGTTTCTGAAATGTTTGAAAGTTGTTTCATGCCTCTGCACATCAAGACAAAAAAGTTGATTTCTCAGTGCATACAATGCTCTGACATTACAGTTGTATACATTTCAATTTTCCACCAAAGTGCAGAGTGGAAATCAGATGGAAACATTTTAAGTTAACTTTCCACATGTTTCTGAGTTGTTTGAAAGTTATTTGATGCCTCTGCACATCAAGACAAAAAATTTGATTTCTCAGTACATACAATGCTTTGACAATACGAATAGTACACATTTCAATTTTACACCAAAGTACTTACTGCAAAGCTAATGGAAACACCTCAGGTTAACCTCCCAAACGATTATGAGCAGTTGGAAAGTTGTTCCATGCCTCTGCACATCAAGGCAAACAAGTTGATTTCTCAGTGCATACAATGCTTTGACAATAAACGTAGTGTACATTTCAATTTTCCACAAAAGTACTTACTGCAAACCAGATGGAAACATTTTAAGTTAACTTCCCACATGTTTCTGACCTGTTTGAAAGTTGTTTCATGCCTCTGCACATCAAGACAAAAAAGTTGATTTCTCAGTGCATACAATGCTTTGACAATACGAATAGTATACATTTCAATTTTACACCAAAGTACTTACTTCAAACTTAATGGAAACACCTTAGGTTGACTTCTCACATGATTATGAGTAGTTTGAAAGTTGTTTCATGCCTCTGCACATAAAGACAAAAAAGTTGTTTTCTCAGTGCATACAATGCTTTGACAAAAAAAGTAGTATACATTTCAATTTTACACCAAAGTACTTACTGCAAAGCTAATAGAAATACCTCAGGTTAACTTCCCAAGTGATTATAAGCAGTTGGAAAGTTGCTTCATGAGTCTGCTTATCAAGACAAAAAAGTTGCTTTCTCAGTGCATACAATACTCTGACATTACAGTTGTATACATTGCAATTTTTCCACCAAACTGCAGACTGCAAACCAGATGGAAAGATTTTAAAGCTTTCTCAAAGCTTTGATTATAAAAGTAGTATACATTTCAATTTTACACAGAAGTAGTTACTGCAAACCTAATGGAAACACCTTAGGTTAATCTCCCAAACGATTATGAGCAGTTGGAAAGTTGTTTCATGCCTCTGCTCATCAAGGCAAACAAGTTGATTTCTCAGAGCATACAATGCTTTGACAATAAAAGTAGTGTACATTTCAATTTTCCACAAAAGTACTTACTGCAAACCAGATGGAACAATTTTAAGTTAACTTCCCACATGTTTCTGACCTGTTTGAAAGCTGTTTCCTGCCTCTGCACATCAAGACAAAAAAGTTGATTTCTCAGTGCATACAAAGCTTTGACAATACAAATAGTAAACATTTCAATTTTACACCAAAGTACTTAGAGCAAACCTAATGGAAACACCTTTGGTTAACTTCCCACATGATGATGAGTAGTTGGAAAGTTGTTTCATGCCTCTGCTCATCAAGACAAAAAAGTTGTTTTCTCAGTGCATACAATGCTCGAAAATTACAGTCGTATACATCTCAATTTTCCACCAAAGTGCAGAATGCAAGCCAGATGGAAACATTTTAGGTTAACTTCCCACATGTTTCTGACCTGTTTGAAAGTTGTTTCATTCCTTTGCAGATCAAGACAAAAAACTTGTTTTCTCAAGTGCATACAATGCTTTGACAATAAAATTAGTATACATTGAAATTTTACACCAAAGTACTTTCTGCAAACCTAATGGAAACACCTTAGGTTAACTTTCCAAATGATTATGAGTAGTTGGAAAGTTGTTTCATGCCTCTGCTCATCAAGACAAAAAAGTTGCTTTCTCAGTGCATACAATGCTCTGACATTACAGTAGTATACATTTCAATTTTTCCATCAAACTGCAGACTGCAAACCAGATCGAAACATTTTAGGTTAAATTCACACATGTTTCTGAGATGTTTGAAAGATGTTTCATGCCTCTGCACATCAAAACAAAAAAGCTGTTTTCTCAGTGAATACAATGCTTTGACAATACGAATAGTGTATATTTCAATTTTACACCAAAGTACTTACTGCAAACCTAATGGAAACACCTTAGGTTAACTTCCCACATGATTATGAGTAGTTTGAAAGTTGTTTCATGCCTCTGCACATCAAGACATAAAAGTTGTTTTCTCAGTGCATGCAAAGCCTTGACAATAGATGTAGTATACATTTCAATTTTACACCAAAGTAGTTACTGCAAAGCTGATGGAAACACCTTAGGTTAACTTCCCAAATGATTATGAGTAGTTGGAAAGTTGTTTCATGCCTCTGCTCATCAAGACAAAAAAGTTGCTTTCTCAGTGCATACAATGCTCTGACATTACAGTAGTATACCTTTCAATTTTCAACCAAAGTGCAGAGTGCAAACCAGATGGAAACATTTTAAGTTAAATTCACACATGTTTCTGAAATGTTTGAAAGTTGTTTCATGCCTCTGCACATCAAGACAAAAAAGTTGATTTCTCAGTGCATGCAATGGTTTCACAATACCAATAGTATACATTTCAATTTTACACCAAACTGCAGAGTGCAAAACAGATGGAAACATTTTAAGTTAAATTCGCACCTGTTTCTGAAATGTTTGAAAGTTGTTTCATGCCTCTGCACATCAAGACAAAAAAGTTGATTTCTCAGTGCATACAATGCTTTGACAAAACGAATAGTATACATTTCAATTTTACACCAAAGTACTTACTGCAAAGCTAATGGAAACACCTTAGGTTAATCTCCCAAACGATTATGAGCAGTTGGAAAGTTGTTTCATGCCTCTGCTCATCAAGGCAAACAAGTTGATTTCTCAGTGCATACAATGCTTTGACAATAAAAGTAGTGTACATTTCAATTTTCCACAAAAGTACTTACTGCAAACGTAATGGAAACATTTTAAGTTAACTTCCCACATGTTTCTGATCTGTTTGAAAGTTGTTTCATGCCTCTGCACATCAAGACAAAAAAGTTGTTTTCTCAGTGCATGCAAAGCTTTGACAATAAAAGTAGTATACATTTCAATTTTACACCAAAGTAGTTACTGCAAACCTAATGGAAACACCTTAGGTTAACTTCCCAAATGATTATGAGTAGTTGGAAAGTTGTTTCATGCCTCTGCTCATCAAGACAAAAAAGTTGCTTTCTCAGTGCAAACAATGCTCTGACATTACAGGAGTATACATTTCAATTTTCCACCAAAGTGCCGAGTGCAAACCAGATGGAAACATTTAAGGTTAACTTCCCACATGTTTCTGACCTGTTTGAAATTTTTGTTTCATGCCTCTGCACATCAAGACAAAAAAGTTGATTTCTCAGTGCATACAATGGTTTGACAATACCAATCGTATACATTTCAATTTTACACCAAACTGCAGAGTGCAAAACAGATGGAAACATTTTAAGTTAAATTCGCACCTGTTTCTGAAATGTTTGAAAGTTGTTTCATGCCTCTGCACATCAAGACAAAAAAGTTGATTTCTCAGTGCATACAATGCTTTGACAATACGAATAGTATACATTTCAATTTTACACCACAGTACTTACTGCAAACGTAATGGAAACAAGTTAGGTTGACTTCTCACATGATTATGAGTAGTTTGAAAGTTGTTTCATGCCTCTGCACATCAAGACAAAAAAGTTGTTTTCTCAGTGCATACAATGCTTTGACAATAAAAGTAGTATACATTTCAATTTTACACCAAAGTAGTTACTGCAAACCTAATGGAAACACCTTAGGTTAACTTCCCAAATGATTATGAGTAGTTGGAAAGTTGTTTCATGCCTCTGCTCATCAAGACAAAAAAGTTGCTTTCTCAGTGCATAGAATACTCTGACATTACAGTAGTATACATTGCAATTTTTCCACCAAACAGCAGAGTGCAAACCAGATGGAAACATTTTAAGTTAAATTCACACATGTTTCTGAAATGTTTGAAAGTTGTTTCATGCCTCTGCACATCAAGACAAAAAAGTTGCTTTCTCAGTGCATACAATGCTCTGACATTACAGTAGTATACATTTCAATTTTCCACCAAAGTGCAGAGTGGAAATCAGATGGAAACATTTTAAGTTAACTTCCCACATGTTTCTGAGTTGTTTGAAAGTTGTTTGATGCCTCTGCACATCAAGACAAAAAAGTTGATTTCTCAGTGCATACAATGCTTTGACAATACAAATAGTATACATTTCAATTTTACACCAAAGTACTTACTGCAAAGCTAATGGAAACACCTTAGGTTAACCTCCCAAACGATGATGAGCAGTTGGAAAGTTGTTTCATGCCTCTGCTCATCAAGGCAAACAAGTTGATTTCTCAGTGCATACAATGCTTTGACAGTAAAAGTAGTGTACATTTCAATTTTCCACAAAAGTACTTACTGCAAACCAGATGGAAACATTTTAAGTTAACTTCCCACATGTTTCTGACCTGTTTGAAAGTTGTTTCATGCCTCTGCACATCAAGACAAAAAAGTTGATTTCTCAGTGCATACAATGCTTTGACAATACGAATAGTATACATTTCAATTTTACACCAAAGTACTTACTGCAAACCTAATGGAAACACCTTAGGTTAACTTCCCACATGATTATGAGTAGTTTGAAAGTTGTTTCATGCCTCTGCACATAAAGACAAAAAAGTTGATTTCTCAGTGCATAGAGTGCTTTGACAATAAAAGTAGTATGCATTTGAATTTTACATCAAAGTACTTACTGCAAACCTAATGGAAACAGCTTAGGTTAACTTCCCACATGATTCTGAGTAGTTGGAAAGTTGTTTCATGCCTCTGCACATCAAGACAAAAAAGTTGTTTTCTCAGTGCATTGAATACTCTGACATTACAGTAGTATACATTGCAATTTTTCCACCAAACTGCAGACTGCAAACCAGATGGAAAGATTTTAAAGCTTTCTCAAAGCTTTGATTATAAAAGTAGTATACATTTCAATTTTACACAGAAGTAGTTACTGCAAACCTAATGGAAACACCTTAGGTTAATCTCCCAAACGATTATGAGCAGTTGGAAAGTTGTTTCATGCCTCTGCTCATCAAGGCAAACAAGTTGATTTCTCAGAGCATACAATGCTTTGACAATAAAAGTAGTGTACATTTCAATTTTCCACAAAAGTACTTACTGCAAACCAGATGGAAACATTTTAAGTTAACTTCCCACATGTTTCTGACCTGTTTGAAAGTTGTTTCATGCCTCTGCACATCAAGACAAAAAAGTTGATTTCTCAGTGCATACAATGCTTTGACAATAAAAATAGTATACATTTCAATTTTACCCCAAAGTACTTACTGCAAACCTAATGGAAACACCTTAGGTTAACTTCCCACATGATTATGAGTAGTTGGAAAGTTGTTTCATGCCTCTGCTGATCAAGACAAAAAAGTTGCTTTCTCAGTGCATACAATGCTCGAAAATTACAGTCGTATACATCTCAATTTTCCACCAAAGTGCAGAATGCAAGCCAGATGGAAACATTTTAGGTTAACTTCCCACATGTTTCTGACCTGTTTGAAAGTTGTTTCATGCCTCTGCACATCAAGACAAAAAAGTTGTTTTCTCAGTGCATACAATGCTTTGACAATAAAAGTAGTATACATTTCAATTTTACACCAAAGTACTTACTGCAAACCTAATGGAAACACCTTAGGTTAACTTCCCACATGATTATGAGTAGTTTGAAAGTTGTTTCATGCCTCTGCTCATCAAGACAAAAAAGTTGCTTTCTCAGTGCATACAATGCTCTGACATTACAGTAGTATACATTTCAATTTTTCCATCAAACTGCAGACTGCAAACCAGATCGAAACATTTTAGGTTAACTTCCCACATGTTTCTGAGTTGTTTGAAAGATGTTTCATGCCTCCGCACATCAAGACAAAAAAGTTGATTTCTCAGTGCATACAATGCTTTGACAATACGAATAGTATATATTTCAATTTTACACCAAAGTACTTACTGCAAACCTAATGGAAACAACTTAGGTTAACTTCCCACATGATTATGAGTATGTTGGAAAGTTGTTTCATGCCTCTGCTCATCAAGACAAAAAAGTTGTTATCTCAGTGCATACAAAGCTTTGACAATACATGTAGTATACATTTCAATTTTACACCAAAGTACTTACTGCAAATCTAATGGAAACACCTTAGGTTAACTTCCCAAATGATTATGAGTAGTTTGGAAAGTTGTTTCATGCCTCTGCTCATCAAGACAAAAAAGTTGCTTTCTCAGTGCATACAATGCTCTGACATTACAGTAGTATACATTTCAATTTTCCACCAAAGTGCAGAGTGCAAACCAGATGGAAATATTTAAGGTTAACTTCCCACATGTTTCTGACCCGTTTAAAATTTTTGTTTCATGCCTCTGCACATCAAGAAAAAAAAGTTGATTTCTCAGTGCATACAATGCTTTGGAAATACAAATAGTATAAATTTTAATTTTGCCCCAAAGTACTTACTGCAAACCTAATGGAAACATTTTAGGTTAACGTCCCACATGCTTCTGTGATGTCTGAAAGTTGTTTCATGCCTCTGCAGTGTAAGACAAAAAAGTTGATTTCTCAGTGCATACAATCCTTTGACAATTCAAATAGTATACATTTCAATTTTCCACCAAAGTCCTAACTGCAAACCTAATGGAAACAGCTTAGGTTAACTTCCCACATGATTATGAGCAGTTTGAAAGTTGTTTCATTCCTCTAGACATCAAGACAAAAAAGTTGATTTCTCAGTGCATACAATGCTTTGACAATACAAGTAGTATACATTTTAATTTTGCCCCAAAGTACTTACTGCAAACCTAATGGAAACATTTTAAGTTAACGTCCCACATGCTTCTGTGATGTATGAAAGTTGTTTCATGCCTCTGCACATCAAGACAAAAAAGTTGTTTTCTCAGTGCATACAATGCTTAGACAAAACAAGTAGTATACATTTCAATTTTACACCAAAGTACTTACTGCAAACCTAATGGAAACACCTTAGGTTAACTTCCCACATGATTATGAGTAGTTTGAAAGTTGTTTCATGCCTCTGCTCATCAAGACAAAAAAGTTGCTTTCTCAGTGCATACAATAATCTGACATTAAAATAGTATACATTTCAATTTTCCATCAAAGTGCAGACTGCAAACCAGATCGAAACATTTTAGGTTAACTTCCCACATGTTTCTGAGTTGTTTGAAAGATGTTTCATGCCTCCGCACATCAAGACAAAAAAGTTGATTTCTCAGTGCATACAATGGATTGACAATACCAATCGTATACATTTCAATTTTACACCAAACTGCAGAGTGCAAACCTAATGGAAACATTTTAAGTTAACTTCCCACATGTTTCTGAGTTGATTGAAAGTTGTTTCATGCCTCTGCACATCAAGACAAAAAAGTTGTTTTCTCAGTGCATACAGTGTTTTGACATTGAAATAGTATACATATCAATTTTCCACCAAAGTCCTAACTGCAAACCTAATGGAAACAGCTTAGGTTAACTTCCCACATGATTATGAGCAGTTTGAAAGTTGTTTCATGCCTCTACACATCAAGACAAAAAAGTTGTTATCTCAGTGCATACAATGCTTTGACAATAAAAGTAGTATGCATTTCAATTTTACACCAAAGTACTTACTGCAAACCTAATGGAAACACCTTAGGTTAACTTCCCACATGATTATGAGTAGTTTGAAAGTTGTTTCATGCCTCTGCTCATCAAGACAAAAAAGTTGCTTTCTCAGTGCATACAATGTTCTGACATTAAAGTAGTATACATTTCAATTTTCCACCAAAGTGCAGAGTGCAAACCTGATGGAAACATTTGAAGTTAACTTCCCACATGATTCTGAGTTGTTTGAAAGTTGTTTCATGCCTCTGCACAGCAAGACAAAGAAATTGTTTTCTCAGTGCATACAATGCTTTGACAATACAAATGGTATACATTTCAATTTTACACCAAAGTACTTACGGCAAACCTAATGGAAACACCTTAGGTTAACTTCCCACATGATTATGAGTAGTTTGAAAGTTGTTTCATGCCTCTGCTCATCAAGACAAAAAAGTTGATTTCTCAGTGCATACAATGTTCTGACGTTAAGGTAGTATACATTTCAATTTTCCACCAAAGTGCAGAGTGCAAACGTAATGGAAACACCTTACTTTAACTTCCCACATGGTTATGAGCAGTTTGAAAGTTGTTTCATGCCTGTGCAAATCAAGACAAAAAAGTTGTTATTTCAGTGCATACAATGCTTTGACAATACAATTAGTATACATTTCAATTTTACACCAAAGTACTTACTGCAAACGTAATGGAAACACCTTAGGTTAACATTCCACATGATTATGAGTAGTTTGAAAGTTGTTTCATGCCTCTAGACATCAAGACAAAAAAGTTGATTTCTCAGTGCATACAAAGGTTTGACAATACAAATAGTATACATTTCAATTTTACACCAAAGTACTTACTGCAAACCTAATGGAAACACCTTAGGTTAACTTCCCACATGATTCTGAGATGTCTGAAAGTTGTTTCATGCCTCTGCACATAAAGACTAAAAGTTGATTTCTCAGTGCATAGAGTGCTTTGACAATAAAAGTAGTATACATTTCAATTTTACACCACAGTACTTACGGCAAACCTAATGAAAACACCTTAGGTTAACTTCCCACATGATTATGAGTAGTTTGAAAGTTGTTTCATGCCTCTGCTCATCAAGACAAAAAAGTTGCTTTCTCAGTGCATACAATGTTCTGACATTAAAATAGTATACATTTCAATTTTCCACCAAAGTGCAGAGTGCAAACCTGATGGAAACATTTTAAGTTAACTTCCCACATGTTTCTGAGTTGATTGAAAGTTGTTTCATGCCTCTGCAAATCAAGACAAAAAAGTTGTTTTCTCAGTGCATACAATGCTTTGACAATACAAATAGTATACATTTCAATTTTACACCAAAGTACTTAATGCAAACCTAATGGAAACACCTTAGGTTAACTTCCCACATGATTATGAGTAGTTTGAAAGTTGTTTCATGCCTCTGCTCATCAAGACAAAAAAGTTGTTTTCTCAGTGCATACAATGCTTTGACAATAAAAGTAGTATACATTTCAATTTTCCACCAAAGTACTTACTGCAAACCTAATGGAAACATTTTAAGTTAACTTCCCACATGATTCTGAGATGTTTGAAAGTTGTTTCATGCCTCTGCACATCAAGACAAAAAAGTTGATTTCTCAGTGCATACAATGCTTTGACAATACGAATAGTATACATTTCAATTTTACACCAAAGTACTTACTGCAAACGTAATGGAAACACCTTAGGTTAACATTCCACATTATTATGAGTAGTTTGAAACTTGTTTCATGCCTCTGCACATCAAGACAAAAAAGTTGTTTTCTCAGTGCATACAATGCTTTGACAATAAAAGTAGTATACATTTCAATTTTACACCAAAGTACTTACTGCAAACCTAATGGAAACACCTTAGGTTAACTTCCCACATGATTATGTGTAGTTGGAAAGTTATTTCATGCCTCTGCTCATCAAGACAAAAAAGTTGATTTCTCAGTGCATACAAAGCTTTGACAATACAAATAGTGTACATTTCAATTTTCCACAAAAGTACTTACTGCAAACGTAATGGAAACATTTTAAGTTAACTTCCCACTTGTTTCTGAGTTGTTTGAAAGTTGTTTCATGCCTCTGCACATCAAGACAAAAAAGTTGTTTTCTCAGTGCATACAATGCTTTGACAATACAAATAGTATGGATTTCAATTTTACACCAAAGTACTTACTGCAAACCTAATGGAAACACCTTAGGTTAACTTCCCACATGATTATGAGTAGTTGCAAACTTATTTCATGCCTCTGCTCATCAAGACAGAAAAGTTGATTTCTCAGTGCATACAAAGCTTTGACAATACAAATAGTATACATTTCAATTTTCCACCAAAGTCCTAACTGCAAACCTAATGGAAACACCTTAGGTTAACTTCCCACATGTTTCTGAGTTGTTTGAAAGTTGTTTCATGCCTCTGCAAATCAAGACAAAAAAGTTGTTATCTCAGTGCACACAATGCTTTGACAATACAAATAGTATGCATTTCAATTTTACACCAAAGTACTTACTGCAAACCTAATGGAAACACCTTAGGTTAACTTCCCACATGATTCTGAGTTGTCTGAAAGTTGTTTCATGCCTCTGCACATCAAGACATAAAAGTTGTTTTCTCAGTGCATACAATGCTTTGACAATAAAAGTAGTATACATTTCAATTGTACTCAAAAGTCCTGACTGCAAACCTAATGGAAACACCTTTGGTTAACTTCCCACATGATTATGAGTAGTTTGAAAGTTGTTTCATTGCTCTGCTCATCAAGACAAAAAAGTTGCTTTCTCAGTGCATACAATGTTCTGACATTAAAATAGTATACATTTCAATTTTCACCAAAGTGCAGAGGCAAACCTAGATGGAAACATTTAAGGTTAACTTCCCACATGTTTCTGAGATTTGAAAGTTGTTTCATGCCTCTGCACATCAAGACAAAAAAGTTGATTTCTCAGTGCATACAATGCTTTGACAATACAAATAGTATACATTTCAATTTTACTCCATAGTACTTACTGCAAATCAAATGGAAACACCTTAGGTTAACTTCAAACATAATTCTGAGTTGTCTGAAAGTTGTTTCATGCCTCTGCACATCAAGACAAAAAAGTTGCTTTCTCAGTGCATACAGTGTTCTGACATTGAAATAGTATAGATTTCAATTTTCCACCAAAGTCCTAACTGCAAACCTAATGGAAACAGCTTAGGTTAACTTCCCACATGATTATGAGCAGTTGAAAGTTGTTTCATGCCTCTGCTCATCAAGACAAAAAAGTTGATTTCTCAGGCATACAATCTTTGACATAAAAGTAGTATACATTTCAATTTTCCACAAAAGTACTTACTGCAAACCTAATGGAAACATTTTAAGTTAACTTCCCACATGTTTCTGAGATGTCTCAAAGTTGTTTCATTCCTCTGCACATCAAGACAAAAAAGTTGATTTCTCAGTGCATACAATCCTTTGACAATACAAATAGTATACATTTCAATTTTACACCAAAGTACTTACTGCAAACCTAATGGAAACACCTTAGGTTAACTTCCCACATGATTATGAGTACTTTGAAAGTTGTTTCATGCCTCTACACATCAAGACAAAAAAGTTGTTATCTCAGTGCATACAAAGCTTTGACAATACAAAGAGTAAACATTTCAATTTTACACCACAGTACTTAGAGCAAACCTAATGGAAACACCTTTGGTTAACTTCCCACATGATGATGAGTAGTTGGAAAGTTGTTTCATGCCTCTGCTCATCAAGACAAAAAAGTTGTTATCTCAGTGCATACAAAGGTCTGACATTACAAATAGTATACATTTCAATTTTCCACCAAAGTCCTTACTGCAAACCTAATGGAAACAGCTTAAGTTAACTTCCCACATGATTCTGAGTTGTTTGAAAGTTGTTTCATGCCTCTGCAGTGTAAGACAAAAAAGTTGATTTCTCAGTGCATACAATCCTTTGACAATACAAATAGTATACATTTCAATTTTACTCCATAGTACTTACTGCAAACCAAATGGAAACACCTTAGGTTAACTTCAAACATAATTCTGAGATGTCTGAAAGTTGTTTCATGCCTCTGCAGTGTAAGACAAAAAAAGTTGATTTCTCAGTGCATACAATGCTCTGACATTGAAGTAGTATAGATTTCAATTTTCCACCAAAGTCCTAACTGCAAACCTAATGGAAACAGCTTAGGTTAACTTCCCACATGATTATGAGCAGTTTGAAAGTTGTTTCATTCCTCTAGACATCAAGACAAAAAAGTTGATTTCTCAGTGCATACAGTGTTCTGACATTGAAGTAGTATACATTTCAATTTTCCACCAAAGTCCTAACTGCAAACCTAATGGAAACAGCTTAGGTTAACTTCCCACATGATTATGAGCAGTTTGAAAGTTGTTTCATTCCTCTAGACATCAAGACAAAAAAGTTGATTTCTCAGTGCATACAAAGGTTTGACAATACAAATAGTATACATTTCAATTTTACTCCATAGTACTTACTGCAAACCAAATGGAAACACCTTAGGTTAACTTCCCACATGATTCTGAGATGTCTCAAAGTTGTTTCACGCCACTGCACATAAAGACAAAAAAGTTGATTTCTCAGTGCATACAATCCTTTGACAATACAAATAGTATACATTTCAATTTTACACCAAAGTACTTACTGCAAACCTAATGAAAACACCTTAGGTTAACTTCCCACATGATTATGAGTAGTTTGAAAGTTGTTTCATGCCTCTGCATATCAAGACAAAAAAGTTGCTTTCTCAGTGCATACAATGTTCTGACATTAAGGTAGTATACATTTCAATTTTCCAACAAATTGCAGAGTGCAAACCTGATGGAAACATTTTAAGTTAACTTCCCACATGATTCTGAGTTGTTTGAAAGTTGTTTCATGCCTCTGCACATCAAGACAAAAAAGTTGTTTTCTCAGTGCATACAATGCTTTGACAATACAAATAGTATGCATTTCAATTTTACACCAAAGTACTTACTGCAAACCTAATGGAAACACCTTAAGTTAACTTCCCACATGATTCTGAGATGTCTGAAAGTTGTTTCATGCCTCTGCACATATAAGACAAAAAAGTTGATTTCTCAGTGCATACAATGCTTTGACAATACAAATAGTATACATTTCAATTTTACACCAAAGTACTTACTGCAAACCTAATGGAAACACCTTAGGTTAACTTCCCACATGATTATGAGCAGTTGGAAAGTTGTTTCATGCCTCTGCTCATCAAGACAAAAAAGTTGATTTCTCAGTGCATACAATGCTTTGACAATAAAAGTAGTATACATTTCAATTTTCCACAAAAGTACTTACTGCAAACGTAATGGAAACATTTTAAGTTAACTTCCCACATGTTTCTGAGTTGTTTGAAAGTTGTTTCATGCCTCTGCACATCAAGACAAAAAAGTTGATTTCTCAGTGCATACAATGCTTTGACAATACAAATGGTATACATTTCAATTTTACACCAAAGTACTTACTGCAAACGTAATGGAAACACCTTAGGTTAACTTCTCACATGATTATGAGTAGTTTGAAAGTTGTTTCATGCCTCTGCACATCAAGACAAAAAAGTTGTTTTCTCAGTGCATACAATGCTTTGACAATAAAAGTAGTATACATTTCAATTTTACACCAAAATACTTACTGCAAACCTAATGGAAACACCTTAGGTTAACTTCCCACATGATTATGAGCAGTTGGAAAGTTGTTTCATGCCTCTGCTCATCAAGGCAAACAAGTTGATTTCTCAGTGCATACAATGCTTTGACAATAAAAGTAGTGTACATTTCAATTTTCCACAAAAGTACTTACTGCAAACGTAATGGAAACATTTTAAGTTAACGTCCCGCTTGTTTCTGAGTTGTTTGAAAGTTGTTTCATGCCTCTGCACAGCAAGACAAAAAAGTTGTTTTCTCAGTGCATACAATGCTTTGACAATACAAGTAGTATACATTTCAATTTTACACCAAAGTACTTACTGCAAACCTAATGGAAACACCTTAAGTTAACTTCCCACATGATTATGAGTAGTTGGAAAGTTGTTTCATGCCTCTGCTCATCAAGACAAAAAAGTTGCTTTCTCAGTGCATGCAATGCTCTGACATTACAGAGTATACATTTCAATTTTACCAAAGTGCAGAGTGCAAACCTAATGGAAACATTTAAGGTTAACTTCCCACATGTTTCTGAGATGTCTCAAAGTCGTTTCATGGCTCTGCACAGCAAGACAAAGAAGTTGTTTTCTCAGTGCATACAATGCTTTGACAATGCAAATGGTATGCATTTCAATTTTACACCAAAGTACTTACTGCAAACCTAATGGAAACACCTTAGGTTAACTTCCCACATGATTCTGAGATGTCTGAAAGTTGTTTCATGCCTCTGCACATAAAGACAAAAAAGTTGATTTCTCAGTGCATACAATGCTTTGACAATACAAGTAGTATACATTTCAATTTTACACCAAAGTACTTACTGCAAACATAATGGAAACACCTTAGGATAACTTCCCACATGATTATGAGCAGTTTGAAAGTTCTTTCATGCCTCTGCTCGTCAAGACAAAAAAGTTGCTTTCTCAGTGCATACAATGCTCTGACATTAAAGTAGTATACATTTCAATTTTACACCAAAGTACTTACTGCAAACCAATGGAAACACCTTAAGTTAACTTCCCACATGTTTCTGAGTTGTCTGAAAGTTGTTTCATGCCTCTGCAGTGTAAGACAAAAAAGTTGATTTCTCAGTGCATACAATCCTTTGGCAATTCAAATAGTATACATTTCAATTTTACACCACAGTACTTACGGCAAACCTAATGAAAACACCTTAGGTTAACTTCCCACATGATTATGAGTAGTTTGAAAGTTGTTTCATGCCTCTGCACATCAAGACAAAAAAGTTGTTTTCTCAGTGCATACAATGCTTTGACAATACAAATAGTACACATTTCAATTTTACACCACAGTACTTACGGCAAACCTAATGAAAACACCTTAGGTTAACTTCCCACATGATTATGAGTAGTTTGAAAGTTGTTTCATTCCTCTGTTCATCAAGACAAAAAAGTTGATTTCTCAGTGCATACAATGCTTTGACAATAAAAGTAGTTTACATTTCAATTTTACAACAAAGTACGTACTGCAAACCGAATGGAAACACTTTAGGTTAACTTCCCACATGATTCTGAGTTGTTTGAAAGTTGTTTCATGCCTCTACACATCAAGACAAAAAAGTTGCTTTCTCAGTGCATACAGTGTTCTGACATTGAAATAGTATAGATTTCAATTTTCCACCAAAGTCCTAACTGCAAACCTAATGGAAACAGCTTAGGTTAACTTCCCACATGATTATGAGCAGTTTGAAAGTTGTTTCATTCCTCTAGACATCAAGACAAAAAAGTTGATTTCTCAGTGCATACAAAGCTTTGACAATACAAATAGTATACATTTCAATTTTACACCAAAGTACTTACTGCAAACCTAATGGAAACACCTTAGGTTAACTTCCCACATGATTCTGAGATGTCTGAAAGTTGTTTCATGCCTCTGCACATAAAGACAAAAAAGTTGTTTTCTCAGTGCATACAATGCTTTGACAATACAAGTAGTATACATTTCAATTTTACACCAAAGTATTACTGCAAACCTAATGGAAACACCTTAAGTTAACTTCCCACATGATTATGAGTAGTTGGAAAGTTGTTTCATGCCTCTGCTCATCAAGACAAAAAGTTGCTTTCTCAGTGCATACAATGCTCTGACATACAGTAGTATACATTTCAATTTCAATTTTGAACCAAAGTGCAGAGTGCAAACCGATGGAAACATTTAAGGTTAACTTCCCACATGATTCTGAGTGTTTGAAAGTTGTTTCATGCCTCTGCACATCAAGACAAAAAAGTTGATTTCTCAGTGCATACAATGCTTTGACAATACAAATAGTATACATTTCAATTTTACACCAAAGTACTTACTGCAAACCTAATGGAAACACCTGAGGTTAACTTCAAACATGATTCTGAGATGTCTGAAAGTTGTTTCATGCCTCTGCACATAAAGACAAAAACCTTGATTTCTCAGTGCATACAATGCTTTGACAATACAAATAGTATAGATTTCAATTTAACAGCAAAGTACTTTCTGCAAAACTAATGGAAACACCTTGGGTTAACTTCCCACATGATTTTGAGTAGTTTGAAAGTTGTTTCATGCCTCTGCTCATCAAGACAAAAAAGTTGTTTTCTCAGTGCATACAATGCTTTGACAATACAAATAGTATACATTTCAATTTTACACCAAAGTACTTACTGCAAACCTAATGGAAACACCTTAGGTTAACTTCCCACATGATTCTGAGATGTCTGAAAGTTGTTTCATGCCTCTGCACATAAAGACAAAAAAGTTGATTTCTCAGTGCATACAATGCTTTGACAATTCAAATAGTATACATTTCAATTTTACACCAAAGTACTTACGGCAAACCTAATGGAAACACCTTAGGTTAACTTCCCACATGATTATGAGTAGTTTGAAAGTTGTTTCATGCCTCTGCACATCAAGACAAAAAAGTTGATTTCTCAGTGCATAGAGTGCTTTGACAATAAAAGTAGTATGCATTTGAATTTTAAACCAAAGTACTTACTGCAAACCTAATGGAAACAGCTTAGGTTAACTTCACACATGATTATGAGTAGTTTGAAAGTTGTTTCATGCCTCTGCTCATCAAGACAAAAAAGTTGATTTCTCAGTGCATACAATGCTTTGACAATAAAAGTAGTATAGATTTCAATTTTCCACCAAAGTCCTAACTGCAAACCTAATGGAAACAGCTTAGGTTAACTTCCCACATGATTCTGAGTTGTTTGAAAGTTGTTTCATGCCTCTGCACAGCAAGACAAAAAAGTTGATTTCTCAGTGCATACAATGCTTTGACAATACGAATAGTATACATTTCAATTTTACACCAAAGTACTTACTGCAAACCTAATGGAAACACCTTAGGTTAACTTCCCACATGATTCTGAGTGTCTGAAAGTTGTTTCATGCCTCTGCACATAAGACAAAAAAGTTGATTTCTCAGTGCATACAATGCTTTGACAATAAAAGTAGTATGCATTTGAATTTTAAACCAAAGTACTTACTGCAAACCTAATGGAAACAGCTTAGGTTAACTTCACACATGATTATGAGTAGTTTGAAAGTTGTTTCATGCCTCTGCTCATCAAGACAAAAAAGTTGCTTTCTCAGTGCATACAATGCTCTGACATTAAAGTAGTATACATTTCAATTTTCCACCAAAGTACTTACTGCAAACCTGATGGAAACATTTGAAGTTAACTTCCCACATGTTTCTGAGTTGATTGAAAGTTGTTTCATGCCTCTGCAAATCAAGACAAAAAAGTTGTTTTCTCAGTGCATACAATGTTTTGACAATACAAAGAGTATACATTTCAATTTTACACCAAAGTACTTACTGCAAACCTAATGGAAACACCTTAGGTTAACTTCCCACATGATTCTGAGATGTCTGAAAGTTGTTTCATGCCTCTGCACATAAAGACAAAAAAGTTGATTTCTCAGTGCATACAATGCTTTGACAATACAATTAGTATACATTTCAGTTCTACACGAAAGAACTTACTGAAAATCTAATGGAAACATCTTAGGTTAACTTCCCACATGATTCTGAGATGTCTGAAAGTTGTTTCATGCCTCTGCACAGCAAGACAAAAAAGCTGTTTTCTCAGTGCATACAATGCTTTGACAATACAATTAGTATACATTTCAATTTTACACCAAAGTACTTACTGCAAACCTAATGGAAACACCTTAGGTTAACTTCCCACATGATTATGAGTAGTTTGAAAGTTATTTCATGCCTCTGCACATAAAGACAAAAAAGTTGATTTCTCAGTGAATACAATGCTTTCACATAAGAGTAGTATACATTTCAATTTTCCACCAAAGTGCAGAGTGCAAACGTAATCGAAACACCTTACTTTAACTTCCCACATGGTTATGAGCAGTTTGATGATTCATGCCTGTGCAAATCAAGACAAAACAGTTGATTTCTCAGTGCATACAATGCTTTGACAATTCAAATAGTATACATTTCAATTTTACTCCATAGTACTTACTGCAAACCAAATGGAAACACCTTAGGTTAACTTCCCACATGATTATGAGATGTCTCAAAGTTGTTTCACGCCACTGCACATAAAGACAAAAAAGTTGATTTCTCAGTGCATACAATCCTTTGACAATTCAAATAGTATACATTTCAATTTTCCACCAAAGTCCTAACTGCAAACCTAATGGAAACAGCTTAGGTTAACTTCCCACATGATTATGAGCAGTTTGAAAGTTGTTTCATTCCTCTAGACATCAAGACAAAAAAGTTGATTTCTCAGTGATAACAAAGGTTGGACAATACAAATAGTATACATTTCAATTTTACACCAAAGTACTTACTGCAAACCTAATGGAAACACCTTAGGTTAACTTCCCACATGATTCTGAGATGTCTGAAAGTTGTTTCATGCCTCTGCACATAAAGACAAAAAAGTTGATTTCTCAGTGCATACAATGCTTTGACAATACAAATAGTATACATTTCAATTTTACACCAAAGTACTTACTGCAAACCTAATGGAAACACCTTAGGTTAACTTCCCACATGATTATGAGTAGTTTGAAAGTTGTTTCATGCCTCTACACATCAAGACAAAAAAGTTGTTATCTCAGTGCATACAAAGCTTTGACAATAAAAATGGTATGCATTTGAATTTTACACCAAAGTACTTACTGCAAACCTAATGGAAACAGCTTAGGTTAACTTCACACATGATTATGAGTAGTTGGAAAGTTGTTTCATGCCTCTGTTCATCAAGACAAAAAAGTTGCTTTCTCAGTGCATACAAAGCTTTGACAATACAAATAGTATACATTTCAATTTTACTCCAAAGTACTTACTGCAAACCTAATGGAAACATTTTAAGTTAACTTCCCACATGTTTCTGAGTTGATTGAAAGTTGTTTCATGCCTCTGCACATCAAGACAAAAAAGTTGTTTTCTCAGTGCATACAATGCTTTGACAATACAAATGGTATACATTTCAATATTACACCAAAGTACTGCAAACCTAATGGAAACACCTTAGGTTAACTTCCCACATGACTATGAGATGTCTGAAAGTTGTTTCTTGCCTCTGCAAATAAAGACAAAAAAGTTGATTTCTCAGTGAATACAATGCTTTGACAATAAAAGTAGTATACATTTCAATTTTACACCAAAGTACTTACTGCAAACCTAATGGAAACACCGTAAGTAAACTTCCCACATGATTCTGAGATGTCTGAAAGTTGTTTCATGCCTCTGCACATCAAGACAAAAAAGTTGATTTCTCAGTGCATACAAAGGTTTGACAATACAAATAGTATACATTTCAATTTTACTCCATAGTACTTACTGCAAACCAAATGGAAACACCTTAGGTTAACTTCCCACATGATTCTGAGATGTCTGAAAGCTGTTTCATGCCTCTGCACATAAAGACAAAAAAGTTGATTTCTCAGTGCATAGAGTGCTTTGACAATAAAAGTAGTATGCATTTGAATTTTACACCAAAGTACTTACTGCAAACCTAATGGAAACACCTTAGGTTAACTTCCCACATGATTATGAGTAGTTGGAAAGTTGTTTCATGCCTCTGCTCATCAAGACAAAAAAGTTGATTTCTCAGAGCATACAAAGGTTTGACAATACAAATGGTATACATTTCAATTTTCCACCAAAGTACTTACTGCAAACCTAATGGAAACACCTTAGGTTAACTTCCCACATGATTCTGAGATGTCTGAAAGTTGTTTCATGCCTCTGCACATAAAGACAAAAAAGTTGATTTCTCAGTGCATACAATGCTTTGACAATACAAATAGTATACATTTCAATTTTACACCAAAGTACTTACTGCAAACCTAATGGAAACACCTTAGGTTAACTTCCCACATGATTATGAGTAGTTTGAAAGTTGTTTCATGCCTCTGCTCATCAAGACAAAAAAGTTGTTTTCTCAGTGCATACAATGCTTTGACAATACAAGTAGTATACATTTCAATTTTCCACCAAAGTACTTACTGCAAACCTAATGGAAACACCTTAGGTTAACTTCCCACATGATTCTGAGATGTCTGAAAGTTGTTTCATGCCTCTGCACATAAAGACAAAAAAGTTGTTTTCTCAGTGCATACAATGCTTTGACAATACAAATAGTATACATTTCAATTTTACACCAAAGTACTTACTGCAAACCTAATGGAAACACCTTAGGTTAACTTCCCACATGATTCTGAGTAGTCTGAAAGTTGTTTCATGCCTCTGCACATAAAGACAAAAAAGTTGATTTCTCAGTGAATACAATGCTTTGACATAAGAGTAGTATACATTTCAATTGTACTCAAAAGTCCTGACTGCAAACCTAATGGAAACACCTTTTGTTAACTTCCCACATGATTATGAGTAGTTTGAAAGTTGTTTCATGCCTCTGCTCATCAAGACAAAAAAGTTGCTTTCTCAGTGCATACAATGCTCTGACATTAAAGTAGTATACATTTCAATTTTCCACCAAAGTGCAGAGTGCAAACCTGATGGAAACATTTGAAGTTAACTTCCCACATGATTCTGAGTTGTTTGAAAGTTGTTTCATGCCTCTGCACAGCAAGACAAAAAAGTTGTTTTCTCAGTGCATACAATGCTTTGACAATACAAATAGTATACATTTCAATTTTACACCAAAGTACAGACTGCAAACCTAATGGAAACACCTTAGGTTAACTTCCCACATGATTCTGAGATGTCTGAAAGTTGTTTCATGCCTCTGCACATAAAGACAAAAAAGTTGATTTCTCAGTGAATACAATGCTTTGACAATAAAAGTAGTATACATTTCAATTTTACACCAAAGTGCAGAGTGCAAACGTAATGGAAACACCTTTGGTTAACTTCCCACATGATTATGAGTAGTTTGAAAGTTGTTTCATGCCTCTGCACATCAAGACAAAAAAGTTGTTATCTCAGTGCATACAATGCTTTGACAATACAAATAGTATACATTTCAAATTTTACACCAAAGTACTTACTGCAAACGTAATGGAAACACCTTAGGTTAACTTCCCACATGATTCTGAGATGTCTGAAAGTTGTTTCATGCCTCTGCACATAAAGACAAAAAAGTTGATTTCTCAGTGCATACAATGCTTTGACAATACAAATAGTATACATTTCAATTTTACACCAAAGTACTTACTGCAAACCTAATGGAAACACCTTAGGTTAACTTCCCACATGATTATGAGTAGTTTGAAAGTTGTTTCATGCCTCTGCTCATCAAGACAAAAAAGTTGCTTTCTCAGTGCATACAATGTTCTGACATTAAAGTAGTATACATTTCAATTTTCCACCAAAGTGCAGAGTGCAAACCTAATGGAAACACATTAGGTTAACTTCCCACATGATTCTGAGTAGTTTGAAAGTTGTTTCATGCCTCGCTCATCAAGACAAAAAAGTTGCTTTCTCAGTGCATAAAATGCTCTAACATTACAGTAGGATACTTTCCAATTGTCCACCAAAGTGCAGACTGCAAACCAGATGGAAACATTTTAAAGCTTTCTCAAAGCTTTGACTATAAAAGTACTATACATTTCAATTTTACACAGAAGTACTTACTGCAAACCCGATGGAAAAAACTTAAGTTAACTTCCCAAATGATTCTGAGATGTCTGAAAGTTGTTTCATGCCTCTGCACATAAAGACAAAAAAGTTGATTTCTCAGTGCATACAATGCTTTGACAATACAAATAGTATACATTTCAATTTTACACCAAAGTACTTACTGCAAACCTAATGGAAACACCTTAGGTTAACTTCCCACATGATTCTGAGATGTCTGAAAGTTGTTTCATGCCTCTGCACATCAAGACAAAAAAGTTGATTTCTCAGTGCATACAATGCTTTGACAATAAAAGTAGTATACATTTGAATTTTACACCAAAGTACTTACTGCAAACCTGATGGAAACATTTGAAGTTAACTTCCCACATGTTTCTGAGTTGATTGAAAGTTGTTTCATGCCTCTGCACAGCAAGACAAAAAAGTTGTTTTCTCAGTGCATACAATGCTTTGACAATACAATTAGTATACATTTCAATTTTACACCAAAGTACTTACTGCAAACGTAATGGAAACACCTTAGGTTAACATTCCACATGATTATGAGTAGTTTGAAAGTTGTTTCATGCCTCTGCACATCAAGACAAAAAAGTTGTTATCTCAGTGCATACAAAATTTGACAATACAAATAGTATGCATTTCAATTTTACACCAAAGTACTTACTGCAAACCTAATGGAAACACCTTAGGTTAACTTCCCACATGATTCTGAGATGTCTGAAAGTTGTTTCATGCCTCTGCACATCAAGACAAAAAAGTTGCTTTCTCAGTGCATACAATGCTTTGACAATACAGTAGTATGCATTTGAATTTTACACCAAATTACTTACTGCAAACCTAATGGAAACACCGTGAGTAAACTTCCCACATGATTCTGAGATGTCTGAAAGTTGTTTCATGCCTCTGCACATAAAGACAAAAAAGTTGCTTTCTCAGTGCATACAATGCTCTGACAATACAAATAGTATACATTTCAATTTTCCACCAAAGTACTTACTGCAAACCTAATGGAAACATTTTAGGTTAACTTCCCACATGATTCTGAGATGTTTGAAAGTTGTTTCATGCCTCTGCACATCAAGACAAAAAAGTTGTTTTCTCAGTGCATACAATGCTTTGACAATAAAAGTAGTATGCATTTGAATTTTACACCAAATTACTTACTGCAAACCTAATGGAAACACCGTGAGTAAACTTCCCACATGATTCTGAGATGTCTGAAAGTTGTTTCATGCCTCTGCACATAAAGACAAAAAAGTTGTTTTCTCAGTGCATACAATGCTTTGACAATACAAATAGTATACATTTCAATTTTACACCAAAGTACTTACTGCAAACCTAATGGAAACACCTTAGGTTAACTTCCCACATGATTCTGAGATGTCTGAAAGTTGTTTCATGCCTCTGCACATAAAGACTAAAAAGTTGATTTCTCAGTGCATAGAGTGCTTTGACAATAAAAGTAGTATACATTTCAATTTTACACCAAAGTACTTACTGCAAACCTAATGGAAACACCTTAGGTTAACTTCCCACATGATTATGAGTAGTTGGAAAGTTGTTTCATGCCTCTGTTCATCAAGACAAAAAAGTTGCTTTCTCAGTGCATACAAAGCTTTGACAATACAAATAGTATACATATCAATTTTCCACCAAAGTCCTAACTGCAAACCTAATGGAAACAGCTTAGGTTAACTTCCCACATGATTATGAGCAGTTTGAAAGTTGTTTCATTCCTCTAGACATCAAGACAAAAAAGTTGATTTCTCAGTGCATACAAAGGTTTGACAATACAAATAGTATACATTTCAATTTTACACCAAAGTACTTACTGCAAACCTAATGGAAACACCTTAGGTTAACTTCCCACATGATTATGAGTAGTTTGAAAGTTGTTTCATTCCTCTGTTCATCAAGACAAAAAAGTTGCTTTCTCAGTGCATACAGTGTTCTGACATTGAAATAGTATACATTTCAATTTTCCACCAAAGTACTTACTGCAAACCTAATGGAAACACCTTAGGTTAACTTCCCACATGATTCTGAGATGTCTGAAAGTTGTTTCATGCCTCTGCAGTGTAAGACAAAAAAGTTGATTTCTCAGTGCATACAATGCTTTGACAATTCAAATAGTATACATTTCAATTTTACACCAAAATACTTACTGCAAACCTAATGAAAACACCTTAGGTTAACTTCCCACATGATTATGAGTAGTTTGAAAGTTGTTTCATTCCTCTAGACATCAAGACAAAAAAGTTGATTTCTCAGTGCATACAAAGGTTTGACAATACAAATAGTATACATTTCAATTTTACTCCAAAGTACTTACTGCAAACCTAATGGAAACACCTTCGGTTAACTTCAAACATAATTCTGAGTTGTCTGAAAGTTGTTTCATGCCTCTGCACATAAGACAAAAAAGTTGATTTCTCAGTGCATAGAATGCTTTGACATACAAATAGTATACATTTCAATTTTACACCAAAGTACTTACTGCAAACCTAATGGAAACACCTTAGGTTAACTTCCCACATGATTCTGAGTAGTTTGAAAGTTGTTTCATGCATCTGCTCATCAAGACAAAAAAGTTGATTTCTCAGTGCATACAATGCTTTGACAATACAAATAGTAAACATTTCAATTTTACACCACAGTACTTAGAGCAAACCTAATGGAAACACCTTTGGTTAACTTCCCACATGATGATGAGTTGATTGAAAGTTGTTTCATGCCTCTGAAAATCAAGAGAAAACAAGTTGTTTTCTCAGTGCATACAATGCTTTGACAATACAAATAGCATACATTTCAATTTTACACCAAAGTACTTACTGCAAACCTAATGGAAACACCTTAGGTTAACTTCCCACATGATTCTGAGATGTTTGAAAGTTGTTTCATGCCTCTGCACATCAAGACAAAAAAGTTGATTTCTCAGTGCATACAATGCTTTGACAATACAAATAGTATACATTTCAATTTTACACCAAAGTACTTACTGCAAACCTAAAGGAAACACCTTAGGTTAACTTCCCACATGATTCTGAGATGTCTGAAAGTTGTTTCATGCCTCTGCACATAAAGACAAAAAAGTTGATTTCTCAGTGCATACAATGCTTTGACAATACAAATAGTATACATTTCAATTTTACACCAAAGTACTTACTGCAAACCTAATGGAAACACCTTAGGTTAACTTCCCACATGATTATGAGTAGTTTGAAAGTTGTTTCATGCCTCTGCTCATCAAGACAAAAAAGTTGCTTTCTCAGTGCATACAATGTTCTGACGTTAAGGTAGTATACATTTCAATTTTCCACCAAAGTGCAGAGTGCAAACCTGATGGAAACATTTGAAGTTAACTTCCCACATGATTCTGAGTTGATTGAAAGTTGTTTCATGCCTCTGCACAGCAAGACAAAAAAGTTGTTTTCTCAGTGCATACAATGCTTTGACAATACAAGTAGTATACATTTCAATTTTACACCAAAGTACTTACTGCAAACCTAATGGAAACAGCTTAGGTTAACTTCCCACATGATTATGAGCAGTTTGAAAGTTGTTTCATTCCTCTAGACATCAAGACAAAAAAGTTGATTTCTCAGTGCATACAAAGGTTTGACAATACAAATAGTATACATTTCAATTTTACACCAAAGTACTTACTGCAAACCTAATGGAAACACCTTAGGTTAACTTCCCACATGATTATGAGATGTCTGAAAGTTGTTTCATGCCTCTGCTCATCAAGACAAAAAAGTTGATTTCTCAGTGCATACAATGCTTTGACAATACAAGTAGTATACATTTCAATTTTACACCAAAGTACTTACTGCAAACCTAATGGAAACACCTTAGGTTAACTTCCCACATGATTCTGAGATGTCTGAAAGTTGTTTCATGCCTCTGCACATAAAGACAAAAAAGTTGATTTCTCAGTGCATACAATGCTTTGACAATACAAATAGTATACATTTCAATTTTACACCAAAGTACTTACTGCAAACCTAATGGAAACACCTTAGGTTAACTTCCCACATGATTCTGAGATGTCTGAAAGTTGTTTCATGCCTCTGCACATAAAGACAAAAAAGTTGATTTCTCATTGCATACAATGCTTTGACAATACAAATAGTATACATTTCAATTTTACACCAAAGTACTTACTGCAAACCTAATGGAAACACCTTAGGTTAACTTCCCACATGATTCTGAGTGTTTGAAAGTTGTTTCATGCCTCTGCACATCAAGACAAAAAAGTTGATTTCTCAGTGCATACAATGCTTTGACAATACGAAATAGTATACATTTCAATTTTACTACAAAGTACTTACTGCAAACCTAATGGAAACAGCTTCGGTTAACTTCAAACATAATTCCGAGTTGTCTGAAAGTTGTTTCATGCCTCTGCAGTGTAAGACAAAAAAGTTGATTTCTCAGTGCATACAATGCTTTGACAATTCAAATAGTATACATTTCAATTTTACACCAAAGTACTTACGGCAAACCTAATGGAAACACCTTAGGTTAACTTCCCACATGATTATGAGTAGTTTGAAAGTTGTTTCATGCCTCTGCTCATCAATACAAAAAAAGTTGCTTTCTCAGTGCATACAATGCTCTGACATTAAAATATTATACATTTCAATTTTCCACCAAAGTGCAGAGTGCAAACCTGATGGAAACATTTTAAGTTAACTTCCCACATGTTTCTGAGTTGATTGAAAGTTGTTTCATGCCTCTGCACATCAAGACAAAAAAGTTGTTTTCTCAGTGCATACAATGCTTTGACAATACAAGTAGTATACATTTCAATTTCACACCAAAGTACTTACTGCAAACCTAATGGAAACACCTTAGGTTAACTTCCCACATGATTCTGAGATGTTTGAAAGTTGTTTCATGCCTCTGCAAATCAAGACAAAAAAGTTGTTTTCTCAGTGCATACAATGCTTTGACAATACAAAGAGTATACATTTCAATTTTACACCAAAGTACTTACTGCAAACCTAATGGAAACACCTTAGGTTAACTTCCCACATGATTCTGAGATGTCTGAAAGTTGTTTCATGCCTCTGCACATAAAGACAAAAAAGTTGATTTCTCAGTGAATACAATGCTTTGACAATACAAATAGTATACATTTCAATTTTACACCAAAGTACTTACTGCAAACCTAATGGAAACACCTTAGGTTAACATTCCACATGATTATGAGTAGTTTGAAAGTTGTTTCATGCCTCTGCTCATCAAGACAAAAAAGTTGATATCTCTGTGCATAGAGTGCTTTGACTATAAAAGTAGTATACATTTCAATTTTACACCAAAGTACTTACTGCAAACCTAATGGAAACACCTTAGGTTAACTTCCCACATGATTCTGAGTGTTTGAAAGTTGTTTCATGCCTCTGCACAGCAAGACAAAAAAGTTGTTTTCTCAGTGCATACAATGCTTTGACAATACAAGTAGTATACATTTCAATTTTACACCAAAGTACTTACTGCAAACCTAATGGAAACACCTTAGGTTAACTTCCCACATGATTCTGAGATGTCTGAAAGTTGTTTCATGCCTCTGCACATAAGAGACAAAAAGTTGATTTCTCAGTGCATACAATGCTTTGACAATACAAATAGTATACATTTCAATTTTACACCAAAGTACTTACTGCAAACCTAATGGAAACACCTTAGGTTAACTTCCCACATGATTCTGAGATGTCTGAAAGTTGTTTCATGCCTCTGCACATAAAGACAAAAAAGTTGTTTTCTCAGTGCATACAATCCTTTGACAATACAAATAGTATACATTTCAATTTTACACCAAAGTACTTACTGCAAACCTAATGGAAACACCTTAGGTTAACTTCCCACATGATTATGAGTAGTTTGAAAGTTGTTTCATGCCTCTGCTCATCAAGACAAAAAAGTTGATTTCTCAGTGCATACAATGCTTTGACAATACGAATAGTATATATTTCAATTTTACACCAAAGTACTTACTGCAAACCTGATGGAAACATTTTAAGTTAACTTCCCACATGATTCTGAGATGTCTGAAAGTTGTTTCATGCCTCTGCACATAAAGACAAAAAAGTTGATTTCTCAGTGCATACAATGCTTTGACAATACAAATAGTATACATTTCAATTTTACACCAAAGTACTTACTGCAAACCTAATGGAAACACCTTAGGTTAACTTCCCACATGATTATGAGTAGTTTGAAAGTTGTTTCATGCCTCTACACATCAAGACAAAAAAGTTGTTATCTCAGTGCATACAATGCTTTGACAATAAAAGTAGTATACATTTCAATTTTACACCAAAGTACTTACTGCAAACCAATGGAAACACCTTAGGTTAACTTCCCACATGATTCTGAGTGTTTGAAAGTTGTTTCATTCCTCTGCACATCAAGACAAAAAAGTTGATTTCTCAGTGCATACAATGCTTTGACAATACAAATAGTATACATTTCAATTTTACACCAAAGTACTTACTGCAAACGTAATGGAAACACCTTAAGTTAACTTCCCACATGATTCTGAGTGTTTGAAAGTTGTTTCATGCCTCTGCACATCAAGACAAAAAAGTTGATTTCTCAGTGCATACAATGCTTTGACAATACAAATAGTATACATTTCAATTTTACACCAAAGTACTTACTGCAAACCTAATGGAAACACCTTAGGTTAACTTCCCACATGATTCTGAGATGTTTGAAAGTTGTTTCATGCCTCTGCACATCAAGACAAAAAAGTTGATTTCTCAGTGCATACAATGCTTTGACAATACGAATAGTATACATTTCAATTTTACTCCATAGTACTTACTGCAAATCAAATGGAAACACCTTAGGTTAACTTCAAACATAATTCTGAGTTGTCTGAAAGTTGTTTCATGCCTCTGCAGTGTAAGACAAAAAAGTTGATTTCTCAGTGCATACAATCCTTTGACAATTCAAATAGTATACATTTCAATTTTACACCACAGTACTTACGGCAAACCTAATGGAAACACCTTAGGTTAACTTCCCACATGATTATGAGTAGTTTGAAAGTTGTTTCATTCCTCTGTTCATCAAGACAAAAAAGTTGCTTTCTCAGTGCATACAGTGTTCTGACATTGAAATAGTATACATTTCAATTTTCCACCAAAGTCCTAACTGCAAACCTAATGGAAACATTTTAAGTTAACTTCCCACATGATTCTGAGTTGTTTGAAAGTTGTTTCATGCCTCTGCACATCAAGACAAAAAAGTTGTTTTCTCAGTGCATACAATGCTTTGACAATACAATTAGTATACATTTCAATTTTACACCAAAGTACTTACTGCAAACCTAATGGAAACACCTTAGGTAACTTCCCACATGATTCTGAGTGTTTGAAAGTTGTTTCATGCCTCTGCACATCAAGACAAAAAAGTTGATATCTCAGTGCATAGACTGCTTTGACAATACAAATAGTATACATTTCAATTTTACACCAAAGTACTTACTGCAAACCTAATGGAAACACCTTAGGTTAACTTCCCACATGATTCTGAGATGTCTGAAAGTTGTTTCATGCCTCTGCACATAAAGACAAAAAAGTTGATTTCTCAGTGCATACAATGCTTTGACAATACAAATAGTATACATTTCAATTTTACACCAAAGTACTTACTGCAAACCTAATGGAAACACCTTAGGTTAACTTCCCACATGATTCTGAGATGTCTGAAAGTTGTTTCATGCCTCTGCTCATCAAGACAAAAAAGTTGCTTTCTCAGTGCATACAATGCTTTGACAATACAAGTAGTATACATTTCAATTTTACACCAAAGTACTTACTGCAAACCTAATGGAAACACCGTAGGTTAACTTCCCACATGATTCTGAGATGTCTGAAAGTTGTTTCATGCCTCTGCACATCAAGACAAAAAAGTTGATTTCTCAGTGCATAGAATGCTTTGACAATACAAATAGTATACATTTCAATTTTACAACAAAGTACTTACTGCAAACCTAATGGAAACACCTTAAGTTAACTTCCCACATGATTCTGAGATGTTTGAAAGTTGTTTCATGCCTCTGCACATCAAGACAAAAAAGTTGATTTCTCAGTGCATACAATGCTTTGACAATACAAATAGTATACATTTCAATTTTACACCAAAGTACTTACTGCAAACCTAATGGAAACACCTTAGGTTAACTTCCCACATGATTATGAGTAGTTGGAAAGTTGTTTCATGCCTCTGCTCATCAAGACAAAAAAATTGATTTCTCAGTGCATACAATGCTTTGACAATAAAAGTAGTATACATTTCAATTTTACACTAAAGTACTTACTGCAAACCAATGGAAACACCTTAAGTTAACTTCCCACATGATTCTGAGATGTTTGAAAGTTGTTTCATGCCTCTGCACATCAAGACAAAAAAGTTGATTTCTCAGTGCATACAATGCTTTGACAATAGGAATAGTATACATTTCAATTTTACACCAAAGTACTTACTGCAAACCTAATGGAAACACCTTAGGTTAACTTCCCACATGATTCTGAGATGTCTGAAAGTTGTTTCATGCCTCTGCACATCAAGACAAAAAAGTTGATTTCTCAGTGCATACAATGCTTTGACAATACAAATAGTATACATTTCAATTTTACACAAAATACTTACTGCAAACCTAATGGAAACACCTTAAGTTAACTTCCCACATGATTCTGAGATGTTTGAAATTTGTTTCATGCCTCTGCACATCAAGACAAAAAAGTTGCTTTCTCAGTGCATACAATGCTCTGACATTACAAGTAGTATACATTTCAATTTTTCCACCAAAGTAGCAGACTGCAAACCTAATGGAAACATTTTAGGTTAACTTCCCACATGATTCTGAGATGTCTGAAAGTTGTTTCATGCCTCTGCTCATTAATACAAAAAAAGTTGTTTTCTCAGTGCATACAATGCTTTGACAATACAAGTAGTATACATTTCAATTTTACACCAAAGTACTTACTGCAAACCTAATGGAAACACCTTAGGTTAACCCCACATGTTTCTGAGTTGTTTGAAAGTTGTTTCATGCATCTGCACATCAAGACAAAAAAGTTGATTTCTCAGTGCATACAATGCTTTGACAATACAAATAGTATACATTTCAATTTTACTCCAAAGTACTTACTGCAAACCTAATGGAAACACCTCAGGTTAACTTCAAACATGATTCTGAGAAGTCTGAAAGTTGTTTCATGCCTCTGCACATAAAGACAAAAAAGTTGATTTCTCAGTGCATGCAATGCTTTGACTATAAAAGTAGTATGCATTTGAATTTTACACCAAAGTACTTACTGCAAACCTAATGGAAACACCGTGAGTAAACTTCCCACATGATTCTGAGATGTCTGAAAGTTGTTTCATGCCTCTGCTCATCAAGACAAAAAAGTTGCTTTCTCAGTGCATACAATGCTTTGACAATACAAATAGTATACATTTCAATTTTACTCCAAAGTACTTACTGCAAACCTAATGGAAACACCTTAGGTTAACTTCCCACATGATTCTGAGTTGTCTGAAAGTTGTTTCATGCCTCTGCACATCAAGACAAAAAAGTTGATTTCTCAGTGCATACAATGCTTTGACAATACAAATAGTATACATTTCAATTTTACTCCATAGTACTTACTGCAAACCAAATGGAAACACCTTAGGTTAACTTCCCACATGATTCTGAGATGTCTGAAAGTTGTTTCATGCCTCTGCACATAAAGACAAAAAAGTTGATTTCTCAGTGCATACAATGCTTTGACAATACAAGTAGTATACATTTCAATTTTACACCAAAGTACTTACTGCAAACCTAATGGAAACACCTTAGGTTAACTTCCCACATGATTCTGAGATGTCTGAAAGTTATTTCATGCCTCTGCAGTGTAAGACAAAAAAGTTGTTTTCTCAGTGCATACAAAGCTTTGACAATACAAATTGTATACATTTCAATTTTACACCAAAGTACTTACTGCAAACCTAATGGAAACAGCTTAGGTTAACTTCCCACATGATTATGAGCAGTTTGAAAGTTGTTTCATGCCTCTACACATCAAGACAAAATAGTTGATTTCTCAGTGCATACAATGCTTTAACAATACGAATTGTATACATTTCAATTTTACACCAAAGTACTTACTGCAAACGTAGTGGAAACATTTTAAGTTAACTTCCCACATGTTTCTGCCCTGTTTGAAAGTTGTTTCATGCCTCTGCACATCAAGACAAAAAAGTTGATTTCTCAGTGCATACAATGCTTTGACAATACGAATAGTATACATTTCAATTTTACACCCAAATACTTACTGCAAACCTAGTGGAAACACCTTAGTTTAACTTCCCACATGTTTCTGAGTTGTTTGAAAGTTGTTTCATGCATCTGCACATCAAGACAAAAAAGTTGATTTCTCAGTGCATACAATGCTTTGACAATACGAATAGTATATATTTCAATTTTACACCCAAGTACTTACTGCAAACGTAGTGGAAACACGTTAGTTTGACTTCCCACATGTTTCTGAGTTGTTTGAAAGTTGTTTCATGCCTCTGCACATCAAGACAAAAAAGTTGATTTCTCAGTGCATAGAATGCTTTGACAGTACAATAGTATACATTTCAATTTTACACCAAAGTACTTACTGCAAACCTAATGGAAACACCTTAGGTTAACTTCCCACATGATTCAGAGATGTCTGAAAGTTGTTTCATGCCTCTGCACATAAAGACAAAAAAGTTGATTTCTCAGTGAATACAATGCTTTGACAATACAAATAGTATATATTTCAATTTTACACCCAAGTACTTACTGCAAACCTAGTGGAAACACCTTAGGTTAACTTCCCACATGTTTCTGAGTTGTTTGAAAGCTGTTTCATGCCTCTGCACATCAAGACAAAAAAGTTGCTTTCTCAGTGAATACAATTCTTTGACAATATGAATAGTGTACATTTCAATTTTACACCAATGTACTTACTTCAAACCTAATGGAAACACCTTAGGTTAACTTCGCAAATGATTATGAGTAGTTGGAAAGTTGTTTCATGCCTCTGCTCATCAAGACAAAAAAGTTGTTTTCTCAGTGCACACAATGCTTTGAGAATAAAAGAAGTATACATTTCAATTTTCCACCAAAGTGCAGAGTGCAAAGCAGATGGAAACATTTTCAGTTAACTTCCCACATGATTCTGAGTTGTTTGAAAGTTGTTTCATGCCTCTGCTCATCAAGACAAAAAAGTTGTTTTCTCAGTGCATACAAATTTTGACAATACAAATGGTATACATTTCAATTTTACACCAAAGTACTTACTGCAAACCTAATGGAAACACCTTAGGTTAACTTCCCACATGTTTCTGAGATGTCTGAAAGTTGTTTCATGCCTCTGCACATAAAGACAAAAAAGTTGATTTCTCAGTGCATACAATGCTTTGACAATACAAAGTAGTAAACATTTCAATTTTACACCACAGTACTTACTGCAAACCTAATGGAAACACCTTTGCTTAACTTCCAAAATGATGATGAGTAGTTGGAAAGTTGTTTCATGCCTCTGCTCATCAAGACAAAAAAGTTGTTATCTCAGTGCATACAAAGGTTTGACAATACAAATAGTATACATTTCAATTTTACACAAAAGTACTTACTGCAAACCAGATGGAAACATTTTAAGTTAACTTCCCACATGTTTCTGACCTGTTTGAAAGTTGTTTCATTCCTCTGCACATCAAGACAAAAAAGTTGATTTCTCAGTGCATACAATGCTTTGACAATAGGAATAGTATACATTTCAATTTTACTCCATAGTACTTACTGCAAACCAAATGGAAACACCTTAGGTTAACTTCCCACATGATTCTGAGATGTCTGAAAGTTGTTTCATGCCTCTGCACATCAAGACAAAAAAGTTGATTTCTCAGTGCATAGAATGCTTTGGCAGTACGAATAGTATACATTTCAATTTTAAAACAAAATACTTACTGCAAACCTAATGGAAACACCTTAAGTTAACTTCCCACATGTTTCTGACCTGTTTGAAAGTTGTTTCATGCATCTGCACATCAAGACAAAAAAGTTGATTTCTCAGTGCATACAATGCTTTGACAATACGAATAGTATATATTTCAAATTTACAGCAAAGTGCTTACTGCAAACCTAATGGAAACACCTTAGGTTAACTTCCCACATGATTCTGAGTTGTCTGAAAGCTGTTTCATGCCTCTGCACATCAAGACAAAAAAGTTGCTTTCTCAGTGAATACAATTCTTTGACAATATGAATATTGTACATTTCAATTTTACACCAATGTAATTACTTCAAACCTAATGGAAACACCTTAGGTTAACTTCGCAAATGATTATGAGTAGTTTGAAAGTTGTTTCATGCCTCGCTCATCAAGACAAAAAAGTTGCTTTCTCAGTGCATAAAATGCTCTAACATTACAGTAGGATACATTTCAATTTTCCAACAAAGTGCAGAGTGCAAACCTAATGGAAACATTTTAAGTTAACTTCCCACATGTTTCTGAGTTGATTGAAAGTTGTTTCATGCCTCTGCAAATCAAGACAAAAAAGTTGATTTCTCAGTGCATGCAATGCTTTGATAATACAAGTAGTATACATTTCAATTTTACACCAAAGTACTTACTGCAAACATAATGGAAACACCTTAGGTTAACTTCCCAAATGATTCTGAGATGTCTGAAAGTTGTTTCATGCCTCTGCACATCAAGACAAAAAAGTTGATATCTCAGTGCATAGACTGCTTTGACAGTACGAATAGTATACATTTCAATTTTAAAACAAAATACTTACTGCAAACCTAATGGAAACACCTTAAGTTAACTTCCCACATGTTTCTGACCTGTATGAAAGTTGTTTCATGCATCTGCACATCAAGACAAAAAAGTTGATTTCTCAGTGCATACAATGCTTTGACAATACGAATAGTATATATTTCAATTTTGCACCAAAGTACTTACTGCAAAGCTAATGGAAACACCTTAGGTTAACTTCCCAAACGATTATGAGCAGTTGGAAAGTTGTTTCATGCCTCTGCTCATCAAGACAAAAAATTTGATTTCTCAGTGAATACAATGCTTTGACAGTAAAAGTAGTGTACATTTCAATTTTACACAAAAGTACTTACTGCAAAATAGATGGAAACATTTTAAGTTAACTTCCCACATGTTTCTGCCCTGTTTGAAAGTTGTTTCATGCCTCTGCACATCAAGACAAAAAAGTTGATTTCTCAGTGCATAGAATGCTTTGACAGTACGAATAGTATACATTTCAATTTTAAAACAAAATACTTACTGCAAACCTAATGGAAACACCTTAAGTTAACTTCCCACATGTTTCTGACCTGTTTGAAAGTTGTTTCATGCATCTGCACATCAAGACAAAAAAGTTGATTTCTCAGTGCATACAATGCTTTGACAATACGAATAGTATATATTTCAATTTTACACCCAAGTACTTACTGCAAACGTAGTGGAAACACGTTAGGTTGACTTCCCACATGTTTCTGAGTTGTTTGAAAGCTGTTTCATGCCTCTGCACATCAAGACAAAAAAGTTGCTTTCTCAGTGAATACAATTCTTTGACAATATGAATAGTGTACATTTCAATTTTACACCAATGTACTTACTTCAAACCTAATGGAAACACCTTAGGTTAACTTCGCAAATGATTATGAGTAGTTTGAAAGTTGTTTCATGCCTCGCTCATCAAGACAAAATAGTTGCTTTCTCAGTGCATAAAATGCTCTAACATTACAGTAGGATACTTTCCAATTGTCCACCAAAGTGCAGAGTGCAAAACAGATGGAAACATTTTAAGTTAACTTCCCACATGTTTCTGACCTGTTTGAAAGTAGTTTCATGCGTTTGCACATCAAGACAAAAAAGTTGATCTCTCAGTGCATACAAAGCTTTGACTGTAAAAGTGGTATACATTTCAATATTACACAGAAGTACTTACTGCAAACCTGATGGAAACATTTTAAATTATCCCCCACATGTTTCTGAGTTATTTGAAAGTTGTTTCATGCATCTGCACATCAAGACAAAAAAGTTGATTTCTCAGTGCATACAATGCTTTGACAATACGAATTGTATACATTTCAATTTTGCACCAAAGTACTTACTGCAAAGCTAATGGAAACACCTTAGGTTAACCTCCCAAACGATTATGAACAGTTGGAAAGTTGTTTCATGCCTCTGCTCATCAAGACAAAAAAATTGATTTCTCAGTGCATACAATGCTTTGACAGTAAAAGTAGTGTACATTTCAATTTTACACAAAAGTACTTACTGCAAACCAGATGGAAACATTTTAAGTTAACTTCCCACATGTTTCTGACCTGTTTGAAAGTTGTTTCATTCCTCTGCACATCAAGACAAAAAAGTTGATTTCTCAGTGCATACAATGCTTTGACAATAGGAATAGTATACATTTCAATTTTACACCAAAGTACTTACTGCAAACCTAATGGAAACACCTTAAGTTAACTTCCCACATGTTTCTGACCTGTTTGAAAGTTGTTTCATGCCTCTGCACATCAAGACAAAAAAGTTGATTTCTCAGTGCATAGAATGCTTTGACAATACAAATAGTATACATTTCAATTTTAAACCAAAATACTTACTGCAAACCTAATGGAAACACCTTAGGTTAACTTCCCACATGATTCTGAGATGTCTGAAAGTTGTTTCATGCATCTGCACATCAAGACAAAAAAGTTGATTTCTCAGTGCATACAATGCTTTGACAATACGAATAGTATATATTTCAATTTTACACCCAAGTACTTACTGCAAACGTAGTGGAAACACGTTAGGTTGACTTCCCACATGTTTCTGAGTTGTTTGAAAGCTGTTTCATGCCTCTGCACATCAAGACAAAAAAGTTGCTTTCTCAGTGAATACAATTCTTTGACAATATGAATAGTGTACATTTCAATTTTACACCAATGTAATTACTTCAAACCTAATGGAAACACCTTAGGTTAACTTCGCAAATGATTATGAGTAGTTTGAAAGTTGTTTCATGCCTCGCTCATCAAGACAAAAAAGTTGCTTTCTCAGTGCATAAAATGCTCTGACATTACAGTGGTATACTTTTCAATTTTCCACCAAAGTGCAGAGTGCAAACCAGATGGAAACATTTTAAGTTAACTTCACACATCTTTCTGAGCTGTTTGATAGCTGTTTCCTGCTTCTACAGATCAAGACAAAAAAGTTGATTTCTCTGTGCATACAATGCTCTAACATTACAGTAGTATACATTTCAATTTTCCACCAAAGTGCAGAGTGCAAACCAGTTTGAAACATTTTAAAGTAACTTCCCACATGTTTCTGCCCTGTTTGAAAGTTGTTTCATGCCTCTGCACATCAAGACAAAAAAGTTGATATCTCAGTGCATAGACTGCTTTGACAGTACGAATAGTATACATTTCAATTTTAAAACAAAATACTTACTGCAAACCTAATGGAAACACCTTAAGTTAACTTCCCACATGTTTCTGACCTGTATGAAAGTTGTTTCATGCATCTGCACATCAAGACAAAAAAGTTGATTTCTCAGTGCATACAATGCTTTGACAATACGAATAGTATACATTTCAATTTTACACCAAAGTACTTACTGCAAAGCTAATGGAAACACCTTAGGTTAACCTCCCAAACGATTATGAGCAGTTGGAAAGTTGTTTCATGCCTCTGCTCATCAAGGCAAACAAGTTGATTTCTCAGTGCATACAATGCTTTGACAATAAAAGTAGTGTACATTTCAATTTTCCACAAAAGTACTTACTGCAAACGTAGATGGAAACATTTTAAGTTAACTTCCCACATGTTTCTGCCCTGTTTGAAAGTTGTTTCATGCCTCTGCACATCAAGACAAAAAAGTTGATTTCTCAGTGCATACAATGCTTTGACAATACGAATAGTATACATTTCAATTTTACACCAAAGTACTTACTGCAAACCTAATGGAAACACCTTAGGTTAACTTCCCACATGTTTCTGAGTTGTTTGAAAGTTGTTTCATGCCTCTGCACATCAAGACAAAAAAGTTGATTTCTCAGTGCATACAATGCTTTGACAATACGAATAGTATATATTTCAATTTTACACCCAAGTACTTACTGCAAACGTAGTGGAAACACGTTAGGTTGACTTCCCACATGTTTCTGAGTTGTTTGAAAGCTGTTTCATGCCTCTGCACATCAAGACAAAAAAGTTGCTTTCTCAGTGCATACAATTCTTTGACAATACAAATAGAAAAACATTTCAATTTTACACCAAAGTATTTAGTGCAAACCTAATGGAAACACCTTTGGTTAACTTCCCACATGATTATGAGTAGTTGGAAAGTTGTTTCATGCCTCTGTTCATCAAGACAAAATAGTTGCTTTCTCAGTGCATAAAATGCTCTAACATTACAGTAGGATACCTTCCAATTGTCCACCAAAGTGCAGAGTGCAAAACAGATGGAAACATTTTAAGTTAAATTCGCACATGTTTCTGAAATGTTTGAAAGTTGTTTCATGCCTCTGCACATCAAGACAAAAAAGTTGATTTCTCAGTGCATACAAAGCTTTGACTGTAAAAGTAGTATACATTTCAATATTACACAGAAGTACTTACTGCAAACCTGATGGAAACATTTTAAATTATGCCCCACATGTTTCTGAGTTATTTGAAAGTTGTTTCATGCATCTGCACATCAAGACAAAAAAGTTGATTTCTCAGTGCATACAATGCTTTGACAATACGAATAGTATACATTTCAATTTTGCACCAAAGTACTTACTGCAAAGCTAATGGAAACACCTTAGGTTAACCTCCCAAACGATTATGAACAGTTGGAAAGTTGTTTCATGCCTCTGCTCATCAAGACAAAAAAATTGATTTCTCAGTGCATACAATGCTTTGACAGTAAAAGTAGTGTACATTTCAATTTTACACAAAAGTACTTACTGCAAACCAGATGGAAACATTTTAAGTTAACTTCCCACATGTTTCTGACCTGTTTGAAAGTTGTTTCATTCCTCTGCACATCAAGACAAAAAAGTTGATTTCTCAGTGCATACAATGCTTTGACAATACGAATAGTATACATTTCAATTTTACACCAAAGTACTTACTGCAAACGTCGTGGAAACATTTTAAGTTAACTTCCCACATGTTTCTGCCCTGTTTGAAAGTTGTTTCATGCCTCTGCTCATCAAGACAAAAAATTTGATTTCTCAGTGAATACAATGCTTTGACAGTAAAAGTAGTGTACATTTCAATTTTACACAAAAGTACTTACTGCAAAATAGATGGAAACATTTTAAGTTAACTTCCCACATGTTTCTGCCCTGTTTGAAAGTTGTTTCATGCCTCTGCACATCAAGACAAAAAAGTTGATTTCTCAGAGCATTCAATGCTTTGACAATAGGAATAGTATATATTTCAATTTTACACCAAAGTACTTACTGCAAACCTAATGAAAACACTTTAGGTTAACTTCCCAAGTGATTATGAGTAGTTGTAAAGTTGCTTCATGCCTCTGCTCATCAAGACAAAAAAGTTGCTTTCTCACTGCATACAATGCTTTGACAATACGAATCGTATACATTTCAATTTGACACCAACATACTTACTGCAAAGCTAATGGAAAGAGCTTAGGTTAACCTCCCAAACGATGATGAGCAGTTGGAAAGTTGTTTCATGCCTCTGCTCATCAAGGCAAACAAGTTGATTTCTCAGTGCATACAATACTTTGACAATGAAAGTAGTGTACATTTCAATTTTCCACAAAAGTACTTACTGCAAACGTAATGGAAACATTTTAAGTTAACTTCCCACATGTTTCTGATCTGTTTGAAAGTTGTTTCCTGCTTCTACACATCAAGACAAAAAAGTTGATTTCTCTGTGCATACAATGCTCTAACATTACAGTAGTATACATTTCAATTTTCCACCAAAGTGCAGAGTGCAAACCAGTTTGAAACATTTTAAAGTAACTTCCCACATGTTTCTGCCCTGTTTGAAAGTTGTTTCATGCCTCTGCACATCAAGACAAAAAAGTTGATTTCTCAGTGCATAGAATGCTTTGACAATACGAATAGTATACATTTCAATTTTAAAACAAAATACTTACTGCAAACCTAATGGAAACACCTTAAGTTAACTTCCCACATGTTTCTGACCTGTTTGAAAGTTGTTTCATGCATCTGCACATCAAGACAAAAAAGTTGATTTCTCAGTGCATACAATGCTTTGACAATACGAATAGTATATATTTCAATTTTACACCCAAGTACTTACTGCAAACGTAGTGGAAACACGTTAGGTTGACTTCCCACATGTTTCTGAGTTGTTTGAAAGCTGTTTCATGCCTCTGCACATCAAGACAAAAAAGTTGCTTTCTCAGTGAATACAATTCTTTGACAATATGAATAGTGTACATTTCAATTTTACACCAATGTACTTACTTCAAACCTAATGGAAACACCTTAGGTTAACTTCGCAAATGATTATGAGTAGTTTGAAAGTTGTTTCATGCCTCGCTCATCAAGACAAAAAAGTTGCTTTCTCAGTGCATAAAATGCTCTAACATTACAGTAGGATACTTTCCAATTGTCCACCAAAGTGCAGAGTGCAAACCAGATGGAAACATTTTAAGTTAACTTCCCACATGTTTCTGACCTGTTTGAAAGTAGTTTCATGCGTTTGCACATCAAGACAAAAAAGTTGATTTCTCAGTGCATACAATGATTTGACATTACAGTAGTATACATTGCAATTTTTCCACCAAACTGCAGACTGCAAACCAGATGGAAACATTTAAAGCTTTCTCAAAGCTTTGACTACAAAGCTTTGACATAAAAGTAGTATACATTTCAATTTTACACAGAAGTACTTACTGCAAACCTGATGGAAACATTTTAAGTTAATTCCCTCATGTTTCGGAGTTGTTTGAAAGTTGTTTCATGCCTCTGCACATCAAGACAAAAAAGTTGATTTCTCCGTGCATATAATGCTTTGATAATACGAATAGTATACATTTCAATTTTACAGCAAAGTACTTACTGCAAACCGAATGGAAACACCTTCGCTTAACTTGCCAAATGATTATGAGTAGTTGGAAAGTTGTTTCATGCCTCTGCACATCAAGACAAAAAAGTTGTTTTCTCAGTGCATACAATGCTTTGACAATAAAAGCAGTATACATTTCAATTTTCAACCAAAGTGCAGAGTGCAAACCAGATGGAAACATTTAAGGTTAACTTCCCACATGTTTCTGACTTGTTTGAAAGTTGTTTCATGCCTCTGCAGATCAAGACAAAAAACTTGTTTTCTCAAGTGCATACAATGCTTTGACAATAAAATTAGTATACATTGAAATTTTACACCAAAGTACTTTCTGCAAACCTAATGGAAACACCTTCAGTTAACTTTCCAAATGATTATGAGTAGTTGGAAAGTTGTTTCATGCCTCTGCACATCAAGACATAAAAGTTGTTTTCTCAGTGCATACAAAGCTTTGACAATAAAAGTAGTATACATTTGAATTTTACACCAAAGTACTTACTGCAAACCTCATGGAAACACCTTAGGTTAACTTCCCAAATGATTATGAGTAGTTGGAAAGTTGTTTCATGCCTCTGCACATCAAGACAAAAGGGTTGCTTTCTCAGTGCATGCAATGCTCTAACATTACAGTAGTATACCTTTCAATTTTCAACCAAAGTGCAGAGTGCAAACCAGATGGAAACATTTAAGGTTAACTTCCCACATGTTTCTGACCTGTTTGAAATTTTTGTTTCATGCCTCTGCACATCAAGACAAAAAAGTTGTTTACTCTTTGCATGCAATGCTTTGATTGTACAAGTAGTATACATTTCAATTTTACACCAAAGTACTTACTGCAAACCTAATGAAAACACCTTAGGTTAACTTCCCAAATGATTATGAGTAGTTGTAAAGTTGCTTCATGCCTCTGCTCATCAAGACAAAAAAGTTGCTTTCTCAGTGCATACAATGCTCTGACATTACAGTAGAATACATTTCAATTTTTCCATCAAACTGCAGA